>NC_080671.1:419618436-419963720 GCF_030247195.1 Topomyia yanbarensis
CCATTCCAAGGTGAAAGCAGTCGACAACTACCAGAACCAACATGTATCCCTATCTAAGCAAACTTATTAGTCCACTTGTAAGAATGAAGGCACATTATAACAAATCATGAATACGTGTGAATCAAAACCAGTCGAAGGCCACAAGCCATATACTATTCCGCCCCATCTCAATAAAAGTACTAGTTCCTGTTTCTAATTCTTTTACCCTTTGCGTCCCCGTGATACATTTCACTCATCAATTTAGGTGCTCAATTCGCTCTAGTTTTAACAATTGTCAATTGTTGATCGGGAATTTACTCAAGTTTCTTTGGCTGTATATGTTAGTCAGATCAGGTTCCGGATTTATACGGAAATTCCGTGGAGTCTGTCCGAGGGTTATTTAAGCTATTTTCTTTAAGTTTTCAACGGTTGCTTTAAGTCTGGTATTATTATAGCCCTTACATGATCAAAACTTATATGCAAACCCTTCAAAGTCATTACCATGGAATGGTAATGGCCATATCGGGGCATCCTGGAACCGGTTCCAGGAACTAGTAAATCCGAAATGCGCTATCTTTACCTAAAAGCCATATTGTATATTACAAATTTTCATGAAAAATACGCAACGATGCAAATTGGATGCTCATAGGCTATTCCTGTACCCTTTCGGAAGCATCCGGGACACCCAAGAGCCGATTCCGAGAGATTTCCTGGAACCGGTTGCCGGAAACAGGAAGCCGAATGTTCCGGAATTGGGTCTTCGGACCAAACATTTTTGGTGAATATGCCTGTCATGCGGCACATCAAATTACATCAGCATGTTGATCTGAGAACAATGCAATCACGTTTGAGGTAATCTGCATATGCTGAGACATTTTACGACTTGCTCCGGTTATTCCATGACCCGGTTCTTCGGACCAAACCTTTTTGGTGGATGTACCTATCACGCGGTGCATCCAATTACTTCAGCTTGATGATCGTGGAGAAATGCAATCACGGTTTGGCTCATCTGTGCACACAAGGACACTTTTCGACCGGTTCCAGTTATTCCAGAGCCCGGTTCATTGGATAAAACATTTTTGTGAATATATTGGACATGCGGTACATCAAATAACATCAGTTTGATGTGATATTATTTTAAAAACATTCCGGATACCGGAATATCCGGAACCGGTCGTTAAGTGTATGCCCAGATGACCTAAAACAGAATTGCATTGTTCATAGATCATCAAACTGATGTAATTTGATGTATGTACATATACCTATAAAGTTTAATTATTTCATAGATAAGGCTTCCTGTTTCCAGGAAATCTCTCGGAATCATTTCTTGGATGTCCCGGATGCTTCCGAAATGGTCCAGGAATAGTCTATGAGCATCCAATTTGCATCGTTGTGTATTTTTCATGAAAATTTATATTTGATATGGTTTTTTGGTAAAGTTAGCGCATTTCGGATTTACTAGGTCCCTTCCTGGAACCGGTTCCAGGATGCCCAGATATGGCCATTACCATCCCAAAATGACTTCGCAGGGTTTGCATATAAATTTTGATCATGTACGGGCTATAATAATACCAGACTTAAAGCTAGACATGAAATAATTAAAGAAAATAGCTTACATGACCCTCGGACGGACCCCACGGAATTTCCGTATAAATCCGGAATCGGTTATCTGACCTAACCAAAATATACAGTCGAAGAAACTTGAGTAAATTCTCAGTCGTTTACAAGTAATTCGGTTGAAATCCGTTGACAATGGTTAAAACTAGAGCGAATTTAGCACGTAAATTGATGATTGAAAAGTAGTACGGGGACGCAAGTCCATTTAATTGGAGGTCACTACTTTGTGGATAGCAAGGCACATCTTACTCAAACTGAACAATGCGTATTTCCCCTGCATATTAAAATCCTCAAGTATCAGAGGCACGCATAAGTGATTTATCTCTGCGTACCGCTAATATCGCTAAAATTCATATCAAGATACGGAAAAGTCGATTCCGTCACAGTTTATAATTGAAGGAACTTCTTCGCGGATGTTCCCAATAATGTTCGTGGGGTGAGAATGCGTCCGACCAAACCAATCCCTATTAATAGGTGGCCATCAAATAACAATTGATAAAGAACAAAAAAAAACAATTTTTGCGTTGTCCTGCTGGAGCGGTAGAGGTAGGTTCTCGGAAAGGCTGTCTGTCAGAATCACTCACTACAATTGCAGACGAGGCGGGAAATGTCACCCACAAAAACACTGCCCGTTGCAGCGGGTTGTGATTTTGAATATGATATCGAGTGTACGGTTTAGATGTGCGGACGTAGGGATTTCACGATCGCACGGAAATGAGCGTTGATTTGTTCGCGCTTAAGATCGCGTTGATCAGATTCTAAGTGCAGTAGCGTCCACTAAATCATCGGGGCGTTTTTGTGTTTCCAAGGCCAGGGGATCGAGCGTTTGTATGTTAAAGTGCTCGATCGCGTGGGCTTTTGCATGACGCGTGTGCTAGCGTGTATTAAGCTTAAACGCACGTATAAATTCAATTTTATGATCATGTGGCTATTCACATATACGCATGTGTTCTTGATTCATCCCTCCGTGAGTCTGATACTTAATTTTCAGTGTGCAGTTCAGATGCTAGAAGAGAGTGAGTCCCCACTAATCACATCACTAGACTTCCCGGTCATGTCGCCATGGAACGTTTTGTCTAGTGGATGAGCGTTATTTTTCGATTGGTCCAACTGAACGCATGGACTAGGACCAAGGGAAGAGACTTCCGGACGTGACCGATTCATAGTCGCGCGAGCGCGGGCGTTTGTACGTTCACGTTTGAAGCTGCCCTTGAAAATGTATAAGTGCTGAATTGTTTACATTATCACCGGGGTGTTATCATTCTTGCGAGAACGCCGGCGTGGACGTGTGCGTGGACGATCGCGAACGGTTCAAGCGTTTGTATGTTAACGTGTTTGTCGCGTGTGCTAGCGTGTATGTAACTTCGCGTGTATAAATTCGATTTTATAACAACCATGTGCCATTCGCGTGTGCTCTTGTTTGATCGCGTGGGTGGTGAAACTGGTACTGTATTTTAGTGTTCTGTTCAGATGCTAGAAGAGAGCGATATATCACTGGAGTTCCCAATCATGTAGCCTCCCCCTTTAGTATAGATTGTGTTTGTAGCAGACCGAAGGTTTTCGGTTCCGCGGTGGATGATAGCCTTGAGCCAACGCTGGAATAGGTTGAGGTTGCAGACGTCTTGGACAGCATCTCACATCCGGTTGGAACAGCTCCCTGAAGAAATTCCTGCTGCAGTTCGTTGTACTCAATCAAACAGATGGGAGTGTTTAAAACTGGCGACCTTCTAAAATTTGATTGGAAGAAAATATGAATGCGCTGTCCTAGGAGAGCTTCCGCTGGAGAATTTCCGTCCGAAACGCTTGGAGACGGTGTAGATCAATAGCACTGCAGAAATGTGCTGATGGCTTCTAGTTCCTCGCCTCCTGCCTGGGTTTTCATCAGTGAATGTTTGAACGTATTTACAAACCTCTCTGCTTGTACGTTGCTTTGAGGATAGCACACTGCTTGTGCATGATACAAATTGAAATCACAATACTTTTCGAAAATCGCGCTGGATAGTTGTCTGCTATTATCTCCAATACTTCAGGTGTACCGTACCTCAAAAGAATGCTCCGAAGTATGGCTAAGTTTTTTTCAGTGGTAATACGCTGTGTAGGTACTACCTCCGGCCACTTAGACCGTCGACCAAAATCATGAAGTATATTCCGTTCACTGGCCCAGCGTATTCGACGTGTGCCCTCTGTCACGGCCTTTCTGGCCACGATGAGAGCGATATTTTCGTACTCGTATTCATAGCACGACTTGACCATGTTGGCGATATGGTCGTCAATGTTAGGCCAGTATACATAATTCCGTGCAATGATCTGGTTCGATCAATGTCCCAGTGACCCTTATGAAGCTGGTCCAGAACTCGCAGCTGCAGTTCTTTGGGAATAATATTTTTTCTCTGTACATGAGACCCTTGTTTGCGAGACTGAGTGACTCCCGTTGAGCAAGAAATAGTTCAATCTCTGGATTTCCAGCAGTTTTTTGTTTACTGGCCAACCATTGACGACGTAATGTTTCACCTTCTGCAAGATTTCGTCTCCCTCGGTATCTGCAACAATCATATTGTACGTGACTGGTTGACAATACTACATATGGACTTTTCGAGCTCAATTAACGCAATTACAAGATCTTCATCCGGTATAGCGAAGCATTGACAGCACCCGTCGTTGCTAGCAGTTTTCATTTCAGTATATGTCGGAATGTCGCCCGTAGATCGTGTTCAAATCACTAAAAATTACCAGCCTTGTAAAAATATGAATAGCGTATGGTTCAGAAATTCATCATTTCCAAAACATCATTTGCGACTTCCGCGACCGTTCGGATGGAGGGAGATTCCTGAGTCTACAAGCTGTTTTCCACGAATTTAACCAGCATTCATCGCAAAGTAAATATCTTGTCCGTATCAACTTTCTCGCAACTCTCTTTTTGTTAACTGCGAACAAAGGATTCATAAAACGGGGCGAGTCTGCTAAACAGAACACGAAAGAGTACCTTATAAGCGACAGTGAAGATCGTTATTCTTCTATAGTTATTACAGTCCGAAGGCATTTATTGTTCCACCTAGATGAAACCAACCGCGCAGTGGATTGTTTCGTCCAGCCGGTCACACCCGACTGTTAGAAGTTCTGCCGGGAGTCCGTCCTTGCCAATGGCATAACCATTTCTCAGTACGCGAATGAAACAAATAACAGGTAATAAAGTAGTGGTAAGAATCATGACAGTGTTTACCAAGGTCGGCCTTCCAGATGTGTTTATTTTTGTAGGGGATGTCCATTTAACGCGTCTTTTCTTGAGTATCAGAATATAAAAGAAGAAAAACAGGACGTCGTATAACATTCAAATACGGGATCAGTTTAAAAATTATCAGTTGGCTGCCACTACAGAAATTGGAATGAATTACTTTTTATCCAACTTCAAAGTCTCTACTTGAGAAAACTTCGATGTCAACATTTCATATTGTATTAAATACGGGTCTGGGTCAATTGACATAAAGTCATTTGGCATAAGGTCATTTAGCATAACGGACATTTGGCATAACGGCTATTTGGCATGGTCCTTTGGCATAATTTTGAAAAAATGATCACACTTAAGGCCATTTAGCATAAGACATTTGGCATAACGGTCATTTGGCATAATGGTCCTTTGGCATAATTTTGAGAATTGATAACACTGAAGGTCATTTGGCATGACGGACATTTGGCATAACGGCTATTTGGTATAATGGTCCTTTGGCATAATTTTGAAAATTGATCACACTTAAGGCCATTTAGCATAACAGACATTTGGCATAACGATCATTTGGCATAATTTTGAGAAGTGATCACACTGGAGGTCATTTGGGAAACACATAATTTAAGACTATGTGAGAAGTCAGATAATTCGGCATAATTTTGAGCCGTGCTACTGCTGAAGGTCTTTTCGTACAAATATTGATATGTTAAGGAAAACAGTAATTTAGCATACCGGTCGTTTGTATAGGTATATGCAGTGACCAAGTTATTGATTACCAGGATGTTTTTGAGTAGGGTAGCCCGGGGCTAGTTGGCGGTTGGGGTAAGTTGGCGGAATCCCTTTTTCTATGTTTCTATTAAACATATAGCGCTGTTTCTTCTTGTGTACCTCAAGTTATGTGAAACACGTTATCCAATGTGGTTTTGTTGCAAAACGATTTGTTTGGTGGAAGTTGAGGGTGATATTGTGTTTTCGAGCATACCAAGTAAATTTCAGTATCCGTATCCATATAGATATTACATCTAGCCACAAACAAAAGTAATTTTTTGAATAGTTTTTAATAAAATATACGGTTGGGGTAAGTTGGCAGTGCTGTACGTGGGGCAAGTTGGTGGTACTATTTACAGTGCGAAAAAAGTCATCAAAAAATTTATTTCTGGAGTTTACTCCAAAGTAGGAAAATCTTTTTCTTGTGTGTCTCACAAAGGTAATTGTTCCGAATCGCGGCTTTTTCGAAAAGAGGGTTAATTTATTTTGGAAATGGTTCTAAATGGCCTATTTTATAACAAGCAATGAAAAAAAAAATTGGGGAGAAAGCTTTAAAGTAGTTTAAACTGGAAAAATAAGTTGTTCCCACTTACCTATCTAACAATGGCATTGCTCATGAGAAAGTAACGTTAAGGGTGAAGGTAGTGTGATGCGGCTTTGTCGCATAATCGAGTCCAAGGATTCGAAGCGGCGCAAAGCCGCTGAGAAGCCGACGGACAAGGTGGTTTTGATCTTGCTATCCTGTAATCCACTCGTTTGCCCGGTATACTCAAACATAGGGGCTATCCGCAGTTTAAATCCGACTGAGCGGTAGCGAAGTCGGACAGCATGACAAAGAGCGATGTGGCGTAGCCACATTAGGCATTAACAATGTTTTATTTAGTAACAATAGGATAGTATTTATTTACAAAAATAAAATGTTAGAGCCGAATGTGGCTACGCCACATCGCTTCATTCCGACTTCGCTGCCGCTCAGTCGGACTTAAACTACAGATAGCCCCTATGTTTGAGTATACCAGGCAAACGAGTGGATTACAGGTTTGATTGCACCATTCGATAGCAAGATCAACACCACCTCGTCCGTCGGTTTCTCAGCGGCTTTGCGCCGCTTCGAATCCTTGGACTCGACTATGCGGAAAAGCCGCATCACACTACCTTCACCCTTAATGTCACTTTCTCATGAGCAATACCATTGTTAGTAAGGTAAGTGGGAACAATTTATTTTTCCAGTTTAAGCTACTTTAAAGCTTTCCCCCGAATTTTTTTTTTTTATTGTTTGTTATAAAATAGGCCATTTAGAACCATTTCCAAAAGAAATTAACCCTCTTTTCGAAAAAGCCGCGATTCGGAACAATTACCTCTCACCAATGTAGGAGACATTTATTCCGGCAAATTGCATGTAGAATTTCGAAAATTTGCTTTTGAATAGAGAGTACGCGTTAAAGTCAAAATGCCGGGGTATTGAAAATGAAATATAATAGCAAATGTTGCTTAATATAGTTTTCTCGAAAAGACATTCATCACGTTCCAAAAGGACCCTTGAAGTAATTGAATCTCCATTTGATTGCTTAGTTTTTGGCATACACTCACATACCGCCAACTTACCTTACTGCTCTTTCATACCGCGTGTTCTATTTTGCAAGATCTACCTACATCAAAGCGATAAAAATTGAAAACTGAAAACACCGCCAACTAGCCCCGGTCTCCCCTATATCCTTTCTTGTGTGTGCTATGTATTTTTATTGTATGTTGGCAATATCGTTTATCGTTCGAGGAAAAGTTAGTTATGCAGTTGTAAGCAGCTGACATGTTGCTCAATGACGGCGCTGGTGGTTGAGTGGTAAGCGTGACCACCACTCATTCCAGTTGGCCTGGGTTCAATTCTATTTCTGAGGTGAAAAAATCTGTGGTCACGTCTTCCTTCGGAAGGGAAGTAAAGTCCATGAAATTGGTGGATCCGATATTCTAGTCCAGGTAGTGGAATCACCTCTCTGGCGTCGGTAAAGAAGAAGTTATCCAACTTCTATACTGTACTAACAAAAATATCCTCCTCCCGTGATACTTGTGGAGTGCGCAGTAGAATATACGGCCTTCTAGCAAAAGCAAGTAACAGACTTAACAATTCCTTTCCCTTTCCTTCCGCGATCTACGTTGGCCGGCGCCGGTATTGATCACACCTTAGGATTACCAGGAGTTGTACATTGAAAGATGTTTCGCTAATCCCAAGCATAATTATCTACTGATTTCCTGTGCAACATCAGCTAGTCCCGATCGATAACACGGAAGTAGCAGCCCAGGGGTGGTCGCACAAGCTCAAGCTCAACCTCAAGCTGTAAGCAGCTTGAGTTATGACCAAACATTTGAGCTGCTCAAATGTTTGGTCATAACGGCAACTAGGGTGATGAGCCCATTTTCGCTATGTTGTTCACCCATTTGAAGCCGTTGGTTAGAGCAGTGTCTGGCATCTTTGTTCAACGCATTGAGTCAAATGGTAGCGCAACAATAGGGGCACTCGATTCGAGTTTTCGTTGCGCTCAAACGCGAAAACTCGATTCGAGTTTTCGTTGCGCTCAAACGCGAAAATTTCACTGTTTTCAGTGTATTTGTGTTATAATATTGGTTCTTAACAACGAAGCAAAGGTGTTGATGTCAATTTTTACGCATTCCATTGATTGTAGGCCGAGAACTTAATGAATTAGTGAGGCACCCTGCTTAGTATGGTGAAAATAGGCACTTAACCCTAGCTAAATATTTAAATGATAAAGTCAATGAGTTTGTGCACCAATAGTGCTAACATTAAAATTGAACCAAAATTAGATTATTCTTCTTTACCAATTAATAAAAAAACGTTTACGACTAATGTCATCGCCACATCGCTTCAACTCGCGTTCTGTCCGACATCGCTGTCGCTCCGTTGGACTTAAACTAATTTATAAGCCCCTATGTTCGAGTAATCCGGGCAAACGAGTGGATCACAGGTTTGCTTGCGAGGGGCCCCCGCTTCCGACGGCAACCATTATTATGCCAAATCACCGTTATGCCAAATGTCCATTAAGCCAAATGACCTTCAGTGTGATCAATTTCCCAAATTATGCCAAAGGACCATTATGGCAAATGACTTTATGCCAAATGTCTATGCCAAATGGTCCGCACCCTTAAATACAATATGCTCTTGTTGAGAAAATGGAGTCTGAAAAATTACCTCGCATGTTATATTCCCATTTGTGAACAGCTTGATATAAGGACCAAATAGCATAATGCCGTGTTAATGTAACCATTTTTCCGAATAATATGATTTATTTAAAAAATAAATGTTCTGGTCCCTTTTAAAACATCACACTGGTTTTATGCCTTCTCTCATAAACCCTTTTTGGCGAGGCGTTGGATCCCGTTCTCGGGGTTGGAATATTTTGGAACCCTTTTCGAGTGTAGTTTTTTTTTCATTAAGAAAGGTACCCATAAACAATTTTTCCCGTTTTGTTGTTTGGCGTATATTAACCGTTAATTTTTGAGGGGAAGTGTAAGGAAACATAAACAAAACAAGTTATTTTGCCTATGTACCTTTTCGATAATGTTATTTCGCAAAAAGCCAGGCTTCAGAATCGGCTTATTTGAGATGTGTATAAAGCTTTGCTAGTGTCCATTTGAAGTAAGTATTAACCGAAATTGTTTACGTTTTGTTTATGTGCCCATTTGAAATGATCTCGTCGATTTACCCGTCTCTAAACAAGAACACAGCCAAAAAAACTTACCTTCCACGATCACCGAAACCACCGCGTCCACGATCGCTAAAACCTCCGCGGCCCCGAAAGCCACCCCTGGGAGGACCAGACATATCCATGTTTGCCGTGTGTTTAAATTCTCTATTTAAATTAAAAACACCTTCAACGCTCCACTACACTTGGCTGTCTTCCAACTTTCTATAACCAACACACTAGACACCGGCTTTCGGTTCACTGTCGATATAGTAGTATAAGTGCGGTCGTCAGGAAGAAAACCCTCTTCCGTAGCGCTACCCGCCTGCAACACCTATAAACCCACACCAATCGATGCAAGCTGCTCTGCGGCAATCGACCGAACTAAATTGCACCGTTCTTTTTCAAACGCCTCAAATGGTATAAAAGCGAATAATTTTCAACTTCTAAGTACTGCACACCTGTACTACGGACCGACGGCTATCGAATGATACCACTTTGGCCGTCCGCGATCACTTTGGGAAGGGCGATTTTCCCGTGAAAATATGCACCAGCGCGGATCCAAACCGAATGGGTAAGAAAACTTTTCACTTTTGACTAGTAAAATGGCGACTTTGGGTAGCTGAGCTGTCATTGCGGTTACCAGTGTTGCCATCTTTCATTTTGAACCTTGTGTGTTCATCCGTACTTATTTTCGTTGAACCTGATTATCAATAAATTATGATATACACTCGCTTTAATAAAAAAAAATTACACTACTGGAAAGATTATTAAAAATGGCCAAGCCATTTTATGGATCACGCTATCCAAACTCACCGCGTTCTACCATAATTCATAGAAAGGACATCGAATAAACAACATAAACAAGGATGTTCCTTTCAAACAATCCATTCCTTTGATTGAATTTCATCTAATGAGATAAATTCCTTGCCTGAATTTCGCCCATCTAAATTTAATAGTTTTTATTTGCTTGTTGAACCCTTGAACCCATTATAATGAAGGCAGTACAAAATCATATAGATCTTCAGGGCAATGGAAAAATTCGGTTCCTAATTATTCCCAAGTTGCAAACGAATTCTGAATAATTTCATAAAATACCATTGCACCACTCTAAATTCTAAACAAAGATGTGTTTTTGCAAATAAACCGTCAAAAATCATTACCATTCTGTAGCTTTGTAAATCTGTAATATTAAAATTTTAATATTTTAAACCTGTGACAATAAATTCTCGACAAACATATGATTACGGCCTAAAAGCCAACTGTCAAAATCCACTTTGAATGGAAATTCCAGACAAACCGTTATTAGTCGAACACAATTCACAACAGTTTAAGAAAGAGAAAACTTTTCTCTTTCGTTTACTACCAACATCTGTGATTGGCGTGTAACGGTTTGTCCGGAATTTCCATTCAAAGTGGATTTTGACAGTTGGCTTTTAGGCCGTAATCATATGTTTGTCGAGAATTGAACCTTACTTTGGAAAATTTGAACCTGTGGCAACACTGGTTGTTTCTGATTTCCACAAACACACTGAATGCGCGAAAGAGAGGACATGCTCAGTGTACGTCAGTGTGAATGAAATAGTTACATGTACACTGAGAAACAAAAATATGCATAGTCAAAGAGAATAGGGAAAGAGACGAATAGTGTGAAGCCAAAAATACCTTATTGAGCCGACCAATCGTGCAATGTAAATAAAAGGTTTGTTCCAGTACATGGAAGTTACTCCCTGTTGCTCCGGAGCAAAAAATTCTTGCTCCTTTTCACTCCCGTTTGCAACCAGAAGAAGAAAAAAGAGAAGAAGATAGTACAGGAACGATTTTCTCCCTGTTTTCTCCGGAGTACTTCCTGTTTCTCCTGGTACTGGAACAAACCTAAACATTACTCATGCCTGAGTTAGAGGAGATAAGTATTGTACATCTATTAAAAAAGAAATTTGAGTTTTCGTCAGAATTTAGTGTGATTGTAAGGTGCATTCTAGAGTGTAAGGTGCATTCTAGAGTATATGTATGAGTAAAAATAAGCTTTAGAATTATTTCATCTCTTTTTTTTTCGAAATGCACATCTTTTGATAAACAAATCCAACCATCGACGTACGGTTTGTTTTCAAAATATAATAGGAGTCATTTAAAGTGCTGCCTGTGGAAGCGGTTTCCAAAATTCTAGTGTTAAAATCATCATAAAGGGAGTGTTGCCGTTTTGACTGATTTTCACTTTTCGTCTTTCCCTATTCTCTTTGTGCATAGTTAGCATACTTTCTAATCCCGCCTCTTTTCTTCCGCTGTGATTTTTATGCATTTTCATGCATATAGTAAGCATTCAATGAGTGGATAGAGCGAATATGTCCAATGCATAAAATTTACAGCAGAAGAAACGAGAGGCAGATAGAAAAGTATGCTATCGATGCATAAATAAAATTCTGCGTGTATGTATGACGTTCAGGTAGAGTCTATATATGAGATACGAATCAAGTAGATGAAATTAGAGACGGTGGATATATGAGTAGATTTTTTTCAACAGTTGTTCTTTCATTGATTCATCCGAGCTAGTGATCCCGGATAGAATTTTACAACAGCATTTACCCTACAAACAATCATAAAACAATAAATATTATAGTTATTACTGTTTCAACATTGGTCGATGCCAAGTTCTCACAGTAGATTTACAATAAAATTTCATGTAACAATAAATTTCACTGTTCAGCAAAAAACTGATACAGTGCATTCACATTAACTGTTTTCGAGAAAAAAAAATGTATGGAGAAAAATTGATTTTTTTAATGTTAAGATACATAACCACCCCCCTTTTTCACTGTAAAAGTCTATTTTACATTGAAATTTACTGTAAAAACGTTAAAGTTTATTGTTTTTGTATTGTAGCATAACACTAAAACTTACTGTAAATTATTGTAAAATTACTGTACTGTCACAGTGAAAATCATGGTTTTGTTACTGTACTATTCGGGATGCTATTTTTTGCAAATAATCAATTCTCGACAAACATATGATTACGGCGTAAAAGCCAACTGTCAAAATTTACTTTGAATGAAAATTACGGACAAACGGCGACTCGTCAACCACAAATGTTGGTAGTTGACAAATGAGAAAAGTTTTCGCAGGTATGGTTTGTCCGGAATTTCTCTTTAAAGAGAATTTTGACAGTTGGCTTTTACGCCGTAATCATATGTTATTATGTTATGAAAATTATCCGTTAAACGAGTAATTTTCGAGAGCTTGATTAATTGATTCGATTGTTCGAACAATAATTTTTAGTTTATCAACCAAAAAGTCACGCGTAAATAGGGGAATTCTCGACAAACATATGATTACGGCCTAAAAGCCAACTGTCAAAATCCACTTTCAATGGAAATTCCGGACAAACCGATACTAGCTGAACACAGTTCACAACAGTTTATGAAAGAGAAAACTTTTCTCTTTCGTTTACTACCAACATCTGTGATTGGCATGTAACGGTTTGTCCAGAATTTCCATTCAAAGTGGATTTTGACAGTTGGCTTTTAGGCCGTAATCATGTTTGTCGAGAATTTAACATTTCGCACTACTAGAAATTTCAAAATGCTATACGTCTAGTTTGGTATAGCGGTGCTAATGTTGTAATGAGAGTTTACAGTGAACTCGCATAGAATTTTGTTTATAACTTTTAAACAATTGAAAAAGTTACGACGCGAGGATTAATTAACTATGGGGAATTTTCGGATAAGTCAAGTATGTAGGCAAATTCACACAAAAATATTTATTCTTTATTATGTTATCTGTTATGTGGACAGTGCGGTATTCTTTTGTGCACCTTGTTAGTGTGAAGATTCGAACAAACTAGTAAAATATACATACATTTTAACAAGCTTCGATAGTATCTGTGCTCAGTACACTTTATTTTCTCAAACAAAACAAGTAAATATACCTATGCATAGATGTTCAGTCATTAACAAGTTCTAGAGCTGCCATAAGTTACCATTAGTACTTTATTCTTAAAAAAAACAACTGAAATTTCATTATCATTCAACAGAAAAAAAATATTGGCACGCGTTTAGTCACGTTTTTGTACTAAAAAAAGTTTGAGAAAATATCAAATAAATTCCTACTAATTGAAAAAAAAATAATTTGCATAATCCTTTCGATCATGAAATTACTATCCGATGTATTCAGGTGCTGGTATCTTACAAAAATATGCCTCACTGAATGTATCGATTATTTTATTAAGTGTTACAACAATAGGATTCGTACTATAGCCGCAGCGCGGGCTAGTATGTGCATGGGGCGATTGACCATCTTTTCATGTACCACAAAGCCGCTCAATTTCGTCTTGTCCTTAACACAATTATAGTGCGTATTTTGACGTTAGTACAACGAGATGTGTTTTAATCCCTTAAATGTCGTAAACGAAAACATATTATAAAAATAGGACATTTTTCAACATTAAGAACAAGACCAAATTGATGTTCATGATGGTACATAAGCAGCTCGGTAGTGATATTGACTTAAAAACATTAAATCGTTGATTGAAATGTACCCTAATATGCAAAATGTGTCAGATCCACCAAGATTGTATGACACAGCCTAAGCACAGATAACAGACGTTTAGGTTGAAACAAAATTTATTTTAAAACCTGTCAAAATATTAAAAGTGATGTACGTTCGAAATCAGTACAGTCGTGATTAGCTGGTTGGTCACTCTTTAACTAGACCGCTTTTTAGTTGAACCATTGCTAGTCCAACTAAAAAGCATCTGAACGCCAAAATCTCAAATTTATTTTGACAACTTATCTATCAATCTTTTACACTACTAACGTCTTTTTTGGAGAGTTTTTGACATTTGTCAGTCGGTCCAACTAGCGAATCAAATTCGTTAGTTAGACAACGGATGTGGCCTAACCAGCGAATCGCAACTGTAGCACATTGCTGCCATCTACTCAACTGTTTGCTGTAAGTAAGTAGACATTTGCGTTTCAACTGCATAGTTTCGACAGCTGTGTCATCAACAAATTTTTTATGTGTTTGATCGCTCGCTTTACCCGAGATGACGGTTTACGCACATTTTAAGTACGGGCCTACGCATCTGTTATCTGTGAGTCAAAGATTGTTATCGAACTCCGATAGCCTTGGAAAAGTACCATAAAATCTGATTCTTCACAAGGGTGTGTCAAAAAGGTTAAACGTGTAGTAAATGCACATCAATGCTTGCAGTATAAGATTCACCCCGCCGCGCTTGTCCGCCTATAAATACTCATGTTTACTTTAAATATCTTTGTGACATCCAGATAACTTTAAAGAAAGCTACGTAAAGTTTTTTTTCTTTCTGTGTTTTACTCGGAACTTTTTGCCTCTCATAATATTATAGGGTTGGTTTTTAGTAGTTGTAGTGGCGGTGGTGATGGTGGATAACAGATGATATCGGGGTTTCTATGTTTGCGTGCTGTTCAAATATTATGGGTCGGGCTATCAACGAATCGATGCTTTGTACTACGTGCTTTACTGCAGGAAGCTCTGCGCAGTGAACTAACACTACCACTAAAGCCGTCGTGATCTAGGGATTCTGATGAAAATGCTACGTGTTAGTTTTGCGGTACCGCCATTCGTTATAGTTGTTTATTGTTTTGTTTTCAAACAATTGTAAATAAGGCAAACCAATACATCAGAAACGGTGGGTAGAAATTTTACAAATTTCAAAATTGACCAATGCAAAATAAGACGACGAGAGATATCGGAAGAGAAAGAGAGAGAAAGTAAGAGAATTTGATGAAATCGTGGTCGATATGTGATATAAAATATAACTAGGAATTTCAGTACATGCTTTTCAAAGTAATACAAAATCGTCGATAAAAAAAACTAGGACTGAAGCCTAGGGGAAGATCACTTGTTATGCATTTTTAAAAATCAGCGAGATTAAATGCATTTGTTTTGCGTTGCGTGCAAGACGTCAGAGCACTGCGAAAAACCATTTAAGCTCGACATCCAACGAAATGTCGAACGAAGAGACGATTGTTGAACAGGCTTTTCTACGAGGAGTGCAAAGTTGATGCAAAAATGGAAATGAAATGCTTTTTTATGCAATTAGATGCATATTTATTATATCTAGAGAAAATTTTCAATAGGACGTAACATTGACAGCCTCTCTTTGTTTACTTTCTCTTTCGTTTATTACGACGTCATTACAACACTTTGCACTAATTTTCCAGTACATATCGAAAGCCGACGGTATTTACTAGAATATTATGCAAAGAGTAGAGTAGTAAATGTTGAAATGGCCGAGTAATGAACAGAAGAGAAAGACCCCAAAGAGAATCTCTCATTGTTACTTACGTCCTATTCTAAATTTTCTCTAGATATATTCTTTGAGTGATCTGCCCCTAGAATGAAGCAATACCTAAATAGTAATAGAACTTTTGTCTTGAAAATATGTTTATCTTGAGTTCTTCGAATTATAAGAACACGTTTGATGGATGAAATTTTTTTTTTACTTTCTATCATGTTCTGGTGTATTTAAAATATACACTTGCAACCAAGCTTGCAACTATATAAAATATGAAAAAATTACCGATTGTTCGAACGTTTATTTATAAAAAATCAATGATAAAATAAACTCAAGAAATGCTAACAATAGGTATTGGGTACGTAGGTCCAGTAGGTCAATAGGAACTACAAAATGCAATCGCAGTAAATAGCAACTAATGATCAATGTTAAACACTAATAATAAAATACAACGATAAAGTTTTCATACATCCAATTGTTAAGAAGTTGACACTCATAGTAGACGAAATATTTAGAATTTTTCTTTTTCGCCTGGAAAATAAATCAGTAGAAATACAATGCTGCCTGTTACAATACTCGGTCCAGCATTTGATACGGTATAATGGCGCTCAACACATCCGGTTCATAATATGGAAACAGCTCTTATTTTGACCATAGGAGCTTACGCCATTCGTCGAGTAAGAGGAAGTCCAAAGCATTGGACGTTTAACAAACGCCGAACGTCACACATAGTAAATACAGAACACTAGATTAGGATTGTCGGTGGTGTTCCTTTTGTTTCGTTTCTGGTATATACCTGTCAAGGTAACGAACGTTTTTCTAGTAAGAGTCTTTGGTACACTCTCTTTGTGCAGAAACATTAAATTCCATTACCTACCAGTAGGTAATTTTTATCCTTATTTCACTGTCGGAAAACAAAGGAGAGGGAATGATGTTTTTACTAAAAATTAATGGGATGAAGTTTAGTGGCTTTACGTCATATTTCATTATTTTTGGGTAAAATCGGCTTCTCTCTCTTTCGTTGGAGGAAGCAGGATGCACAGATTTCAGATTACCCACTGCTAGGCAATGCAAGTTCTCCGTGCACGCAGAAAAATGCGGCCTGTTTGTAACAAGAACAAATCGTTTAGTTGAATCACAGACTAACAGACATAACACTATGAGGGAATTTCTTTAAAAATATCGATCCGGTAATTTTCCAAGATAAGTAGCTCCACCTTTTATTTACGGTCCCAAATACTTATTAGCTCAGACTTGCGAATAATTTTTCACTAGTGGTCTATGTCCCATATGCTTGTTAATATGTTAGTGGCGCAATTATTTCAGAAGCGGTCACAGTCCAAACTACAAATCAATATTAACTCTTCAAAAGGGCTAATGAGACTTTTGTAAACAAACTTATTTTGCTCATTATTCCGCTGCCGAGCTGAATTTCATGAAAAATACGCATGAATTAACATCTTTACCCTTGGTAGAATCAATTTCAAATGTTTTCTTTGTTGAAATTATAACAAATTTTTACAAATCTTAGTAGCCCTATTCAAAAGTTGATATGGAAATATATTTAAAATAACCGCGAATTTTCGAGTGTTATGTCTGATAGTCTGTGGTTGAACTTCAAATCGGTAAAATGTTTATTTTTCATTTCCGTCTCTCTGATTCTGCTGTTATGTTTATGCATTCAAGACCGAAAATGTCGAACGCATATACTTTACAGCAGAAGAAACGAGAGGCAAGCAGAAAAATGATGTGATCAGTACAGGATCAGACAATTTGTGCATTCTAAATAGCGAAAATACACCAGTCACGAATGGCCATTGTTTTGCTGGCTAAGAGATACAAAAATGATTAGTCGCTATGAAACGACGTTAGCGGATTATTCTTTGTTTTTTTGACCCATTTGACAGGTATATACCAGAAACAAAACAATGATGTTCCTACAACTGATGCCAGCTACAGTCCTAATCGAGTGTTCGGTATCTACACTCCGAGCATATAACTGAAAGCAATCCAGATCAAATTACTCCAAAAAGAAAAAGTTCGTTTTAAAAATGGGATGACGAAGACAACACGCGGTTACGTAAGGGAACTGATTAAAAAAATCAAGCAGTCTACACCGGCTAGGCAGCTTTGGAATCGAAAGGGAAGTAGTAAACAGCACACACTGGAAAACACGAAGGGAACCTCGCTTCAGAATAATTGTTATATTCCGTTCGATTATGCATGAATTCGTATTTTTTCGGTAATTTTAGAAAATTTAAACAATTTTCAGGGACTACGGACTACGGTAAATCGATTGCCTTGTACGCAGCTCACCTGGGTTCGATTCCCAACCCCGCACATAGGGTTAGAGATTTTTCCAAAAGAGATTTCTCTAACCCGAAAAGAGGCGAATGACCCTAAGGTTAAAACCTCTATAATAAAAAAAACAATTTCCTATCAAATTGAGTATTGCTAAAAAAATTCGAAAAAATTGCAACAAATTTCTCACATTTCAATCCAATTTTGCTCGAACTCCGACCAATTTCATGAAACTGGCAACTCTGCATGCTTTATTTTCGTATCTTTCAATAATTCTGGCAACAAAAGTTATGCTTTTGTTTTGATTTGTTTCTGCAGTTATGCTGCTCCAATGTTTTGTTTTGATTTCATCGAGCACGGAAACTGCCAAAACCGTTGGAAGATGGCGTCAATTTCGCGTGTGACAGGAAACGTTTTTTCGATGTAAAAATATCTTGCTACTTCTGCCGGATATTCTCCGTTTCCCTTAAAAAATAATCGAACATTGAAGGGGAAAGCTCAACTGTAGTGAAGAGCGCAGATGGACAATAAGCGAGTGAAAATTCGTTCCACCAGTGAAAACCAGAAAAATAATACCTAAAGAGCAGTAGAATTCGTTCCCAAGGGGACAAAACAGCTCAAAGAGTTTCGGGAATTAAACTACGATCTGAAATGAAAACCGGGCAGTGCGTGTATCACATGTCAAACCACTAGTGAAATAAACTAAATTTCGGACGGAAAAGGCAAAATGTGGCACATCTCGCAGCAACTCTACGCCGTTTGATTACGAGCGCGAATGTAAGTGCGAAATTACAATTCTGAGGGGGAGAATCCCTTCACATAGTGCCGGTACAATAAGGGTGGAAAATCGGAAAAAGTGCGTACAACTCCCGTCGCGAACAAGTCGGACACGAATCGTCGGTCGAACATCCGGGTTAAATCGACAGTGCTAAACCAGGCGAAACATTCGGGTTCGAAGCCATATCGCGGTGTGTCCGGTCGAAAAAAAAAAAACAAATGCGGATAACTTTCGTACCCACGGTAACTACCCTTCAGCGTAGGTCGAAAAAGAAGGTTCCGGGTGGAAGCATGCACTCGGCTCGGTCATGGCGGTAGCAAGCGCGGAGGTAGCCAAAAGGATCAAACGAATCATAGAGAGCAGGAAAAACACCAGCGGCCGTGTCACCAAGCTACAAACAAAAAAGAAAGCAGAAAACGACATCTCGGAATAAGAGGATGGCCAAACTTCCCTAGTCACCCGACTCTTCTTGGGAAGTTTTTGAAAGGGAAAGGTTTTACCAAATTCTCAGAAATCACCAAACTGGGGAAGTTCCGATTCAAAGTCGATACTGAGTTCGAAACAGAACTAAGACGAATACAGCTGACAGAATCCAACCTAAGACCGTACGATCCCAAAAACAAAAACAACACAATATTCATTAGGGTGGTCCCCACAAACTTCGAGGAAGAGAAAATGTTACAGAACGCCAAAAGAACCCATTCAGAGTAACCGATTTTGAACGGTTCATAGCGTGGTAGCGAGAAGAATTCCTCACAGAGATGAGATCCAAACGCTGGGTAAGCGACCTTAAAAGCCTCCAGCAAAAGATTGTACTAAGGATACAACAGGTAGAATCGGAATTGGACAGGGATCACCTACTGGTCGAGATAGGTCAAGATTTAGAATCAATCATTGAAGGATATCCGCACCCCGAACAAGAACCCACGAGAGCCAACATAGACCGCCACAGTGGTGTGTAAAAAGCTGAAAATCCTGCAGCATAAGTCCAAATCCTTCGCCCCGTCAAAACACGCGAAGAGCTCAGTCACTTTCTCATGGAAAATTCAGTAACCGTGGCACTGCTGCAGCAAATTTGGCTGAAAAAGGAAGAACCGTTCAGATTAGCCCACTTTAGACTTGTATACGCCAGACGAAATCAAGGCTACGGGGAAGTAGACATCCTGGTGCACGAGACTCTAGACTACGAAACGATTCAGTTCGAGGACGTCTTGCCTATTGAAGCGGTAGGGATCAAGCTAGCAAAAGAATTCTCCCCACTCACTTTGGTCTCGGTGCACATCCCACCGGGGCAAAGCCTTTGCGGAGAAACAAGAAGGAAATTTCTGGAGTTTTTCGAGACGCTCGAAAACACAAGAAGAAATCCTTATCGGGGGCGACTTCAATAGTCATCACCAAAGCTGGGACCCTGGTTCGTCAAAATTCCCCAAAGGACTCCTGCTCAACAGCGTCCTTGAATCCTCCAAATTCGTACTGTTCAATGATGGCACGCCAACGTACATGTCCACGATCAACAGGAATAGTACAGCAATCGACCTCACACTAGCGACAGGAGGCTTGCCGTCAAAAACACCCCCCAGAAATTCGGGAGCAATCACCTGATAATCGCACTAGAAATAGGGAGCGAGATCCCGCAGATACCAGGAACAGTGAAACTGGTGAACAAAAACAAAGCAGCGGATCTAAAATCAGCTAAAACTGCAATACATCCACAACTTAGCGGAAATGCAAACAATTTTCGAAGAGAGCATCAATAAAGCCAGCTTCATTGTCAAGGACAAAAATGGGAACTTCCTAAAGCGCTGGTGGTCCTAGGCAATAAGTCAGGACTATAAGACCAAGCGAGAAATGTTGCGAAACTACAACCAACTCAAAACCATGACATATCGCATTAGGCTGCAAAAACCAATACTAAATACTCATCAGAAGGGCAAGGCGAGCGTACTGTCAGGAACTTTCCGAGGCTGTGGACGAAAGCACCTCGCCAAGGTAGCTATGGCACATCATGAAGGGCCTGGACACAGCGCCCACACAACCAGTAAATAGGAAACCGGAAAAAACACTGGAGAAGGCAGAATAGTTCCAAACCAATCGGTCCGGAAACCTACATCAGAGACCCACATCAACTAGAATGGATACGAAATGGTACTACAGGTCGAGGAAGTACTAGGTGCACAGGTGCCTTCGACTGTAAGCTCCTAAACACCCTGTAATCCCTGCAGATTCCAAATAAGTTAATTTTCTGGCTCCACACTTACCTCAACGATCGCCGAGTAATCCTCAAGACACAAGAAGGAGTTGCCTACAGAGAGATTAGCGAAGGTCTTTCCCCAGGATGCCCACTAATACTCTTCAATTTCTACACAACGAATATGCATCAGATCATTCTTGATGGATGCGAACTCGTCCAGTTTTCTGACGATTTTGCCGTGGTGGTGGTGGAAGAAGCAACTGCAAAAGCCAATAACTACCTGACCCAGCTCCAAGCAGGTCTCGAGAAGCTAGAACTCAGCATCAACGTCTCCAAAAGTGCAGCAGTGACCTTCACGAGAAAAGACACCAGCGGAGTGAAAATCAAAATAGGAAGGGAAAGCGTAGACCTTAAACATAAACAAGATGCTCGGGAAGCAAAGTAGCAACCCCAACATGCTTAGCAAGGTCGGAAACGCAGCCGCCTAGAATACGGTGCTCAAATCTACGGAAACGCGGCTAAGACGAACCTACAGAAATTCCAAACCGTGCACAACTCGTACCTACGCAATGCGATGCGGTACCTAAAAACTACTCCAACCCACGTGATCCATGCGGGAAACCGGGCAGATGCCACTACAGATCAGAAGAGAGCAACTGACCCGGAAAGAGCTACTAAAAAGCACGTACCACAGCAATCAGCTATATCCCTTCGCAGACAGAGCAACGAGAAGCGATTCGAGAAATGAATCCTACTGGTCAGAAACCGCCGCCAAATTCAACTTTATTGTACACCAACTGAAACCAAAGGGCAGGACAATGCCCTACTTTAACAAAAGAAAAAAGAACAAGAAGATTTTACACATCCGGTGTCAAAGTAAAATTTACAGAGATGCAAGTTGTAGAGTTATAAAATTGTGTATATAATCGAAATGAGTAATTCGTAGCAACGATTCGAGTGAAATAAATTGACCGTGTATGTGGAGAGTTGAAAGAAAACGCACACCAATGAGAACGGTTGCGAACAAAGTAAAACCGAAAGAGAACGGCACTTGGATACGGACGACAGTGATCGAAAGCAAAATCAGCGCGTACCGTTCAGAACAACCGGACGTTGTAGCAGTGGTTAAGTATAGGGCGGAACGCTACACAAGTGAATATTTGTGAAATTATGAGCAGAGTGTTCGTGCGGAACAGATTCCCAAGTCAGTTACGGAGGTAGGCCAACTCTAAGATAGCTTGAAAAACGAGCCAACTGAATAACAAGCGATCCATAGATCTAATGAATATCAAAATCATAACTCAGTGGCCAAGGACCGATTAACAGAACTAGCGAACCTTCATCAAACTGAGCAGTTCCCAAGCCTTCATACATCTATTAAAAAGGTATTTCAACTCTTGAATATGAAATAGACTATAAAAAGAATTAATAAAATCAATTATTTTACTTAGGAAATCAATTTTTTACTTCAGTTACTTGGGCCAAACTTTAGTTTTAGGACCATTTGAGTGTTCGTTTTAGCTAACGTATCATTTGGAGTATTTGTAAGTTGTAACTAAATACATTTATCTACAATAAATACAACTAAGTCAAACTATACTGTACAAGCAAACGTAAATTATGAGATGAAAAAGGAAACCTAATGTACGTCATCCAACAATAAATCGGCAACCTTTTAGCATGTTAACATTTGCTAACTGCAAGTAGAGAAATTCTTGTTTTTTGAAGATAAAAAAACTACATCCAAAACAAAGAAAGAGTGACATAGATAGAAAGAAGTTACTTTAATACTAACTACTAGAAGATAGGAGAACGCAAGTGATCGGTACACCGAAACAGTACACACTGAGACGAGACTGGGAAGAGGTTTAGTTAGAAGATGAACCTTTATCGGTTGGTGAACCAAGCGTCAGGCTGCTCAGACTCGAGCTGAGATTGTACGGTCGTGGAGATGGCGGCATCGGAGAGTTGTCCTCCATCGGTAAACAGGTTTCGACCATTGCCTCCAGACAGTTGACGAACAGCTCCGACGATTCGACCATCATGTTGTACTGCAAAGAAATTGATTGTAAAAATTCCAGCAATCGAAGGGACCAGGGACCGCATCCGCCAGTTACCTTGGTAAATGGTCCTGCAAAACGCCACAAACCACCAAAGCCGCAACTTTGCAGAAAATGCAGCGGTTGCTGCGAAGCATCCTCGCTTGCCAGCATGTTCTGAATGATGCTCTGAACCGATGCCAGCACTATCTGATCAGTCGAAACGGAGAGCACATTGTTCACTTTCTGATCGAGTAGGGAGTGTCTGGAGATGAAAGAATAACCACTGCAGTCAACTCTAAGGTTGAGTCAAAAAAAAGTTACTTACATGACCGGGAACACTTTAGGGAAAACAACCGACCCTTCGGCCAGATACTGATAGAGAACTCGCGTCTCCGTTTCATCGGTGGTGTACTTGACCAGTGTTGCCAGAACCGTCAGAACCAGCGCCTGAGTAGACGAATCCGGTAGGACTTCCGGATCGAGCAGCACGTTCGATTCGTTCGACACCGAAGAACGAGATCCACGTTCCTGTTGGGGGAAGGAAGATTAGAAATATGATTAAGAGTATTGAAATCCAAAAGTGAGCGTGACAGTGCTTCGCTCTAGCGCTGAGGAAGGACTGTCATTTGTGCTTAAAACTCTATATAAGAAAATAGCTGTAAAGTACAAATTTACTCATCGATCATCAAAGATAACACACCTACTTAATACACATACAAAAATCTACAAAAGCAAATGTGGACACACACACACGGGTGTATAGAAATATCAAAGTAGGCAGGTGAAACGTAGCAACGTGATTCGAGCAGAGCGTGAATTATTTCATATAGGCCACTACTCCGGTGACGTGGAGAAATATATAGAAAAAGGCAGAGTGAGAGGCAAAGAGAAAATGGCATGATGATACCTTCTGCCGTTCGCTTATTCCGGCGGTTTTTTCCTGCCGTTCCCGGGGTGTAGGAACCGAGAACGAACGTTGCGTCTTGAAGTGTAACCGGGCTGTGTTTGAACATTTGTCCTGTTCAAATACGTTCGTTGTTCGTAGAAGGGGGAAGGTGTTCACAACATAAAGAAGGTAATGGGGGAGGTGGGACGCACATATCGCACAACAGAGGAACAATAGAACGTAGAAATGAATGGAAATTAACATGAATAAGAATGCATGCAATTGTTGGTGGCAAGTTATTCATGTCCAGTGTTGCCGATTTCGCAATTGATGTTGGGTAGTACGATAGGTGAAACATTGTATTGCAACGAATTTCAAAAATCATGCATATAGTGTTTTAGAAAAAAGGCAGTTTTGTTGTCAGGGTTTTGAATAAATAATATTTTGACGAACGGAAGTGAATTAAATATAGCGTTGAAACAAATAAATATGATCAAGAAAAAACATTTGTAAAAAAATGGGGAACGGTTGGAATGGTTTTTTGGAGAAGGTGGTGACATCGAAGATGTTGATATGGTTGCAATGTTGTTGATAATCCCACATAGACAAGCATCATCGGGCAGGCACAATACAGAGTGACAAAAGAAAAACCAGGAAAAGGTGGATAATTAACACACATGAAACTTAAGTTAGTGGTACGAGAAGATAAAAAATCCGCTGGCAACCCGATTTCAATCGGAGCCCTTTATCAGTATCCTCTGTGATGCGTGTTGTATTAAGCGCATATTCGAAGTGTTGCTAATTCAGTACAAGCAAACAAAAAGATCAAGGTGTTGTTGAAATTGGCAAAATCTTGGAAAAGGCGGAGTATGTTTATTATAAATTATGGTTAAAACTTTGATTGAACTAACGCCAAATAAAAGTGAATTTTTGAAAAATATAACCAAATGAAAACTAATAATCGCGTGAATTATTTTCATGAGTTACAGAATTGCTTTCTATGATGACCAAAGTCAATTCGACGGGTGTATTACAAAACGATCTATAAATCGTCTCAATAGATTGCATGGGCAAACTGTGGGTTAGGGCAAATTTTGATTTTCGTGGAAGATCTTCGTTAAGTTTACGCAGGATCATTACTCAACACTCGGTGAAATTTTTAGGTATGTAATTACTCCTCTTAACCATTTTTTGTAAATAAATTTCGTATCCGGATCTTATCCTATCTTCAATTCAGTAATACAATCGTACGAGATTACATTGAAATAATCACCTACTCTTTTCACATGTTCAAGCCACGCCAAAATAGTAGTCCAATCTTATGTTGATGTAAGACTTATGTCTTTCTTTAGTATGCTGGGTCATTTAAATTTTTCCAAAACGGAAGTCATACGCATACTTTTGTCAGTAGGGGTTGGCCCACTACTTGGGTTTTATTTTTTACCTACTCGGTAGACCCTTATTGACAGGGCCACACGGCTACTTCTTCAACATTTTTGGATCTTCGTAGAAAAATAAACAGAAAGAAAAAAATAAACTAAATTTTATCGTTTTATTTCTCCACATCTCCCCTTATTACCGGATTTCTACTGGCGGAAAGGTCGGCGGTTTCTTTCGATCGGCCGGATCGAGTTCTACTGGGTCTCCATGGTTGCACCGGCAGCGGTTCTTTACAATTTACTAGGGAGGTAAATTTGGCTCCTTTGTTGGAACCGCCCTAGCCATGGTGATGATAAATCACCGGATCGCTTACTCGCCGCGAGCGATCGCGGAATTCACCGCACTGCACTTCCCAGGGAGCACCTTTGTCCGCCCTGTTTCGTTCTCCTTTGCGGTTAACTGTGGAGGAGAGCCGGAACGCTGGAATGCTCCTTCACGATTAGCTGGCCCACTTAGGAAATTTTCACCATCGCACACGTGCGCTTCACTCGTAGCTAACGTGGCAGAAAATTGTTCATAAAAATAAATAATGCTGTCAAGACGTCTATCGCCGTGGTTCGCCCTATTTCTAACTTTTCTCGATAACCGCCTCTCGCTCGATGCAAACACACCGCCGTCGCTGTCACCCGTTGAGTAGCGTATTCAGCACTCGTTTTTGCCAGCAAGTGGAGAATTCAAGCCTATCGAAACCCTAACCTAACCTATCTATGTCATCAAAAAACCTATTTTAATCTACCTAGTGGAGCAAATGGGAATGTTTATTACATATTCAGTATGATTTGCACATACATACAATGGATCGACAGCCACGAACTTGAGACGCTATGTGTCGACGCGGAAACACTCGAAACCAGCGGCGGAGCCAAGAGTGTTCGGGGGTTTTGAACCCCACCAAAAATTTTCAACTTTTTAAGAAATTTTAAATTAGTTACAATTTTAAAATAGTTCCAAACTCAAAATCATTTCAAACCAAATCTTCACTGGTGGGCCACCTTGAAAAATCACTTTTAGTGCAAGAACTCGAGCCGATTCAACTTAAACGCAATTGATTGCGATGGTCGGATTAAATGGTGTACATCCCAGCTCGTGAGGTGGAGGTAGATGGCGTGCTACCCGAGACGACGGGTCTCACCTGTTGACGGATGGGGATCTCTTCTTTGAAAAAATGTTGTTTCGGTTTAAATGGGAATATTGCATGTGACCTATACTGCCCGTAATCGCAAGTCAGTCCCATATTCTATAGGATTCCCTATCTACATGGGACTGACTTGCGATTATAGGCAGTATAAGCGATCCGATAATATACCTTTCATTGGGGACTAAGTGTGAAAATCGATCCAAGCATCCTCGATAAACTGATGTGAGTTTATTCCGAAGCCGAGACTTCAGTTGGCCCTCAGTGACCTAGAACGGCAAATACACGTTGTTTGACACACATTTTAGCGAATTTTTTACCTTTTTGGATTCATCGCGATATCGGTTTGAATCGAAATGAAATTTAATGGCCATTTACGGAGTTGAAACAACTTTCATTGGGACTAAGTTTGATCAAATCGGTGTTATTCTCAATTTGAGTTCTTCCGCCGGGGCTTCCGGAACCGATGATGGTGGCCAAATAGTCTTTAAATAACTCCAAGCAGTTGTGGTCTCATTTTGGAAAAAATGTCACATTTTTACATCGCAGAATTCTTTAAAGTCGGGATTTGCTGCGTGATCGTACTCATCACCCTGTAACTCCTGAAACGGAAGTCGGATCGATTAGAAATGCAATAGCAACCGATGGGAACATTGTACTTTTCATTTGAGACTATGATTTTGAAAATCGGTACAGACATCTCTGAGAAAAGTGAGTGAGATTTTTGGTCACATACACACACCCAAACGCACATTTACACACATACATACACACGGACAGGGGGCAACAGGGACAGTAAGGAGCGGAGTCTAGGGGCTTAACGAAACCCCCTCCCCCGGCCCTACTGCGAGTTGGGGAGTTTTGCTACGATGTGGTGGGGTTTGGATTGGGCTCTACTAAACCTCTAAAAAACCACAACTCCGAAAGCAGCTCCGACGAAGCGAATCTATGCCGCTTCTGCTAAGATCCTAAGATTCCAATAATCTAAGACCCTAGCAATAAAAGCACTCTAGCCCAACCGGTACATCAGGATCGAGGCCAGTAGCATCCTGATTATGGCATACTGGCCATGGCAAACGTCAACGGACAGGACACGGATTTCGAATTGGACGACGACTTCGGGCTGACAGGCGTGCTGTTCTACTCCCTGAGCAAGGAAGGATGACATCGACTTGAAATGGCGAGTGGGCTAACAGCAAGGCTGCCTCCGTCCTAACAAAACCTTGGCAGGTCTCCGGGTACGTTTAAAACTCGTCACGAATTCCCGATTTCACGCCGATCCGGCTCTGGTGAGGTCACCACCACCAAGAGCAACTGAGGTTATTCAGCGGAAACAAGAGAAGCAGCAGCAACAACAGCCACAGCAGAGCGGGATGGATTACACCCCACAGAGTAGTGGCAGTGAAGTCCCTGATGGAGGAGCTCCACAAGTTTGTGGATGTGAGAAATAATGTCCATAAGGACATTAAAGAGATGGTTCTCAAAATCCGGAAGGCGTTATTGTCTGCCGTGAATGAGTAGGACACGGTAACACGGAGGGCGTATGTAGCTGAGTAAGCATTGGCGTCGGCTAAGGCTACTATCTTCCTAGCCCCCCCCCCCCCCCCCACGAAGCAGGGGAAGGAGAGGCAGATTGGAGTGGAGAACACGTCAGTTTCCGCGACGTTGTTGTGGACGACGGAAAGGTCGTCACCCAACAGGCAGAAAGTTGGAGTACCGTTGTAGGTCGAAAGAAGAAACACGGGAAACAGCAAAAGCAGGAGGAAGAGAAAACAGTAGAACAGAAGAGACGAGTAAAACGATCGGCTCGTCAGAAGGCGCCAAAAAGAGAAGCCGTGCTCATCAAAGCCAATGACACGACGACGTATGCAGCGCTACTCAAGAAGGTCAGAGAGGACCCGGAGCTGAAAGTTTTGGGGGAAAACGTGGTAAGAATCAGGCGCACTCAAAAAGGCGAGATGCTCTTCGAGTTGAAGAAAAATCACACGACTAGTAGCTCGACCTTGCAGGAGAGTATCACTAAACCAATGGGTGAAACGGCAGAAGTTAAAGCCCTAAACCCGGAGGTGGTGATTGTGTACAAGGACATGGATGAAATCACAACGGACCCTTCTTGTCAGAGCGGCCTAGGTGCCTCTATCAGAATTTCAGATTTTCATAACAACAAAAAAGCAAACAAACAAATAAACTAAATTTACCAAATTTTATTCCACCGATCCCCTTCGCTGCACACTACACTGCGTCGTTGGTTACTGCTGACGGACTTCTCCGTACGGCCGGAACAACAACGGCCTGGTCCATCTCTGTTGGCTGCTCCGGCAGCGGTCCTTATCAATTAGCTAGGGAGGTGAGCCACACTAAAACTATATCAATATGAAGATGGTTCAAAACTATTTCTGAAAAGGGCATATCAATATTGCAACACCCTCTCTGTTCTTTAAAAGATATCATTGCGTTAGTGCAAAATCGCTGTACTTGACGGGCATACGAATTTTTCTTCTTGGATGGTTTATCTGTGACAGTGTAATGGGACGGTTTGTCTGTGATGGTGTAATAGGCCGAATCCCTTTAGGCTTCGATACTGGCGGCACTGTAGCTGTTTGCGGACTGTAATCTGTCATCGCAGTAGGCGCACACTGCATCAAACTTTTTTCTTCCACTGCTGTTACTGACTGTCCCTGCTCGGTTTGATCATCTGTTGAATTTAATTCTGGCTGTTCGAGTTGGTTGCTGTTTACCTGTGTACGGATGCTTTCTAGACAGGACGGCGAATTGTGGCTTGGCACCGTAACAGGTTCCTTACGCGGCTTCAAGTGTACCAACGAGCGACGATAATCGCTTCCTTCTACGTTAACCAAATACGAGCGTTCATTGAAACGATCCGATATGGTTCCTTTCATCCAAGTTTTTGATGTTTCCGGATGGAACTGCACATACACTGGGGAACCAACTTGCAGCTCTGGTAAGATTCGTGACCTACGATCATATCGTAACTTTGACCGTTTACGATTGGTTTAAATTTTCGCAGATACATCCTCTTCTATGGATGGAAGCAGATTTGCTGTTGCGGTCGGCACTCCGCACCTAGTGAAACGCGATAGCAATCGAGCCGCTGGACTGGATACATTTTTATTTGAAATGTTCCTCCATTGCAGTAATGCATAGCAAAATTCACACCGCTCTCTTCCGCTTTCTTCATAAGATGTTTTGCGATTTTCACTACTGACTCTGCTTTCCCGTTGGCTTGCTGGTGGTGTGGTGCCGAAGTAGCGAGCTCAAAATCCCAATCCGAGGCGAACTTTGCAAACTTTTGATCGACGAAGTTTGTTCCGTTGTCGGTTATGACGCGATGTGGAACACCGTAGCGTGCGAAATTTTGTTTACAGATTTCGATTACAGATTCGGGACTTATGTCTTTCAGCTGATTGGCTTCGAAATAGTCCGAATAGTGATTCACGATAATCAAAAACTTTCTCTTCATACCCTGTTGCTCGCAAAAGAAGACATCCATAGAAACCAGTTGAAAAGGATAGATAGGAATTTCGTGACTTTTCATGCTGGGGTTTTGCTGGGATGCTGCATATTTAGCGCGAATATTACATTCCTTAACAACATCTTTAATCTGCGAAGACATTCCTGGCCAAAAGAGATTTGCTCGAGCTAGTTTGAGTGTAGCTTCGACACCATTGTGACTGGCGTGACAATTACCGATTAATTTTCTGCGAAGCACATATGGAACTACGATACAGTCGTTACGAAACACCAAACCCTCTTGAAAAGACAGCTCGTTCCTGAATCCAAAATAAGTTTTAGCACCATCAGGAACACGATCGACAGTTGCAGGCCACCCATGCTGGATGAAGTCTATAACCAGCTGGATAGACTGATCGTTTTCGGTTTCGCGTATAATTTCGTCAATTCTTGCACTGGATTCTTTCAAAAAGTTGCTTAATTTAACCTCCTGGATTTCTTCGAAGACTTTGAGTATGCTTTGCTTTCTGTATTCTTCCGTCGTTTGCGAGATCGACAATGGGGCACGTGAGAGTGCATCCGCGATGACATTCTCTTTACCGGTGACGTACTCTATAGAAATGTTGTATCGCTGCAAATTGAGTAGCATATGCTGTAACCGACGAGGCGCTGATAGAAGGGTTTTTTTTTAAAAAAAAACGTTCAGAGGAGGCTTGTGATCCGTCCTGACGGTTACTTTTGGATTCCCAACTACCAATTGGTCGAATCTGACACAGGCAAATAGTATGGCTAGAAGCTCCTTTTCTATTTGCGCGTAATTCCTCTCGGTTGCCGTAAGGGTCCTTGACGCATATCCTATGACACCGTCCTTCTGGAAAACGGCAACTCCGAGACCGATGCTGCTTGCGTCGCGCTCTATGGTCAGCGGTTAGTTCATGTTGTAATAACGTAATGCTTTCAGGTCACTGACCAGTGATTTGACCTTCCTAAACTCGCTTTCTTCCGTTGAAGTCCACTTCCAAGGCACGGATTCCGAAATAAGTTTCGGTAAGTTTGATAAATTGTCGCTAAGGTTTCTAATGAAGCGTCCCAGGTATGTGATCATCCCAACAAACCGATGCACTTCCTTGCGGTTTATTGGTCTTGGAAAATTCCTAATCGCTGATATTTTCGCTTCATCTGGCTGCAGTCCTTGGTCCGTTAGAACATGCCCATAAAATTTAACCGATCTTTCACACAAATTTAGTTTTGACTTATTGAACTTCACGTGATGTTCCTCTAATCGACACAGAAGCTTCTCCAAGTTTTCATTGTGAGAAATCAGAGCATCTTCCCGCGTTTCTCCTACTCCGGATACAAGCAGATACATTCGACACCCTTCGATCCTTGGATAACTTCTTGTAGTTTAAGCTGAAAAATTTCTGGGTCCGAGGCAATGCCAAATGGGAGACGAGTCCATCGATATCGACCGAACGGTGTCCAAAAGGTAGTTAGTTTGCTGCTTGGCTCGTCAAGTACTATCTGCCAGAATCCTTTTTTCGCATCCACTGTGGAAAAAACTTTTGCTTTCCTCCGCTCTGGAAGAATCTCGTCCAAAGTCACAAATTGTAGATGTGGCCTTTTCAATGCTTTGTTAAGGACGACTGGATCTAGACAAATTCTCACCCCAGAACCTGGACCTCCACGTTGGATCAATACAATGTTACTCACCCATTCTGTGTTCTTTGACCACGATTCCATCTTTCTCAAGGCTATTCAGTTCCTTCTTTAGCTTACCACGCATTGCAATCGGTATACGACGAGGTGTTTTGTATTGTCGGTGAGATGTTGTCTATCTCTAGCGATACTGTGCTCGGTAGCTTTCCGTAACCTTCGAACAATGATTGATGGTTTTCCATGATTTTTTTACGCTTTTATTCTATAAACATTAAATAGATCTTCCTGCTGTTCTTCTGTAGACGCCGATGATTTCGCTCCACCAAATATAACCGAGAATGCAGAACTTGACGAGACCTAGCTCGCGTGATGCTTTTGCTGACAGAAGTGGACAATGATCGACGTCCACCACTTGGAAAACCACGAATATATATTTCTGACCCATTCGCCGACAAGCTACTCTAACTTGGCCTAACACTTTGATAGGGTTACCGCCGAAACTCTGCAGTCGAAACTTAGAAGGCTATTGCCTGCTATTGGTAGATTAGGTTTTCCCGACAATTTGATCAGATGGGCGTGACCAACGAACTGGTGCTTGCTCCCGTATCCACTTCGCAAAGCACAGATTTCCATTTTTCACCAAATTTCAAGTTTAGCTTGGCTAATACGCTGCCTCCTGAATTCGAGTTGTCAAATATTTTCCCAATTTCATACTCTTCCTCCGTTTCCTCGCCCGATTCGTTGTCTGACGACGTCAATTCGGATTCTGACTTCTCCTCTTTTACTTCCTTCACTCGTCTGGACTTCCGCACGTTATGTTTCTCACCAACCTTGCACATCTTCTCAAAATGGTTCTTCTTTTTGCAACGATGGCAACGCTTTCCCAATGCAGGACAGGTTCGCTTTGAAAATTCGTGATAGTCTCCACAAAACTTACATCGTTGCGTTCTTTGCTTTCCCTTGACGACCTTATTCACCTCTGACGTAGTAGAAAGAACGCCCAGCTGTTGCGACCTCCTAGATGCTATTTCCTGTACCCGACACAAATCGACCGCTTTGTCCAGGGTGATATCCGTCATTGTCAACATTTTGGTACGAAGATGATGCCATTTGTTAGATGTAATTATCCTGTATACAATCAGTTCTAACTACAGCTCCCCTAGCTTTGACGCTATGGCAAGTCCTTTTAAGCGAGATGTGAAGTCGTCATTGTTTTCGTCCGAGGATTGAACGGCAGAAAAAAAATCGAGGCGATCTACGATGACATTTTTTTTTACCACGACTTTTGCTTTTATAGCTGCGAGCGCAGCCTCTGGATTCTCTTGTTGCTCTGCAGTTAACTCGAAATTAAAAAAACTTCTTCTGGCTTGCTCTACGATGATTGAGAGTAAAACACTCACTTTCCTGACGTTGTCTGCTTGTGGCCATTTGTTAATTCCCATAGCGTTAACATAATTGCACCAATTCCTTTCAAAAACTCAAAGTTTGCAGACATATCACCTTCCAACGACAACGGTGATGGCTGCCCGAATAGAAATGTACTGTAACAAAACCATGATTTTCACTGTGACAGTACAGTAATTTTACAATTATTTACAGTACGTTTTAGTGCTATGCTACAAAACAAAAACAATAAACTTTAACGTTTTCACAGTAAATTTCAATGTAAAATAGACTTTTACAGTAAAAAAGGGAGGTGGTTATGTATCTTAACATTAACAAAATCTATTTTTCTCGATATATTTTTTTTTCTAGAGAACAGTAAAATTTAATGTGAATTTACTGTATCAGTTTTTTGCTGAATAGTAAAATTTATTGTTACATGAAATTTTATTGTGAATCTACTGCGAGAACTTTGCATTAAGCAATGTTGAAACAGTAATAACTATAATATTTATTGTGTTATGATTGCTTGTAGGGTAAATGCTATTGTAAAATTCTATCCGGGTGAGGCACTGGAACAGTAACTGGGGAGATGCTTGCGTGCTGCTCTAGTTGTGACCGCTGTTGTGCTGTTGCATTCACCGTATTCATCAATTGCGTTATTATATTGTTTTGATGCTCCAAGAACATCCGAAATTGGTTCGGATCCATGCCGATGAGGAATTCCGTACACCAATCGTTTTACACTTAATTCAAAATGGCCGCCGTTGCGAAACGACGCGTTCAAACACGATTTTACTGTATCGCTCCAAACTAAAATTTCCGTGATTTCACCTTGTGACGCCGGAAAACATTACAAGCTCACGATAGCTTCTGACACCATGTTTTATTCTCTTATTCAAAACGCAATATCACTGGTAACATTAACTTTATTCTCTGAACCGTACTGCGTGAACATCTATACGAGAATTATTATGGTGGAACTCTCCACTTCCTGTTAGCTTATAGCTACACACTAAAACTATATCAATATGAAGATGGTTCAAAACTAAATCTGAAAAGGGCATATCAATATTGCAACACACACATTTGAATATAGCTACCAATCATACGATAGTTGGATAACACCGTTTTATTTGAAGCTGATAATCAGGTTTTCAACATGGGTCTTCCTTCGAACAACTGGTTTTTACTATGACAAACAATATACTCTTTTGATGTAAAGCACCAGACCATATTTTTGAAGAATTTTTAACTCAAAACGTTCGTAAAAATCGTGTTTGTGTGCCAATCGAAAGTGCGTGAGGTATCAAAGAATTACAAAATAGAATAAAAGTATGTTTTTTATCGATAGGGTAGAACGGGGTCAAGCATACGGACTTGATAAAGTGAAGAACAGTAAATGCTGCTGAGCTGGGAGATGCTATAAAAAGGGCAGAAACCTTGGATCTGTTTTATGTAGTAGTAGTTATCGATATAAATCCGCCCAAGAAAAGACCAGCCACGATCAGATTCATTCATTACCTTTCAAATTGTACTAGGGTAGACGAGCCCTTATTCATCTCATTAGTCAGGATATCACACTATTTCGTTGATAACTCGACTTAAAGTTAGTGGATTGCGCTTAAATAGGTATCATCATCTTTGCTTCGTTCCTAAGAAGCAGTACAGTTAAAAAAATTTCCTGGGAAATGTAAAATACTCGCGTTTGAGCGAAGCGAAAAGTTGAGCACAACGTACCCTTATTCATCCTACCATTTGAGCTAATGCGTTGAGTAGAGATAGCAGATACTGCTCTAACTAATGTGTTCAAATGGGTGAGATGAATAGAGGTGCTAAGATGAATTAGGGAGCAGTTACCCTATAAATTATGTGTTTTAACTAGGTTTAGTGCGGGTAAAATATCGCAGTAGGATAGAACGATAGCTGTAATTGACTGGTCTTCTCTTAGATCCCCGATTGGCCAGTCAGCCAGGACCAGGTCAGGACAGTTACAGACCTAGTGTAAGTGATATCAAGTGGGATGCAGCGCGAACGGGGATCAACTAATACAAACTCACAGAAAAGGACAGAGTAAGGTAGATCGAAAGAGATTTCGGGGTAGACGAACCGATTGCCAATTGCTAAGTGGGTGTGTGGAATAGAAAGTAGTGATAACAGAAAAGAGACAAAGAGAAACCAGAGAGATTGATTCTTGCAAGATATTCGAGAGAAAAGAATACAATTTGGATTGCTGGTTGCGAGTTAGTTTCTGCACATAGTTTCCTTACTTTGATCGATGAAATGTCTTGCAAACAGTCGACGATGAAGTTATTTGCCTCATCGTCGTTTTCAATCTCTTCGATAGACTGTGCCGGGCTAGTACTGTTAGTGGCACTACTGTTGGCCGTATTGATCGTTAGCGTACTGGTGGTAGTGGCAGAACTTGTATGAGCAGTGGTCAGGTTGTTGGTGGTGGTGGTGGTGGTAGTAGCTGCATTTCCAGTACTACAATTTTGACCAAAACCAGTAGGGAGGGGAGCGGAAGAGATGCCAGTCGCTGGGTAAATGTGAGCCTGTCTGAGGGCCAACAGTTTGGCAATGTTCGGGTTAGTCAACACCATCTGGTGATTAACCGGTTCCGACGAGGAGCGACGATTGCGGAAATCACTCCGGTGGTAGGCACCACCGAGCTGACTACTGCCGACGGTGTTGTTTGAATTGTTGGTGATCGTGTTGTTGCTGTTGGTTGTGGTGTTATACGCAGAGGGGGTGCTCGTATTAGTATTAGTACAGGCATGTGACACAAACGTGGAATGACTGATCATTCCTAGATGCGGATTATGGGTTAAGTCTAAACTTCGCCAGGATTTTCCTCTGATAGCTGGGTCCTAGATTAGGAAACGGTGGGGTGCATACAAAAATGGGTTCCGTAAATAATTTTGTACTAGGAAAATGTATGTTGCAATGTTACTTGTTATACTGGGAAGAGAATAAGTTTGTATCGTTGGTTTACCAAGTTATATTTTTTCTTATCTAATAATTAGAATTGGTTAGGAACAAAACTAGTTATCTAGTAATGCAAAATCGTTTTGCCGGATTTGGAATCAAAAGAATCCATTGGCAGTAAATTTCTTTAAACATCGACGTCCTCCCAGGTTAAAACTACTACTTTGCGAGAAGCACTTTCTCATGTCTTTCGATATGTCAATTTGTTCAATCTCAACCGTTCCATGGTAAACCAACTAAAACAAACTAGGCGCCGAATTTTGTACATAAAAAAGGTGATTGACATATTGCCTCTGTATACTTCGTGTATAAGAAAGTTAAAAAAGAAAGACACACCAATAAAATGATCGATAACGAAATATTCTTACAAAATAACTTCTAGTGACAGTAAACATCTAACACGTTACCAAACTCAACTGGTTCAAGAAAAAGAAGTTCAACAAGGTGACATGAGTTAACGTACCATCGCGAGGTCAGGTATGATAATCTAGCGTATCACTAAAACCAATTAACATATTCTACCCGATCGGAAAACAATGAAATCCTCACTAAATACCCTACGTCAATGTGTCCAACAATTAAACTCTACACAAGAAGGGGATATGAACAACTGTTTTTTTTTGTGTTATTAGAAATTGAATACTCAAACTAGAACTGTAGTGAAACGAAAATCGTATTATTACTACGGCATCTGCCGTAGCAGGTATACATTGCCACAAACAGTCTTTGTGCGAACTTGCTTACCTGATGCGGTTGAACTTTGTGCGATTGACGTGCGAACTGGATCGCCGATTGGTCCAGCATATCCCAGGATTTTTGTCGGCGCACATTTTGGCTACCAGCGGTACCGGCTTGCGAACCGGCAGTACCCCCAGCTGCCAGATGATCACCACCACTACCAGGTTCCGCGGCGACACCGGTTTCTACCGGCCATCGCGGTAACGTGTGCTTCACGTGACAACGGGAACGGACCTCCTCGGACAGGCAAACCAGGGCTGTGAATGAAAGTGGTGATAAGATTATTTCTGGTCGACCAGAAAGCGGTGCGTTTGCAGGTGAATGATTCTGAAGGTTGGAACTTTACGTTTCGGATTTTTCTCATCAGTAACTAGCACCTACTTGGGGCCAGTTTGACTATAAATCCAAATTAGCACCAATACTGGCACTAGTTAGACGATTGATTAAAAATTCATACGTCTTGCGTCAACGCCTACACAACTGACTGATTTCGAGTGATGTCTCGACTAGAAAGCACAAATGGTCTAGTTTGCTGATGAGGAAGCGGCACATGCAAAAAAAATCCCTGAAGGGAAAAATCGTTATGAAGAAATTTTTGCGCAAGAGGGCCAATACCCTAAATAAATGTTAGAAATTTTCGTTTCATGATAAGACCCTTCCAACTCGACTAAAATCCGAGTATGATTGGCGACAACGCGAGCACCCACCTCACCGTACTAACCCCGTCCAGCGACTGCTGATGCGGGAGACCCAACCTCTTCCGGGTAAGCTCCTGGGCTGTCAGCTATCTGCACCATCCCGACCGACACCACAGAATACCGAAGTAGTTGTCGTCTTCCGCAGGATTGAATACACAGTCAGGTGCACCGTAATTTTCCTGTCTATTTCTGGTAGAATACGAAACGAGGGCTACAAACTCCAGCTGCTCATTGACCAGGTGGAGACCCGAATCATCATCATCATGGGAGATGTAAACGGGCATGCAACAGGAGAAGGAACGATATCGCCGAAATAGTCGAACACAATGACGCTGTTGTTCTCAACATTCCTCCGCGGACAAACGGAATCCACTATTTGCTTGACTGTTGCAGAATTTTGTGACTGAACAATTCTTGCCGTTCCCTTCCTTATTCAGGTCATGTACGATCAGATACCACCCACAACGCCAGCCTGATCAGATTTTATGAAGGTGCCTCTCCAGACTCCACGACTTCAGAGGTCTGGCCGAAAGGTGATGAAACAGCGGCTATGGCGTTACCGTAAAAGGGAACAAGAGATCGACTTCGTGACTATAAGTAACGAGCAAGGTACGCAATTTGCGACCCTATCTAAAGATGCCACCATCCCGCATGCGTTCCTGCGGATCAAGAGTATATTCCGTGGCGTTACACGGTATTAGTATACTGCGAGAGCTGGCCATCTTGGGGATCACTGGAAACCTAGGTCGATTCCTTAGCGATTACCAGTCCAATCATACCTTCCGGGTGGGAATCCAGAGTGGCCGGTCCGACACCTTTCCGGAGGTCAACTGGGTCCACCGTGGATATGTACTCATCGTCATACTGTTCTTGGTGGCCATGGACTCTCTGTTCGCGAGCCTGCCTGGTAGAATCTACGTTTTCGTCTACGCCGATGACACTGTGCTGGTCGGACCATAGAATGAACCCGTCTAAAACTTCAAGCCGTCGCAAAGGCAATGGGCCGATAAGCGATATCAGTTAGATTTAACATATCCGCTGGTAAAAGCAGGGATGTTGATCCTGTTAAATGATACTGCTTACCATTGCTTCACCGTCGTACCACACCTTCGATGGTACAATGTCGACTGCGAGATCAAGTTGCGACTAATTAAAAAGATCTGTTACCGCCACAAGTGTTGCAACCGCCGTACATCTCTTTACACTAGTCAGATGGTAATCCACAGCAGGATATTTTACGGGGTGAAGTTTGTCCTGCAATACGGAAGGTCTTTACCATTTTGAGACCCCTGTAGCACAAAAGCTTCCGTGCGGCTTCTGACCTGCTTCCCAGCCCAATTGCTAAGGCAACCTGTGTAAAGGCCGGTGTAGACTACTTCCTGGTAGTAAACAGATAATAGGAAAATCTGCAAACCATCTACGCCAGAAACGATTCGCACAAATCTGGGATTGCTTGTACGACAGTTCAACTCTCATTTATCGAAATCATGGTCGAACTTGACCGTCCCAGCAGCAACATGCTCGTTGTCAACGGTTCAGGATCCAACAGGTCGTCTGTAACATAAGTCAACGATTGATCGTTTACTGTGTTCATTGTCTCGGGCAATGCAAATCGCACCGTCCGTAGTGTCAAGTCCGTAGAGTGTCGTTCCTGCAACATCGCACGAAGAGTAGTTTTAACGGAACGTACCAATCGCTTAGTAATGCGGAACACCAGGTGGTTTAAACCTCCATTGAATACCACCAACACTCACCGATTCTTCAATCTGTTGATAATCTAGAGACAACTCAACTACCACCAAACGCAACCTCCGGAAGCCCCGGGTTCCCAATCGATTCCAAACCACGACGAACGGACGGACGGGTGGTCCGACCATGTGTCGAAATGGAATTTTTTGTCAACTTTTCGGGAGAGTTTTATATTGAAGGGAAAGTTATTGGCAGTTGACAATCAATAGTTTTGGATATTTTCTATACACAGGGGGTTCGACGATGTGACAAAATGGATTTTTTTCAACTTTTAGGGAAAGTTTATTATATTGAAGAAGTTATTGGGCATGTACCGTTGGTACGTCAAAATAGAAATTTTTTCAACTTTTCGCAAACTTTTTATATTGAAGGGCAGGTTGTTGGGAGTTTAAAATCGATAGTTTTGGACATTTTCAATTCACAGGAGAAACCACCAGTGCACAGTGTTTCCAAAGTGGCAAAAAGGTGAAAGAAATTCTTTGCACCAAGAAAAACATTTTTAGCTATAATGTCTTCAGCAAAGTTTATTTATATTTTTTTGCATTTAATAAGTATTAGTTGGGTGATTAATCCCTCTAAAGCTGAGAAGCAAGTTTTTGTTTGGCCATTTATGAAAATAAAAAGTGGCGAAGTTGTTGAGAATATCTTAAGTATTAACTTCGCTGAATCACAATCGTCTGAACTCTCGATCGAAGCAGATCGTTTTCTTGTGCTGTGCATAGAGTGGATCAATATAAATATATACATTGTGAAGGCCAGTCATTGTTTGCGGCAGGCTTTGTTCGCCGGTGCCTAGGTTGGTGAAGTGAATAGTTCAATAACCGGACAAGCCGCTATATAAGCTAAGTATCTTTTTTTTTTCTCATTTCCCTTTCCCCCGATCTGTCGCTATTTCTTAGATCCCTTTCCCCTGAATATAAGTTTCATCTCTCGTTTACACCACGGGCTATCCTCGTGCCTAAATGGCCGAGGGCGAAGTAACATTGGATGGGAATGATATTCCCATGGATATACCGGATAAACCCGAAATTACTCCCTCCCCTGATTCCCCCAGTCCTCCTCGTATTAAAACATACCCACCCAGTTCAACTGGGCCCTGGGTGGTCTATTTCCGGCCCATTACGAAATCGCTTAATATTTTAGAGATCTCACGGGAGCTGACTGCTAACTACCCGGCCGTAGCTCAGATAACACGTGTTAGAGCTAATAAGATACGCATATTAGTGAATGACCTCGACCAGGCAAACCAGATTGCTCGCAACGAGCGCTTTACAAAGCAATTTAAGGTGTATATACCTTGTTTGGCAGTGGAGATCGACGGGGTCGTTGCCGAGCCGGGTTTGAAGTGCGAAGACGTGTTGAAGTATGGAGTTGGTTGCTTTAAGGACCCCTCACTTGAACATGTGAAGATTCTGGAATGCAAGCAATTGTATTCAGCAAAAACTGAGAATAATAAGACAACTTATTCATTGTCAGACTCGATTCGGGTGACTTTCTCCGGGTCTTCCCTCCCCAACTATGTCCTCCTGGATAAGGTTCGTCTACCGGTTCGCCTGTTTGTACCGCGGGTAATGAACTGCAGCAATTGCAAGCAGCTGGGCCACACAGCCACCTATTGTGGCAATAAGAAAAGGTGCGGCAAATGCGAGGGAGAACATGAGGATGACGCTTGCAGTGGAGAAACTGAGAAGTGTATTTACTGCGGGGGCCTTCCGCATGATCTTAAATCATGCCCCGCGTACAAACAGCGCGGGGATAAAATTAAGCGCTCCCTTAAGGAACGCTCGAAGCGCTCTTATGCAGAAATTCTTAAGAATGCTTCGCCATCTGTCCCTTCCGAAAATTCCTTTGCTCTTTTGGCTGGCGTTGAGCAAGAATCTGACGACCCACAAGAGGGAACATCTTTGGTTAACCCAGGGGAGTCCAGGAAGAGGAAAAATCAAGCTTCCCCTAGATTGCCTCGTAAGGGTGCCAAGGTGTCATCCACTCAGAGTGCGCCAACTACAATCAATAAATCCAACGGAAGTGATGCACTAAAGCCGAAGCAATTTGCTCCAGGACTTGGAAATTTTAATTCTAACAAGGAGTATCCACCACTTCCAGGGACACCAAAAACCCCAAGTGTTCCCTTTTTTCAAACAAATACTCAGTCCAGTAGCGGACTAATGAAATTTTCTGACATAGTGGACTTAATTTTCACAGCTTTCAATGTTACTGATCCTCTTAAAAGCATTCTGATACATTTTCTCCCTATGGTGCAAACATTTTTGAAACAGTTGACTGCTAAATGGCCCCTCCTTGCAGCGATCGTATCCTTCGATGGCTAAGTCATCAAACGAGGTCACTGATTCGATCACTGTCCTACAGTGGAATTGCAGAAGTATCCTCCCGAAAATCGATTCCTTCAAATTCTTACTAAACAGTTTAAAATGTGATGTTTTCGCATTATGTGAAACTTGGTTAACTTCCGATATAAATCTCAACTTCCACGACTTTAATATAATCCGTCTGGATCGAGAAAACCCTTATGGAGGAGTACTTTTGGGGATCAAAAAGTGCTATTCTTTCAACCAAATTAACCTCCCTTCGACACCAGGCATTGAAATTGTCGCTTGTCAAGTTCTAATCAAAGGTAAAGACCTTTGCATTGCTTCCATCTACATTCCTCCTAGAGCCTCGGTAGGGCACCGAACGCTTTGTAATATCACGGAATCCTTACCGGCACCGCGGCTAGTTCTGGGAGATTTTAACTCGCACGGTACGGTATGGGGCTGTCTTCATGATGATAATAGATCAACATTAATCCAAGATCTTTGCGACAATTTCAACATGACCATCTTAAACACGGGAGAAATGACGCGGATTCCTACACCACCAGCACGCGCAAGCGCGTTGGATTTATCGCTATGCTCGACATCGCTACAGTTAGATTGCAGGTGGAAGGTGATCCCTGATCCCCACGGTAGCGATCATTTGCCTATCGTGATTTCAATTGCTAACGGTTCAAGACCATCGGAAACAATCAATGTCTCGTATGACCTCACACGGAACATTGATTGGAAGAGTTACGCGACCGCGATATCCGTTAAAATCGAATCCACTCAAGAACTTCCTCCGGAGGAAGAGTACAGGTTTTTGGCTGGCTTGATTCTCGACAGTGCGAATCAAGCTCAGACTAAACCAGTACCCAGCGCGAATACCCATGGACGGTCTCCCACCCTGTGGTGGGATAAAGAGTGCTCAGAGCTGTACGCGGAAAAGTCCACTGCATATAAGGCCTTCCGGGAAGACGGGTTACCCGCTAGCTATCTACAGTACGCGTCGTTAGAAAGGCGAATGAAGAGTCTAATGAAAGCCAAAAAACGCAGTTATTGGCGCCGGTTCGTCGACGGGTTAACGAGAGAAACAGCGATGAGCACTCTTTGGGGTACGGCTCGACGTATGCGTAACCATAATAGTACCAACGAGAGCGTGGAATATTCAAACCGTTGGATATTCGCTTTCGCCAAGAAGATCTGTCCGGACTCTGTCCCGGTACAGAAAACGTGCCGCGCCGCGTCTCCTCACGATACCGCGAACGAAACACCGTTTTCGATGGTGGAGTTCTCACTTGCTCTCTTATCATGCAACAATAACGCCCCAGGGTTAGACAGAATCAAATTCAACTTGCTGAAGAATCTGCCTGACACTGCAAAAAGGCGCTTGTTGAATTTATTTAACAAGTTTCTTGAGGGTAACATTGTCCCTCATGACTGGAGGCAAGTGAAGGTCATCGCCATCCAAAAACCAGGAAAACCAGCCTCCGACCACAACTCGTATCGGCCGATTGCAATGCTGTCCTGTATTCGGAAGTTGTTCGAGAAAATGATCTTGTATCGCCTCGACAATTGGGTTGAAGCAAATGGCTTACTGTCAGATACACAATTTGGCTTCCGCAAAGGCAAAGGGACGAACGATTGCCTTGCGTTGCTTTCTACAGAAATCCAAATGGCCTATGCTAACAAAGAGCAGATGGCATCAGTCTTCTTGGATATTAAGGGGGCTTTTGACTCAGTTTCTATCAACATTCTGTCAGAGAAGCTGCACCAGCATGGTCTTTCGCCAATTTTAAATAACTTTTTGCTAAACCTGTTGTCTGAAAAGCACATGCACTTTTCGCATGGCGATTTAACAACATTGCGATTTAGCTACATGGGTCTTCCCCAGGGCTCATGTCTAAGTCCCCTGCTCTACAATTTCTACGTGAATGACATTGACGATTGTCTTGCCAATTCATGCACGCTAAGGCAACTTGCAGACGACGGCGTGGTCTCTGTCACAGGGCCCAAAGCTGCCGAGTTGCAAGGACCATTACAAAATACCTTGGACAATTTGTCTGCTTGGGCTCTTCAGCTGGGTATTGAGTTCTCCACGGAGAAAACTGAGTTGGTTGTTTTTTCTAGGAAGCGTGAGCCGGCGCAACTCCAGCTTCTATTAATGGGTGTAACGATCAATCAGGTTTTCACATTTAAATATCTCGGGGTATGGTTCGACTCTAAAGGTACCTGGGGATGTCACATTAGGTATCTGAAACAGAAATGCCAACAAAGGATCAATTTTCTCCGAACAATAACTGGAACATGGTGGGGTGCCCACCCAGGAGACCTGATCAGGTTATACCAAACAACGATATTGTCGGTGATGGAGTACGGGTGTTTCTGTTTCCGCTCCGCTGCGAACATACACTTCATCAAACTGGAGAGAATCCAGTATCGTTGCTTGCGCATTGCCTTGGGTTGCATGCACTCGACCCATACGATGAGTCTCGAAGTGCTGGCGGGCGTTCTTCCGCTAAAAAATCGATTTTGGGAACTCTCATATCGATTGCTCATCCGATGCGACATTCTGAACCCGTTGGTGATTGAAAACTTCGAGAGGCTCGTCGAGCTTAATTCTCAAACCCGATTTATGGCCTTGTACTTCGACTACATGGCACAGAGCATTAACCCTTCTTCATATACTCCCAACCGTGTTCGTTTCCTAGATACTTCTGATTCTACTGTATTCTTCGACACATCCATGAAGGAAGAGATTCGTGGAATCCCGGACCATATACGCCCGCAAGTGATCCCCAATATATTTTATAATAAATTCCGAGAAGTCGACTGTGACAAAATGTTCTACACTGACGGATCAAATCTCGATGGGTCCACTGGCTTCGGTATCTTCAACAATACTATCACCGCTTCATTCAAGCTCAATGATCCCGCTTCAGTTTACGTCGCAGAGTTAGCTGCAATTCAGTACACCCTTGGGATCATCGACACTCTGCCCACAGATCACTACTTCATCATTTCGGACAGCCTCAGCTCCATCGAGGCTCTTCGTGCGATGAAGCCCAAAAAGCAATTCCCATATTTCCTGGGGAAGATACGGGAGTCCTTGTGTACGTTATCTGAAAAATCTTATCAAATTACCTTTGTTTGGGTCCCCTCTCATTGCTCTATTCCGGGCAATGAAAAGGCCGACTCATTAGCAAAGGTGGGCGCATTAAATGGTGACATATATGAAAGACCAATCTGCTTCAACGAATTTTTTAGTATTTGTCGTCAGAGGACACTCAGCAGTTGGCAAACCTCGTGGAGCAATGGTGAACTTGGACGATGGCTACATTCCATTATCCCAAAGGTATCAACGAAGCCTTGGTTCAGGGGGATGGATGTGGGTCGGGATTTTATTCGTGTAATGTCCCGACTTATGTCCAACCACTACACCTTGGATGCGCATTTGCGGCGTATTGGGCTTGCGGAGAGTAGTCTGTGCGCTTGTGACGAGGGCTATCACGACATCGAGCACGTTGTCTGGGTATGCGCCGGGTATTTGGACGCCAGGTCTCAGTTAAAGGATTCCCTTCGGGCCCGAGGTAGACCACCCAATGTCCCAGTCCGAGATATGCTGGCAAATCGTGATTTCCCCTATATGTCCCTTATTTATACTTTCATAAAAACGATAAATATCCCAATTTAGCCCCTCTCTTTTTATTTCTCGTTTTAGAAGTTTTCTCCTGCCTTTTGGGACCGATCAGCTCCAGACTGCAACTATGTAACCGCCGTCGCACTTACCACTACGGAAACTGAAGCGAGAGCGACTCGAGGTCCGATGACTTTTGAAGGATTCCCCGCGGGTCCGAAGAATACCATCCGCCAATCCGACCTACTAGACTGAGGCGCTAATTTGTCTCGCTGATCTCCCGTTTGCCCGAAAGTTGCAAGTTTTGCTCTTCTCTCCCGGTCACCATCTACGCTTTCTCTCCCCTGTCCTTGATACAACTGCTTCTACAGCCCCCTCTGAATATCTTGACCAAGCATAAGTCTCCGCTAAAAAAGTTCAAATTTGTATTCTGTATTCCTAGTTTTAAGATAGTTGTAATTTTACCTCTTTGTTAAAACTATTGTCCCCCATCTTGTAAATAGAATTGTATCCCTAGTTTTAAAACACCGGTGAATTTTCTCATAAACATTTGTTCCCCCTTTTGTGTACCAAACTATATTGTTAGTTTTAAGATAACTGTAAATATTTCCTAAAAACTATTACTATTGAATTCCTTGTTTTAAAATTTTTCATAAAAAAAAATCTTTTGTTCCCTCTCTTGTATATAGAATCTTATTTCTAGTCTTAAGATAGCTGTAAAATTTTTCTTTTAAAAAAAAAAAATATTTCACCATTATAACCTCCTAGTTTTAAAATATCCAAAATGTAAAAACAAAAGAATTTGGCACCGCCAAGCTAACGCATTTGTGCCTATCAAATAAACGAAATGAATAAAAAAAAAAAAAACTTCGCTGAAGAGACTATGTGTCTATCTGTCGATGATTATACGTTTGTGAAGATTTCTTTGATACACCCCAGAAAATTGCTTTTTTTTTCAAAATACTTTTTCTGGTAATTTTGTAGAATTTCAAAATGTTCCAAGATTTCGTTCAGCATAAGAAAATACAGAATTTTTGTAATGTAGGTTTATTTGTATCTCTTACAACTTAGAAGTTATCGAATGTTTTAGAGTCCAAAAAGCAATGTTTTAGTATGGAAGCCGCAAATTTCCGCAGGTATAGCTTCACCAAGACGAACCTGTAAAACAAATACTATCAAAACCGTTTGGTGGGCTCTAGCCTACGTTCAAGTCTAGTTCGAGTAAATTCCTTCTTCAGCGTATTTTTCTTATCTTAGAGTTGCAAAATATACAAAAATAATAATACTGTACTGTAAGACCTCTTAAGGGAAATAATCAGAACGGGTTATGAGGATTTGTCGAGGGACTAAAGAAGAATATTTTAACCGCTGCGGTTTATTAAAAAGAAAGAAAAAATATACTAGTCCAGCTGTTTGCGTTTCGACTTCATCTCTTCAGGAACAGAAAAAATATGTGCCGATCTTGTCAATGGCATCGTTTTATCAGCCTAAAATTCACCAAGGGGCTGATAAAAACGGGTCTTCACTGTATTCAAAAACGAATAAAACTCTATTATGAGGCCGTTCACTACATATTTGAGGGTAAAAGAAGGAAGCATGAAGCATCTTGTTACATAGTGGAGAGAAGAAACGGAGGAGGGGGTTAAAAGATTCTCAACTAGAAAAAAATCATACATTGGAAATATGTATATTATCCTTTTTAAAATTCAAAATCTTCTAGTGTAAATTGAAATTATAATAAAATCTGTTAATCACCGCACCACTTAAATGTGTATTGTAATGGCGGTGGTCAGCTATTTTCGTCCGCGTCCCTTATCACCAATTTTATACAGTGATTCATCAGCACTGCTATCTTTGAAAATGAACCACCTTGGTTATGCAACTAATTTTTTTAGATCTTTTTTAAATGGAAATAATTAAGCAATCTTCATTTCGTTATATTCTGAATTGCACATATTTTGTCGTATGCAATTTTAAATGTACTTTCATTTAATGACATTGTAAGGGAACACGTATCCGCCGGTTGATGCCAATCGAGCTGACATTTCTTTAGACTGAACAAACTAATCTATTTGTTTGTTTAGTGTTTATTTGACCAACTAGGAAACGAATCCACCGGGTCTTTAATGCAGGTGAGAAATACGCATGGTCTTGTCTGAGTGAATGAATTTTGAATTATGTATGAGGGTGGAGAATTGGCAAGATCAATTCAAATCCAATTACCAATTTGCGGCAATCATTTCAGCACGAGGAACAATTGTTTTATGGTCATATTTAATGCTTTACTTTTAGTTCATTAACTCAGCAGTCAATTATACTGAGCTAAGAATAAGTACGTACTATTTGGAAACGGGGGGTGTTTGATTCGTACATGATGTTAATATCGTTTAGGAACGCAGTATTTGTATTTTTTCTGTTTCGCGTCTTCATTGTAATATCGGCACGTTTACTCGAACGAAGTGGAAAATTTCAAGTTACGGGATCTCAATATGCTTGTGATTATACCAATAAGGACCATTTATGAATTCTGCCACGCTATTAAGAGAAAGAGATATGACTAATTGTGACATAAATGGGAGGGGAGCACGTCATGTGCTTTGACGCAATCGGCCGTTTTTACGCACGATTGCGCCATGTATATAAGAAATTCTATAGAACATGAACACTTTTGCGAGTAGCGGCATAAAAGTGCTATTACAAAATGAAGGAAAAACTAAAAGAATTTGATTCGTATTAGACCAAGGGGAAAAATAACGTGGCAATATGACAGAGAGTTAGTTAGTATTGGGTAATCTTTGCCTGACATAATTTTTGAATGTTCCACTATACCACTTCTAAACTCATTGTTTACGGTCCATTTTACATTGTCGACAACACTCCCGACAGCCGGCTGTCCGGAGTTCAAGTTGTTTTCGATGAAACAATTTCAATAAACGATTAGCCAGAGTTTAAACGCCTAGAAGATTTACGTATCCTACAGTCAATAAACTATTCAAACATGCACGAAAATATAGTCTCGGTCACATCGCTTGCTTGAAGCGAACCCTGACTAACAACCCACCCACTACCCAATCCGTGGTACTTGTGGGAGTGTCACTGAGTCGGTGCCTTCCGTTAAGTAAGTACCACATCAACACTTCCTTTCTCATCCCAAGTTACTGTAAAGATGGTCGTGGCTCGCAATGGTGGCTCTCAGGCGAAACTCTCGCTTGGACTGGATCAATTGTTATTCCCATACAATGCTCCTCAAGTCTGGCTGGGAATGAGAGTCATCAGTCTGCAATCTACGAAGTATATCGTGCTTACGCAACCACTTAAATGTGTAGTGTAATTTGTGAATGGCCTAATAATAGTGGTTTAGTAGCTTTTTCAATATATGTTTTTGCGTGCTAAAAATTACTAATTACACAATAGCTCAAAATTTGTTTTCTTCATGGTCAAAACATTTTTGATCACCTTTTTGCTGCTTGGAAACACTATGCACCTGGGACTCTTCTGTGCAGCAACTTACTTGAAAAGTTGAAAAAATTCCATTTTGACACATCGTCGGATCCTTCTGCGTATTGAAAATGTCCAAAATTATTGATTTTCAACTGCCAACAACTTTCCCTTCAATATAATACACTTTCCCGAAAAGTTGAAAAAAATCATTTTGACGCATCGTCGGACCCCGCTGTGTATAGTGTATGTCCAAAACTATTGATTTTCAACTGCCAACAACATGTCCTTCAATAAGTATTTATATCTAAACAATTGAAAGTTAACCGCATCAACTTCAGCTCCAATAAACGGGAAAGTAACGCAAAATGTATCGCTATAACCGATGAACCGACGATGACGATGAATACAACGATACAATTATCGACGATGACGATGAAGGCGACGATACATTATCGTTAACGGAGTTTCCGATGACGATACATTATCGTTAACGAGTATCGTCGATAAATTATCGTGAAAAATGTTACGTGTTAACAACCCTGGTCGGGAAGCCCTCCGAAATACCGCAAGGACAACGATCCCAACGGCCAAGGAAACCAGCTGGACCAACCTCATCGACGGCATCCACCCGGACTCCACAACCGCCGAGCTGTGTAGGCGAGTAAATGCGTAGCGGAAAACGCCGACATAACGGCTTCTACCTATCGGTCAACAACACCACCATGAGAAAATTCCGAAGAGAATAGGACACCACTTCCAATCCTGAACCGCCGACGAAGCCCTGCCCGCTGCCTTCGTCCAGCGTAAAAGGAGATTACAAGCCCCGCTGACCACCTTCACGCCCAGTTCTTCAGCTACCGACAACACCGGAATGGAACACGCCGCCGCCCTCAGTACTGCTCGTGGAAAATCCGACAGCCCCGACAGGGTGGGCTACCCGATCCTATGACATCTCCCTTTAGAGACAAAATCGCTCTTCTAAAGTCTTACAACGCAATCTGGGAATGCGGGTCCTTCCCAGAAGCATATGGAAACTATAGCCCATGTAGTACCCATTCCCAAAAAATGCCAGGGGGCTTGTACCACTGGTGACTTCCGCCAAATCAGTTTGCTGTCCTGCCCCGCTAAAACTCTGGAAAGAATGGTCAACCGGTGACTGACTACGTGGCTGGAAGACCACGCCTTCCGAAAAGCGAAAGCGTACTCCAAGATCTCAAACGATGGAGTTGCAGGGAAACCTCGGCACATTCATCCAGAACTACCTCACCAACCGCCGCTGCCGGGACTGCATAGGCGGGACCAAAGCCACAAAGATTAGTGCTAGACGTGACACTATTCCTCGTCAGGATAAACTCGCTCTTCGCAGCACAACCCGTAGGCAGCTACATGTTCGTTAACGCCGACGACATAATCCTGGTGGCCATGGGGAAGACCATCACACGTACCAGTATATCACTGCAGGCGGCCGTCAACGCACAGTGGTTTAAAACGCGAAAAACGTGATCGTTTTGAATAACTTCGAAATGGTTAGTTATAGCGATATACTATCTTCGGAAGAATTTATGACAATGAGACGCCCCATCTTTATCTTTGATGATTAATCCTCCTATAAGTGAGATTCAAAATTTATTTCTCATATAATTAAAGATAGCAAATTGGTGTATTCTGCAAAGTTGTAGTAAATTCTTCTACAAGAAACTTTACTGAAGGTGGTAATAGTCTATCTTTAATATTCTTTGAGATATTGAGCATTATTAGAGGAAATACCGAAAATATTAATTTTTTTATTATAACTTCTTTCCAAGATTTTTTAAAAGTTCAAATTGTTCTACAAAACTATCACAATTGATGAAATACAAAATTTCGGTGAAGGAAGCAACTTAATATGTTGAGCAGATTCTGAGATATTCACAATTTTTAGTCGAAAAATGGCCTACTTTGCACTCAAATAATTCATGAACGGGCAAAAAGTAATCAAAGCATGCGCGATTACCGAATGAATCGCTTTTAGTAGGCTTTTCATAAATATTGCACCATATCTAAGAAACTAGTAAAGGTCGCAAACTGGTGTCTTCGGCAATGTTTCTAAGAAGAATATTCCCCGACACTTTGCCGAAGGTACCACCACTTTATCTCAACAGTTTTACCGAATATGTTTCGTATCAATATTTTAGACTAATAAACGATATTCTTTAAATCCAGCTACCAGAGCCATGGATACAACCGGATACAAGTGATTCATACAGAATCTTGCAGCATCTTTCTTGTACTTTCAAATACATATAGAGTGGTTTGCCCGTTCATGTAGAGTGCAAACTTTTGACTTATAAAGATGGAGTGTCTCATTGTCATAAATTCTTCCGAAGATAGTAAATCGCTATAACTAACCATTTCGAAGTTATTCAAAACGAGCACGTTTTTCGCGTTTTGGACCACTGTGCAACGTCGTCAGCCGATGGGAATTCGCCACAGAATTCAACATCTTCACCGAAAAATGTTCTACCACTCACTGCTACGGCACTCACCACCTAGCGAACTCCAGACCAACCCGCCTCAACGACACTATTATACCTTTTCGGAAGGAACTAGTTATCCACGAAGTCACCCTCGACAGGAAACATACGTTGACACCCAACTTCCGACGAATAAGAAAGAACTGCGAAGGCAGAAAGCGACTGGACCGCACTATCTGTTTCCGTCACCCCAATAATAACCGTAGAACAGCACTTAACATCGGACGATCCCTAACAGTTACGTGTCGAAATCTAGACGGGCTCTCCACTATCCTTGGGCCACTATACCACGGAACGGTGCGGTTAGCCTTCAGACTACCTCCAAGCACCCCTGCCGAAGAAGCCTGCTTTGAGGCTGAAGTACTCCCCTGCCGCTGGGAAGCAGTCAGTGTAGCCCTCAAGCTGGCACTAAACATCCTTGAGAAGACAGCGGGTGACGAATGTTACCTTCACACCATCGCATCCAAAATAGAGAGTTCCCCAACAAGCCCCTCCCATTATATCGAAATAGAGGGAACTCGTCTACCAACAACATCTCAATGTATACACCGACTGCTCTAAGGCGGACGACGGGGTCAGAGCGAGCTCTCCTTCCGTCTTTCCCCTACTGCCGTCCTCCTTTTGGCAATGGCCAAAAGAAGGAAAAACGAACCAACAGTTATTCTCACCGACTCTGTCAGTTTTGAGGGACATCGCATTCGGAACGTCTACCCCTCCCCCCATTGTACAGGCCACCGAGATCCACTGGTTACACTCCTTGGCCACAGCGGTATCAGAGAGAGCATAGATGCCGACCGGCGAGCCCTACACAGCAGATGAGCCCGAGCCGGACTTCCAGACGAAAGAAACAACCGACATCACATCACATCACAAATCTGCACGGATTTACCAACTATTGGTGCAGATCTTGACAGAAGGTCAAGGGATCAGCCGACAGCTGGACCGACCGAGTAACCCTGAAGGAGTAAAGGATCCTCTCCCGACTCCGGGTGGAAGACACTAGAGTGACCCACGCCCAAACAGTCTCCAGGGAACCAATACCGGATTGCGTACCTTGGTGAACACGACTCTTCCTCGAACATCTCCTTTGTAACTGTCGGGAGCTCGAGGACCTCCAGCGATAATATGACCTGGAGGAATCTATACGGAACGTACGGGCCAACGACCTGGTCCGGGAGGGGGTATCCCTCCTATTTCTACAATACGCCGACTAGTATCACCGTATTTAAGGCAATACGACCAAACGTGACCGACTGCCATACTCTCCCGGTTGCTGGAGAGGTTTTCCACGGCCCAGATCAGCCAAAAGCAATCAACTCCACCAACTGTGGGCCTCTGCCACACTCACTTCCGGGTGCAGGGTTCAGCCAAAACCGAACTCTTCGAAGGTATTCAAACAGGAACACCACGACCGCACCATCTATTTATTTATTTATTTCAAGTCGTCAATCAGATGTAGACCGGTTTCTTACAATAATTATTAAACTAACTTAACACTAGTTGAAATTTTGGTTTACTTTAAACTGCTGCTTAAGTTTTGTTTTCGACATAGTGAAGTCAATGCTTTCGCAATGTTTGTTGTAAATATTCATCATTTGGTTTAAAGGGCCAAACTTGGCATAATTAGTGCGATGGCGAATTGTACAAAAGATGCTGCGGTTACGTAGTTGTCGAGAAGGAGCATAAAAATTTAGTTTCGATAAAAGTTCGATTGAATCAATACGATGTGATACAATGTCGTTTACAAATGATACCATAGAAAATTCACGACGATCTTTCAAGGTTTGAATGTCAATTAGCATGCACCGTGCTTCATAAGATGGCAAATGTAGTCCAGTCCAACCTAGTTTACGAAGAGCGAACATCAAAAACTGCTTTTGTACTGATTCTATCCGGTTTGCATGCGTTGCTGAAAAAGGCGACCAAACTATACTACAATATTCTAGTGTTGAACGCACATAGGCTACATATAATGTCTTTATTGTGTAGGGATCTTGGAAATTATAGCTGAAGCGTTTAATAAAACCTAGTGTGCTGTTTGCTTTGTTAATTATTGTGTTATAATGATCTATGAATGTTATTTTGGAATCTATAATAACTCCTAGATCTCTTATTCTGTCACACTTTTCTACTTGTTGATTTCCCAATAAGATTCTATTGTTCTGTATATTATTCTTTCTACTCAATGTTATGGAATTACATTTTTTTACATTCAATTTCAGCAGGCTTTTATTACACCATGTATAAAATATATTTACTTCGTTTTGAAATGTCTGAAAGTCTTCACCATTTCTTATTTCTAGAAATAGTTTCATATCATCAGCATATATAAGAACTTTTACATTTTTTAGAATGAAGGAAATGTCGTTAACAAATAAAATAAAGAATAGCGGGCCCAAATGAGACCCTTGAGGGACTCCTGATGTAACTTGAATTGGGATTGATTTTATCCCTTTAAATCTAACAGCTTGTTCACGATTTGTAAGATATGATTGTACCCATGTAAGAAGTCCTGGCTCAAACCCCATTTTTTCTAATTTAAAAAGTAGCATGGGTATGTCGATGCGATCAAATGCTTTGCTAAAATCTGTATAAAGAGCTTCAACGTGGTTTCCGTTATCCATTGCTGTTAATGTGTAGTTAATGAATTCGAGTAGATTTGTACTTGTAGAACGCCCTTTGAAAAAACCATGTTGCACATGGGTAATTCTGTTCTTGATTTGGTGGAATAAATTTTCATTAACAATCGCCTCGAAAATCTTGGGAATGCACGAGATGATAGCTATTCCACGATAGTTACGCACATCGGATTTTTTACCATTTTTAAAAATTGGAACTAGGAAAGAGCTTTTCCATGTTTTAGGAAAACAACCTGATTCTAGAGACATGTTAAAAAGCCAAAATAAAGGAGCGGTTAGTTCTATTGACAAAGTTTTTAAAAACACCGGTGGAACGCCATCAGGTCCAGGGCTTTTAGAGCTATCCAAGTTTTTTAAGGCATCCATGATTGTATGTACTTTTATCTGTTTAATGTTAATATCTCTTGAAAGTTCTGGGAGGAATGAAAAGTATTCACGCTCTCGATCCTTCTCTGAAAATGTAGTGTAAACTTCCTGGAAGAATGTTGCAAAAAGATTGCAGATTTCCTCTGAGTTATCGCCTACCGTTCCATCAAGATGCATTTCTGTTGGGAAATAATCCGATTTTATTTTAGTTTTTACGTAATTAAAGAAGTTTTTTGGGCAAGTTTTTATATTGCGTTCTGTTCTTGCATTGTACTCTTCAAACGCGATATCAATGGCAAGGTTCAATTGATCGCATAGATTTAAATAATTTGTTAAGTTATCTTCGCTGTTGTATTTTTTGTAGATTTTGTGTGCTTTCTGCTTACGATTTTTTAAATTTTTGATTTCTCTATTAAACCAGATGGGATGTTTTGAGTTATAGTGACGCCTTCTTCTTTTCAATGGTATATCTTCGTGAATGACTTCAAATAATATTTTGTAGAATATGTCTACGGCAGCTTCAACATTTTCTTCATTTCTTAAAATCATTTGCCAGTTTATTGCATTAATTTTTTGCCTCAAGCTTTCATAGTTAGCGGACTCGTAATCAAATACCTCCTCAAATTCACTATCACCAGGTCTGTCGTTAACATGCAAGAATATAGAAAACTCAATGGCTGTATGATAAGCTTCATTCTTCCATAAGGGAGTAAGTGATTCCGTTACACAGAAGTCTTCGTCTATATTCGTCATTAATAAATCTAAATAGCAATGTCGCTGATTTCTTATGTGATTTATTTGATTAAGTCCTAAACTGGCAGATTTATCGCAAATGAACTGCAAAGTTTCATTTTCCCCTACAACAGGAAGTAGGATGCTCTCATTATCAGCATCTGGTATGAAATCAATACCGCGTTGATTGAAATCGCCATATATGTGAACTTTTACGTGCGGGGAAAGACTATTAATAATGCATTCAGCAGCATGATAAAACTTTTCGTAAGTCGTTTTTCGAGCAAAATTTGGAGGAAAATACACCGAAGCGAAAACGTGAGTTTCGTCTTTAACATGTACTTTCACCCACACATGCTCGAATTCTTTTGATTTTATAGTTTTGATAACTTCTGCATTTAGTTTTGCTGAAATCGCAATCAAAGCGCCCCCTCCTGACTTCTTACCAGATACATGACAATCACGGTCATCCCTAAATACATTGTAATTGCTCCCGAAAACTTCTTCACTTCTCACTGTTTCGTCCCAACTAGTCTCAGTTGCTAAAATTACGGAATAATGACAACCTAATATTTTGTTTTGAATCACATTCATCTTAGCTGCACTTTTCATGCGGTTAAAGTTTTGGCAATAGACCAAGATTTCTGTTCTTGACTGAGATTCTCTAGGAGAAGTGTTAGTTGAATGGGAATTAATTAGACCTAGCTCTACCTCTTCTAAATCTTGAATCGCAATATTATTTGTCAATTCATTATTATCTTGCTCTAATGAGCGCGTCGATAGCGGCAAAAACACTGACAGGCGCCAATTCCGGAGGGGTACATAGGTGTGGCAGCAGCTGTTCGATGTGAGGTGCTAGGTTGGTCGGTAGGGCACGGGTTTAAAACATCACCTCTGTGGAATGCAATGGTAGGTCTGAACGAAGTTGAAGGTGGCCTCGAAAAACGTTTCTTTGCCTCAGCCAGTAGCTCTCTATCCAACGGAAGATTGTCGATGTCACGGCGTTTGTTATCGTGGTACGCAAATCTGCTGTGGTTGTAATTACATCCGTTATTTTTGTCGAAAATTGTGTGGTGCTTGTAACCGTGATTCTTGCGACGCTTAGTATTATTATTACTGTTTCGGGTGGTGTCAAGTGCATTAGCGGGCCTCTGTTTATTCCGTTTCTTCTTTATTCTTGCTTTCTCCTCCGCTTTTTGTTGATTGAGACGACGCAATTTACGTGCGTCGTATTCGGACCAATCAGCCTTCCATACCTTAGAGTTGCCAAGGAAACGCCAGCCTGAGTTACTGGCTGCCTCGACGGACATCTCAGCCTCTAAACTAGGGGAGGAATCTGTTGCGGGTGAAGCAGCAGTCTTTTGTTCCAGTGAGTTTACTGCACTAGAAATTTGCTTTAACTCATCGATAATATCATCCGTGAATATTGGGTTTACATAACTCATATTCTGAGCCGAACAGCCGAACATCAATGGGGGCTCTGTTACAACCTCCCGGGGCTGGCGAGACAGGGAGAGATAGCGAGAACTACAACCATGCACACTTTGGGCCCTCCCCCACACCCCCAGGCTCAGCAACGGAACCCGAGGAAACCCCACGCAGGCCATCTGCCACTCTCAACCGGAGCTGCGGAGAAGTTTCTCGCGGTCCACCAACCAGTCCGAACATAGCCAGCCCAGGCAGCTAAAATAAAGTAGACTTAAGATAAATACAATACATTGAAATGCAATTACGATGTTTTAAGGGTGAATGACCCATCGAGGTTAAAGCTCTCTAGTAAACAATCCTCTTCACTTTGGCGCGAATCACAATCGCAATCAATGGCCGAACTAAATCGGGACCCTTCAGCAGCAGATCGTTCATGTGACTTGGCTTTGGCATCCATGACCAAACGGAACTTCTCGGCGCTCACCACGCTAAAGTGAGGCTATTTCCTCAGGCTCCAATTTCCTAGCATATCTTTATCAACATCTTGAATTTTGCTGTAATATCGCTCAAGGAATTCGGGGTTCGAGTCCATTTTCTACTCGAGATCTGGAGTTGACGTAGCGCTTGTGGTTTGCTATCTGGAAAGACAAAGTTGTTGTATTTGTTAACCTAGTCTACCTCAAATCGTTCTTCACGTCGTTTGATCGTGCGGTTCAAGATGATCTCCACCGGCTATTTTCGCCGTCCACCGTCGTCTAACATGGGATACAATCGTTTCTATCGTGTGAGACAACGCCGTATTTTACCGGGACTCGGGAGTAGCGCGATATTTGCAGTTTGGATATTGCTAAGGTTATATCATTTCACTTTCTCCGATGGTCCAGAAACACGGAAAGATAACATCACCGACTGTTCTTCTATGTGACAAATATAATTCGTCCGACGAAAGGAACAATCGACTCCAGCAATCTCATACTATCCGCAACTGCTGAATCCATCATCGGCAGAGACGAATCTTGACCTAAAAATGTAACGAATTCCTCAACTCCTCTCGGACCACGGATCCTAACCTTTTCGACTAGGACCAGTTTTTTTCATGTTTTTGCCATTGACATTGCATCAGAATATATTGGCTCAAATGGCACGAATTTCACAGAACCGTGGTAATTCTTCTTGCAGATTGAAGATTTCTTCTCGAACTTGTAAACAGCGAAACAGTGTTCACCTGTGGGAAATTGTAAGAACTTCGAGTATTTGCGTGTTGGGGAAGGAGATCCAGTTTCGACTCCTGCCGGTCTCATCTTTTTTAACCCTCAAAACGGCAAGCTAAAATTGTGACTTCAAGAAGAATCGCCCAAAAGACCCAATGAAATCAAAAGCCGCTTTTTTGAAGTTTTATCAGTGAGAGAATCGAAAACCCGAAAACGCTCGATCATTTGTTTTTCAAATTACATGTACATTCAAACTAGAGAACTGTAACTACCCGGGCCTCTAAAACCCCTTACCCTTTTGAGGGTTAAGATAATATTCATGAAATCACATTTGCTTCTCGCATGAATGATATACTTCTTCAGAACGAAAAATCATCTTCAAAATTTTCACCCTCGCCTCCTGTGATCTGTTTTTTGTGTTCATTGATAACATTCAATAATCTAGCACCTACGATACCCGAGCCAAAATAGTTGCTCGGGTACCGTAGCTCACTGCCAGTAGAATACTGGAATTCTTGGACAGCAAGCGAGATCCATCGGGAGTACACGAACGTAGGTCAGCCACCGATTGCCCGCGAACACCAAGGTCGTGATCGGGCATGGAATGACCGCGGGCCCAACCTTAACATGATAGCGAAACCAAAGCCAAATCCTACCGCTGATAGTCACCAAGTTCAGCAATCATTGCGACTTTAAGGTGGTCATTTCTGCCTTGCATCGAGAAAATCCACCCACCCTTTCGTACATGTGAGTATAACCCACTGATAGCGATTTACTGGGTTCCCGGTAACTGTAGCATCGATTACAACGAGAAGACTCACTGCGTGGCGGTCAGCTAGAGGAACGCCCGAATTGTTCCGGTACCAAATATTTTGATCCAGTAAAGACAGCCGTTGCTTTCGTGTTATTGGCGCGGTGGAATCAGACACCTCCAGCCCGTCAAAGAACCGACTATGTTACCTCATATCTGAAACGCAAATGCCCTGCATTCACGTGATTACATTTTCAAGTTTTCGGTTGTCCTTATGTAGATGAAACTGTGTTTAACCCATCCTTGCCCATGCTGTTTTCAAACACTTGGCTCCCACAGAACAAGGAACTAGCAAACTGAAAAATGCCATTCAAGGATTTGAACCTGCGGCCGACTATAGTGAGTTTCACAAATAGTGCGATTGCCCGACAAAAATTTGCTGTTTGGTAGAAACCTTACAAAAAGCTGACTTCACACTCACTGGCCGCAAATAGTTCAAAGCAATACAATTATACAGATCACTTACCCGTCAAATAAGCCACACTGTCCGGTGTCACCTCGAACTTATCGCGTTCATGAGGCTTCGCCACAATTCCCAACAACATGGTCAGCACCCGTGAAGTGCGCGAAACCGTCGTCGGCGTCGGATGCCGGAAGCCCTTCAACAGATGACCCACCAGGGCAAAGTGAAAGTTTGATTTGAACGACAGACCGACGGCATGATCGAGCTGCTTAAAGTGCCACTCCAGCGGTTCCCGTGTGGTCATCATAACATCAGCAATGTTTTGCTTGTCGAAAAGTTGCTGCGAGTTGAGGGTGTGCAGGTTTTGCTCCAGCAGAGCCAATCCGGCTGCGTAGAGTGTGGGCTCGTCCAGCTGAAGTACGCTGACAGCTACCCAGAACAGGGCCTTGTGGATGGGTGATTCGGGACGTAACAACGGTTGCAACCGGGTAAGACACATGACTAGAGACTCCAGCAGGATAGTATCGGTGAAGGATTCCAAAGCTTTGACTAGGATTCGGAGCAGCTGTTTGACGTCCTGATCGGTGATGCTTTTTGAGATGCAACCGAACACGATAAGAGCCCGCGGCTGTAAGGCAGGATTGTAGCAGAAAGCGAAGCTTTTAGCCAGTGAGGTCCAGGTTTGTAGCCAATCACACTCCGGGATATCTCGCATGCAAGCTTCCATGATTTCAAGCAGAGCATCCGTAATGACTTCCAGCGATGGGAGTGCTAGCCGTTCACGATCGGGTGGCGGTGCCTGCGAGACACGTTCATTGCCAAGCCAGCGGTCGTTTGGGTGACGACAGGATGAACGGAAAGCCGTGACGGCAGCAGATTTTACTTTGCTGATGCCAAAGAGCAGATAGAATTTAGGCAGGGAGAATTCGTCCAGCGAAAGTCGTAGAACTCGTTGGGTGTCCTCTGAGAAGGACGGTTTGGTGCAGGTACATAGCGAGTGAATAATATTGATGACTAGACCGTGGGTCGATGCACGCATCGAAAGAGATCCGCTGCAAACTAGGAAGGTAACTGTGTGGAACAGGTACGGCAAATGGCGTGCGACGTCCAAACAATTGTTGAAGGACAACATTAGCAGGTAGCGGGCAAGAATCGCGATGTCATCCCACATCATGTGCTGTTCCAGGTACGCTGTAGGCGAATGACAAGTTTTGTCCATCACACGACACAGCCTGCCAATGACTTTTTTCGCAACCAGCTGAACGTTCGCCGAGGCCAGTGCCACAGCCGTATCAGCCATGATTTCTACCTGCGGTGATCCCAGTCCAGAGCTTACTGATTTATGTATGAAGTTATCCAGCACCATATCGATCAGCTCCGTAATCCGTCCGATCGATCCCCAGATCTTTGCTTGAATCGAAGGATACATTTCCTTTTGCTCGATCGTGAGATTGATCAGCTTTTCAAGTATCAAAGCCACTTGCTTCTGCCGTTTGCCCTCGTCGGAGGGTTTACAGAACCGCACCAGATTGGCCAACCAAGGAGTCATGTACTCCAAGCACAAATGCTTCAACTCGATCGTGCTCCGCTGGAAACCTTGGATGCACTCCTCCAGAAATTCTAGCGTGAGGTGTGGTTCATTCGTTGCTAACGTTTCGCTGACAGATTTGATGAAAATCGTATTGTTCGAGGGGATACATAGACCCTGGGTCTCCAAAAGCTGGCCCGCGATCTTTAGGTCGAACGTTGCAGTTAAAGCGCATAGCTGGTTGTAGGCTGCTGTTCGCAGGTTGGGATCCGAGGATCCCAAATTAAGCAGAGCCATATTTAGCAATGTACCCGGAACATCCTTCGGTCGAATCTTCTGATGAACGGTAACCGAATCCGGTTGGCTCAGTTCCCAACGATTACGAATGTGGATAATCGCTTGGACTATGTTGTCGCAGTCGTTGTGGATGAAGCTCAGCTGCGAGCTTTCGTTGGCGATCGACAGTGTGAACTGATTGTCGTCCACCAAACAGACTTCCTCAATTTCAGAGGCGTAGTAAACATCGTTCAGCAGTACGGAGTGTGCCAGGACTTTGGTTTTTTCGGCTGAAGTAATCTGCAGTGCTGTTGGCCCAACCTTTATCGCTACTTTGGTATCTTTGTGACTAAGTTTAAGAGCGTTGTTGAAAACTTTGAGATCTTCGTCGAGGGAAAGAGTTGCACCGGGAAGTTTCTGCTGCTCCGGGTCGATTACGTCGTTAAGTTTTGCCGGCGAGTCCAGGAAGATCAGCTTTCGGCAGCCTTTCAGAGGGGCAAGAATTCGATCGTGAAACTTAGTGTATTCACGAACCCACGAGTTGCAGTTGTAGATGTAGGCAGCATGGAGGTTTTCGTAGGCGACTTCCGGGAGAACATAGAACCATTTTTGTAGAAATTCCGTGCGGAAACGATTGTCCGAGCAGGTGTGCGTAAAATCGATTACCACTTCGAACGGTGAATGGCAAAAGGGTTTCAAGGTCAGGATCACATGGTAGATCAGCAGATCGCCATTGGTTTCGCCGATCTTGTAGCGTCGAGCGATGTAGTAAAACACAGGGTTGCCAGCTTTGCTGGTTCCTGCCTGGTAGAAAATGTTCATCGATTTGAGAGTTTTGAACTCTTCCTTCTCGTGCATTTGATGTTTCACCATAATCTCCTCGAAGTTGGTTGAGGACATGTCGATCGAACTCCAGCGAGCGTAGCTCGAAAACAACAGATGCGAATCAACCGGTTTATGCTCCGGAGGCCCCAGATAGGCCAGTAGGGTTGCCATTTTATCGAACGGTCGCCTCCCAACGGCTTTATGATCACGGCTACTCGACAGATAGTCTCCAATTCGCTCCTGGTGGGACCACAGCAAACGGTGTAAGGCCAACACGTTGGCATCCGAGATGAAACTCATACTGTGGGAAGTCTGATCAACTGTTTCACAGTCCGACGCGATTTTGATGAAAAACCGACGACCGTCCTCGAAGTGTGATCGTAGAAAATCGTTAAAACATAGCATGTGCTGCTCTTTGGAAAATTCCACGTGGTTTGCAATGTTCTGTAAAATTTTAGACATCAGCATGAGACCCCGTTTGGTCTGGGTGGGAACCTGTTTGCCAACGATTCCCAGTTCCTGCGGGGAAACGATCGCCGGATTGATGAAGCGAAGAAAGATGACCGTTCCGACGGCTCCGATGTTGTTCTGCAAAAGGTTGGGAAAACGCTTGCTCAGGACCTGATACAAGCAATGGCACATCGAGCGTAGCTGCGGAGGAAAACGATCGGCGGAGTTGACGATGGCGTCGAAAACTTTTTGGGTGAGGGCGATAAGATTTTTCCGGTTTTCTTCGATGTCTTCGTTGGCTTCCAAACGAGCGGGATCCACCTCAAAACTGGTTACTGGGTCATCCAGTAGCGGTCGGATCAGTGGTTCCAGCAATCCTTGCAGATAACTGGCACCGTAAATCTTGAAACAGAATGCCATGATTTTACTTCCGAGCGAGTTTCCCCGGAACAAGGTTTGCATGCAGTCGGAAACCTCAACTTCCCGGTAGAACATATTCCACAGCAAAGGAGAGAGCAGATGTTTGGCATCGAACAGGGTTACCAGAACGCGAGCAAGTTCATCCATCTGGGAGGTTGTAACGACTGATGCAAGTGCCATGGCAATTGGAAGTTCGCCTTTATCGCTGATCATCGTCACCAACTGAACGAGCTGTTCGAATCGATCTGCCATAACTGACTCTGCTAGTGTATCGAACTCGGTGCCCTGTTGTAGAATTTGCGTCAACACTTCCATGAAAGCAGCCCGTGTTTGCAGATCCGGATTGTATCCAAGATCAATGGAGTGCATCAGTCCGGAATCGATGTTGGCGCTGAGCAGATTAGACATTGCTTGAATGGTAGCGTTTCGCAAAGCCGTCAACTTCCCGGCAGCTACTCGAGGACGTGGTGGAAGTAACGGTGGATTGTTCGTATCCTTATCTGCCTCTGATCCATCAACACAATCGTTCAGGAGATTCATAAACAGCGTAAAGTATTTCAAGAAAAGAGCACTCTTGGCGTCCATCAGGTCACCACGATCGGACTCCTCCGGTTGTAGAGGGAGTCCGCGTAGCAGTGCTGCCACTGCTTCCATACAGGCCTGATCGAGATCGCGTGTTATGATAGTCACATCTCCCGAACTAGGGGGTGCTATCTGATGGGACGTTCCCATGACCCAGTCCGTCAAGTATTCAACCAGCTTGTTCCGAAATTTCATCTCCTGCCGGAACGCCAAATCATCACGTCGTTTCATCATAACTTCAACCAACTGGCAGAGCTTGGTTTTGATGTGAATTGCGTGCACCGTCATGTCTAGATGACGGACATACCTTACGATGGCCAACATTAAGTTTTCGATACTCGTGACTCCCAGATGTTCAGCATTTGAGGGTTGATCATTCTGATCTTTGCTTTGTCGACCGTCCAGCACCGACTTCATAATGTAAATTGTATGTTCGATAAATTGCGTGTTGATATCTGTCACCACGACCTGACCTTGCTGGTCGAAAAACTTTTCCACGATCGCTCGAATCTGATCGAACAGTATCGGATACAGTTGGGCAGACATTTCCTGTCCAACCAGTTCCTTGACGTGTTTCTGTATTTGCGGACCAAACTTCTCATTATTGCAGACCAACAGTCGAAGCAACTGTCCGATGAACTGCGTTACTGGACAATACTGGACGTCCTGACTTCCACCCCCAATTGAGGACACCAAGGTGCCCATTATTGGATGCATCGAACCTCGCCCAGAGCTGGAACTGGACAACGATGTTGTCGACTGCATCAACGAGGGACCACTGACACCAATCGGCAGCATCTGACTTTGCGTCACGCGCTGAAGGCGAGGTTTCTGCAGACAAACACCTCCCAAAGCTAGCAAAAACCAGGTCATGTTTGCCCACTCGGTAATCTGTTCTTCCAGATCGTGTTCCGAGCTCTGATGACTGGCCCGTCTCTTTCCCATGCTCCGGTGAAACACCTCTGCTTGACCTTCCTCGGGTTTACCTTTGGGATAATTTTGTAACAGCTTCGAGGTTACCTCCCAGTTGCGAAACGTTTCCTCCCAAGCCGGCTGAACTCCATTGACGCAGTGTTCGATTTTACGCAACAGCGACATAATATTCTTCTGCAGTGCCGCTCTGCCCTGCGTATGTTCGTAAAAGTTGTACCGGGACTCCACATTCTGCGTGGTAAGTGTGCTGGACGTGTGCGAAAGCTCCTGATACAGATGGTAGTTCGCTAGGATGCACACAACGGTGAGTTCGTCCGAACCGGAACGTATTTCGGCTTCCTCGCAAAGCAAACCAAAGCAGGACAGGGAAACCATAACGGCGTCCAAATCTACCGACCACAGGTACATGAAAAACACCACTTCTAACTTGATGTGTGCCTGCCGGCAGATGGCAATCTGGCTGCCTACATTAGCGTAATCCTTGTGCCGCTGGAGGAATGTGTTTCGACAGATCAGAATCTCACGTAGCCACTTGAGTACGTCAGTGTAGTTTGCGATTTGATGCTGGATCAGCTTCTGCGAGATGGAGAACAGTACTTGGGAACTGACGTCCCAGAATGTGTTGATGGGAGCTTCCGGATTCCATACCTCGATTTTATCCGGAGAATGAAGCGCCAATAGTGCTTCCATAGCTTCCTGCGCCACATCGGGCATCGTTGGTTGATGTACCAGCGAGACAAGTCCGTTGATCAGTTCAAGAGTTGAACTTTGCACTTCATGACCGGCTTTACCAAGACTGTTCAACAAAAGCATCGGATCGGCATGAATCAACCGAACCATCAGTAGCAGCAGAGCTTTATGTGCCGGGCCTTCGTCGGGTCGAGTCAAGCGACTCTGGGCGTCTTTAGATTTGAGTGTCAACGAAGTTATCATTCTCAGCGGAGTATGCGCTATGTAACCCTGCGTTGCTTTGTTCAAAGTGTCTGTAAACAGTGCCCTAAGCTCTCCGGAACGTGCATAAACCAGATCAATCTGTGGCCACCAGGGCAGTCTCGCTTGGGTAACAATTTTCAGCAGTGAACTAACAATCACGAAGTGATACGCAGGCGGTGAGTTCAAACTGAGACAAACTTTCAGAGCTTCGTTGTTGTGCGGCTTAATCCGGAAGCAGGACACCCAGCAATCGATCATCAGATCAATATCCTGGAAGTTATAACCCTGTCCACGGGAGAACGGTTTGGCAGGATTGAACAGCAACGTTTTGAGGTCATTGATAATACTTTGCACTAGCTGGAAAGTGACGTTATTTGAATCGTTGATGTTGATGTATGTGGAAGCCTTGCAAAGCTTTACACACGCGATAGCTGCCGATTCGGTTGACTGTTTAGAGGAGGCATGCGCTCCCAATCCCTTCTTGATCCCTTCCATGAAATGCTTTTTCTTTAGGTGTCTCGGCGAACAGGGAGCACCCGAGTCCGCATTAACAATCTCTTCCAATACCTTCGGACTCAAAACCAGAAGCATGATCTGCAGTGGCCAAACAGCTGACCGAGCTTTCTTGTTCTCTGCGTAAGAGTCCAGAATGTCGAAGAAAGTCTCGCAACCTTTAGACAGCTCATCGTTCGGGTTGCGCTGCAGATCTTCAAACTCTTTCGGGTGAAACTCAATCCAATTCCACAGAGCCTTTTCCAGTGAGTTCAGTAAAATGAAGTGAGCCGACTTTTTCAATGATTTAAATTTCTGAATGGTCTCAGTTAACAATTTCGTAAGCCGATTTACATCCAGATCAATATGCTGAATCAACTCGATGTCACTGTAGTCTGGATTCTCTTCCGAAGATGTACTGAGTTCCTGCAGTCGAGCCGAAATACGATTGAAGACAGCTCCGAAATGATTTTGCGACAGTGCATAGAGAACCTTGGATGCGAGAGCTTTCAGCGAAGTTGCATTCTGGTTGTTTTCGTTTTGAATGTCTACAAGTTAGAATAAAATATATAGAAAAGTTGATAATCGTCAAAAAACACCAAACCCCATACCAATAAACTGACAAATCTCTCTCAATAGTAACTTCACATTCATTGCCTCTTCGAAGCGAGCCGTATCCTTCGATTGACCAGACAGGCAGCGCTCTAGCGTTTCCAGTATAATAATTAACGAATCATAGCAGCACCGTTCCGGTTCGTGTCCTCGGCAGGCCGGTGGCTGGAACTGTAAAATAATGAACTAGAATCAAACGTTGAGAACCGGATGCATGCATGAGCCAGTTCAGCTTTTCCTCTACTTACGATTTCATTCACTCGCTGCAGCATTTTCGTTAGGCCGGAGATGACCAACGAAAACCGATAGCGGGAGATCTGTATCAAACAGGTCATCGTCTGATCGATGCTTAGTCGTGCCTGCGTTCCATGCGGACCGGTTCGATACGGCAGCTAAAATAGGTGAATTTCAAATATTATTTATTACAAACAATTTAAATTAATCGGCCCGGAATGCGCTAAGAGCAAACATTCGCCGAAAGCATCCGTGTAGCCACAAAAACAGATAGACTGATTAAACCCAAGTTTAAACGAATGTAGAATCGATTACGCCGGTGTAGTGCACTGTCAAAATCCAAAATACCATCTATTTTGCACAGCAGCATGTAGAAGCGAAAATGCTATCAATCATTCATTCATGTAGAAAGTTTCTCATTCACAAAAGTCCTTCCATTCATAACACCAGTCCCACCCATCGTGCGTACTACATTGTTAGTAAACAAACGTACCCACCCCCATGAACGAACGCACACCGCCGTGCGTAAAAAGCAAAACAAACCTATCGCTACACCACCCCCTACCAACACATGAAAAACCGGCACTCACACCACCGCACGGCACCGCCCACACACTCCGCCACAAACTCCGACAAGGCCACCGCGACTCGATATCGATCGATCGCGGGATGAAAACTCTGCCGGATGGCAGAATCCCAGCCCAGCTAGGGCTACGCACTGCAAGATGGAATTGCGAGCCACACCAATCGCGCTTACCTGCTCTTCGAAACGGGCCAAAAGTGAGTTAGCCCACTCACCGGGCTTTTGCGTTGCCATTTTCTGCTAGGTTGGTTCCGATTTGGGCTGATTTTTACATGATTTCAGTCTTCGAGGTGGAGCACTGCAAATTTCGTTGCACACACAGCAGAAGAAATTTTCACCTTTTGACAGATCGAGTGGGTGTCACGGGCCGAGTTGCCAGAAATAATTTTTATTTTTCCCACATACGCATTTCCACGTTGAAATCAAACTAAATTTTGATAGCAAAATTCGGAACGAGCCAAAAATAATTTTTAAGAAACGCCAATCGCTACAATAGGTTGGTTCTTGATAACGAAGCAAAGATGTTGATGAAAATTTTATACGAGTCCATCGATTGTAGGGCGAGTAATGCATGAAATAAAGAAGCACCTTCACTAATAGGGCCAAAACAGGTTCTTTATTATATACTCTTGGAGGAAAACCTTTTCCAATCAAGCACAGTAGCCCCATAATTAAATTATAAAGTAATTTATAATTTATTGTACTGCTGATTTTGTAGGCTTTTGCATAAGTTCCGATTCCTTTATTAAAGATTTTATTGGTAATGTAGGTATGTAGGGACCAGTCGAAAACTAATTAAGTAAAACGAGATCATGAATATTGTGATACGGTAATGATTCGTCCTGAATACCCCCTCAATATGTATTGTAACCGCTGGATTATTTGTCCTTATCAATATAAACACTCATAGTAATAGACTCGCGGATGTAAAAACCACAAAACTGGCAACTAGAAAAACAAGCATGTTAAACTGGCATCACCCAAAAATGTGCAAGCTCGAACGTGCTCGACTGTATTCGATCATCTGTTTTTATGAAAATATTTTTTCAGGTGGCTCAATATATGAATCAAAAGAGAAGTTATATGTTTGATACTGAGCAACAAGAAATTGAGAAAAGAAAGAAAAAAATCCAATTTCTTCAGAAACACAAAGTTGATGAAAAAGAGCATAAGTAAAATACTTTTTGTGTAGTTATATTGAACAAAATAAATATCTTCCTAAATAACATTGTGAAATACTAATACGAACACGAAAAATGAAGCCTACTGTGAATAACAAAATATATTTTTTTAAATAAAATCGCAATACTTGTTCTGCTTGTTTGCATTGAATGACGTCATGCTCGTTTGGCTCCGGATTTTGACAGTTCGTTTGGCTCGATAAAAGCACCTTCGCTGGTCTATTACTATGAGTGTCTATACTTATCAAGTGTTACTCGAGAACAGTACTTGTTTTCCGGGTAATATAAATTGTATGACGTACAAAACTTAATAAGCAGTTAACTAATTCTAGCATCAGAATTGAAGTATTGAGAAGAAATACCATTATTATGATATTCCCGAGAAATTATTCCGTATTCAATGGAAATCTGGCATCATTGCATCAAACCGAAGTGTCAACCATGATGCGAGGTAGGATCATCGTTTTCCAGCTTGTCGGAGTAAAAAAACGCACGAAACACAATATTGTATAATTTCAGCGCCTTGAAAATACTTGCGGTGTGCGGTCCCGAATAGAAATGTACAGTAACAAAACCATGATTTTCACTGTGACAGTACAGTAATTTTACAATAATTTACAGTAAGTTTTAGTGTTATGCTACAATACAACAACAATAAACTTTAACGTTTTTACAGTAAAGTTCAATGTAAAATAGACTTTTACAGTGAAAAAGGGGGGTGGTTATGTATCTTAACATCAATTTTTCTCCATTTTTTTCTCGAAAACTAAAATTTAATGTGAATGCGCTGTATCAGTTTTTTGCTGAACAGTGAAATTTATTGTTACATGAAATTTTATTGTAAATCTACTGTGAGAACTTGGCATCGAACAATGTTGAAACAGTAATAACTATAATATTTATTGTTTTATGATTGTTTGTAGGGTAAATGCTATTGTAAAATTCTATCTGGGGTCCGTTATGAAAGTTGCACGTTTAATAAGTATATAACGTAGTACTACTACCTATTGTTGCAAAACAACCGTTTTATTACATGGTTTGCACTTAAATTATGACATGTTCAATCTTTACCAATTGAACATAACCAGCTGGATATTAAGGGCCAAAAAGGAGGAGGTATCCGTAGAGTATTTCGTTTGCTCAGAAGTAATCACTTCGCCTATACGATCCACGGAAGTGTTTGAGAATCTTCAGGTTCACGAAACGTTAGCAAGAGTGAGCTGGCATTTGCACACTCCCTGTCCTAATCGCTTCAGTCGGGTGCCCTAATGACCTCTCCCAGACCTCACTTCTAAATGTTATCACTGATATGATTTAAAAATGGTCGGTGTTGGACTAAGTTGCAAAACATCAAAATATGAGATAATGATAGCACTGGATAAAGAAATTCTTTAGCTACATTCGACTTTTACCAGATTTAAAATATGTGACAATATTACATGGGTGCGTACTAGTTTTTCAGTATGTGGAAGCAGAACATGCAATGAGGCCGGAAACGGAACGACTAGGGTTGCCACCCCTCCGAGTTTGACCGGGAGAGAAGAGATAATTTAAACTATTTTAGTACTAATTTTTTTCAAAATGTTTGAAAAGTGTAAGTAGTGCTATTATCACCTCTAGAGTTAAGAGTTATTTGCTCGACTAACCCTTTTTTCAAGATGCCAAGAAATATTTCGGAATTCGATTGAAAATTTCGATTGATCTTGCGCATCATTTTAGATAAAAAAATATCCCACCGTTTGACTGAAATTTATTATTTTAGGCGCTCAAAATGGTTTAAAAAAAGCTAAATTCCTTCAATTTCACTAAATCACCTCTTTGTTGCTCATGCTTTTACGCAACTGCTGCTTGATAGGATGGCGTTGGTCAAATTCAACCGGCTGGGTCAACATCTAACGATTTCTTCTCGTGTTAACGTTTGCTGCTCCTTTACCGGTCCTTAGATATTGGGTACAGAGTTGGCCTTTGCTTCTTTGCAGGGATCTAACTGGGGCGAAAAACGGGATTATTCGGTCCCTACAAAGAATCTTGGAAGACACCGTAGTGATTCCCTGGCAGTTCTGATATCCTGCTTCTCTGCTCTTCCTGTTAGCTGTGTCGGAGGGCAATGCTCGTTTGGCCTATCCTCCACAGCGAGAGTGGCTGGTGCTCTTGTATTTTTTGCGATTAACCGGGGAAGTGAAATTCTAAACCAAGCTAAACGTACAAAACCGTTACAATTGTGAAAAATTTTCAGCGTAACATGAACGGGTCTGAATAGCGGCGCGCATTATACTTTGCAAATGTGAGTTTATTTTGAAAATATTCCAATCAACACAATGTAGCAAACCCGCCACGACTGTAAGAACAGTGACAATAGTCTAATAAAAATCTATCCCGGCATGCAAAAGGCATACAGAGATGAACAGCAGCAATCATCATTCAGATTGATGCTAATCGTCGACAGGTTTTCAGTGGTGATCTTGCGTGGCTTAATTTTTGCCGGTTGTCACGGTAAAGATAGATACGTCTACCTTTATCAAGGACACATGATAGTGAACTCGGGTGATTCGTAGTTATTCTGCCTAAGCTCGACCCTCATTATCAGAAGGCAAAAATTAAGCCCGCACGATATTAAGCCTGTTCTAATGACCCTGCCACTTCTAGTTTTCCGATCTGTTTACTTCACATCCTTGCTCTCACTTGAGTACTATGGCTCTAAGTTTCATAACTTTCCCTACCCAGTAATCTCTAGCTAATTGAATGTCGTTAAAACGTAAAAAAGAAAATGTGACTAACATAGTCGAAATAAAAAAGGAAGAAAAAAAAATTCCAATCAACCATATATTGATACCCTAACTAGTTTCAGAAGGAATGCATGAGGATATACTTATCACCTTTAACTCATTGGGTAATAAAAAGCGATAAATGTCGAGCAATCGCTTTGATTCCCATTTCTATTTGATTCCAGCTAATACTCATATGTTTCTTGAAGTCTACTAGCAGGTCATTAAAAATCTCCAGGTCGGGGGTAGGCGTAGCGTAGTTGGTAAATCGATTGCCTTGTACACAGCGCACCTGGGTTCGAGTCCCGACCCCGCACATAGGGTTAGAAATTTTCATAAGAGATTTTTCTAACCCGAAGAGGCGAATGACCTTAAGGTTAAAACCTCTATAATCAAAATAAAAAAAAATCTCCGGGTCAAACCCTTGCCAGAGGTGGTGACCCTAGGAACGACGCACAGTGGAGAAGAATTTAATACATGAAACAACAATTATTTTGAAGGTTTTTGCTTACCAAAAAAATATCATTAATTAATAAATTGTGTATTAAAGGGATCTGATTTTTTTCGGATCAATCAATCCTTTCTAAAGTGACATTTTACTTTCCTCGTTGTTGAATTTATATTTTAAGAACAAGTATATGTATATTTTAAATTATAGCCCTAGCCCTGCGTGATGTCCCCCAAGAATGTACAATTTGATAAAAATAATTTAAAATTTTCAAACTGCCCATGATCGCATATTTGTCCCATTTTCTATGGGATTTCCTATCTTTTATGGGACTGATATGCGATCGTGGGCATCAAAGTGGTTTAAAATGCGAAATTGGAAACATTCAGTGGATTTTTTATAACAATTTTAACGAGGAACATTTGGTCTTTTATATGACTTATTTCATTTAACCGTGAACTACCGAAAAATTTACTTGTTCAATTTTGCGTGAACTTTAAAATTTTTATTCCCATATTTAATACGTATGATTCTATGATGCTCGCTAAATATAAGGGTAATTTATTTGAATTATAAATGCACAATGTGATTCTACAAGCCTTCTTTTGCAACCACAATGCCTCAAAACCTAACTTAAATTAATTCATTCCATTCAAAACCTAACTTAAATTAATTCGAATTCATCTCGTCAGTAACTAGTACCAACTGGGTGTTTAGTTAGACGATGTATCTGAAGTAGTGCCCAATTTAGCACAGATTAGACTCAAAAAAAATTCCAAACGGTTTACACGACACATGTGGACGTCAGACACTCACATGTGTCACTCGAGGACGTTGTTGTCGCCAAAGGAAATGACACCATCCGACAGAGAGAAAACTGGAGTACCGTTGTAGGTCGGAAGGAGAAACGCGCGAGACAGCAAAAAAAGGAGGAGCGAAAAGGAGAGCAGAACAGGAAAGGAAAACCCTCGGCTCGTCAGAAGGCGTCAAAGCGAGAAGCTGTGCTCGTCAAATCTAATGACGCGACGACGTATGCAACGCTGCTCAAGACGGTCAGAGTGGACCCCGAACCGAAGCAGCGCGACCTTGCAGGAGCCTATTACCAAATCAATTGGAGAAAAGGCAAAAGTTAAAGCCTTAAACCCGGAGATGGTGATTGTGTGCTTGATGAAATCACGACGGAAGATGAGCTGAGAGGAGTTCTGAAGCAGCACTGTAACCTGGGCGAGGTGCACATGACAATCCGGTTAAAGAAGGGTTACGGAGGAACTCAGACAGCGATGATTCGTTTACCGGTAACCGCTGCAGAAAAGGCACTGGAGGTAGACAAAGTTACGGTTGGATGGTCGAGATGCCTACTTAGAGACGCCCCACGAGTACATAAACAAGCGGAGAAATGTTTCAAATGCTTGGGCTTTGGACATATCTTGAGCGTTTTTTCAAAAAGACATATCTACAATGAGTGACTCTCTTTGTTTACTTTCTCTTTCGATTTTTACGGCGTCACTATAGCACTTTTCACTTATTTTACAGTACAGATCGAAAGACGATGGTTTTGACTAGCATATTATGCAAAGAGTTGAGGGATACACTCATTGTAGATATGTCGTTTTAAATAAAAGGTCTAGATATAGCAGGGGCTTGCAAAGCCCCGGACAGATCCGGGATGTGCTGGAAATGCGGGGAGACAAGCCATCTTGCGAGAGACTGCACGCAGATGCCGAAGTACTTGCTTTGGACCCCAGCGGACAGAAACGACCACCAGACGGGTGGCTTTAAATGCCCTGCCTACAAGAAGGCAACTGCAGGTCAATGGTAATGGAGATAACACAGATAAACCTGAATCACTGTGACACTGCACAGCAACTTTTGTGGCAGTGTACGACAGTAGCTATGTGCGATTTCGCATTGATCGCAGAGCCGTATCAAGTCCCCCTGTCAACGGTAACTGGGTGGCGGGTAGATCAGAAACGGCTGTGATACAAGTTATGGGCAGATTCCCCATTCAAGAAGTGATAGAACGCTCATATGAGGGCTTCGTGATCGCCAAAATCAACGGCGTCTTCGTGTGTAGCTGTTACGCTCCTCCAAGGTGGACAGTAGAGCAGTTCAGCTCAATGCTGGAGCAGTTAACCGAACAGTTGATCGGTCGGAAGTCGGTACTCGTTGGTGGTGACTTCAACGCCTGCTCTGTGGAATGGGGCAGTAGAGTAACCAATACAAGAGGGTGTATCATGCAGGAAGCTCTAGCGAAGTTGGACGTACGAGGGAGGGAGTCAATCATCGACGTCACATTCTGTAGTCCTTCATTGACGGCGGACATGGATTGGAGTATGCGAAACGTATGCGCATAGTGATCACCAGGCGATTCGCTACCGTATCGGTCAACGAAACCCTGCTGCAGTGTGGAGAAGGAAGTCCGGTGAACGAAAGTGGAAGACGAAAGCCTTCAACAAAGTCCTCTTCGTTGAGGCACTTCGTCGGAACGGTTGAGACCAAAAACGTAGAAGCGGCGACCTAACAAGAAGGATTGTAGCGGCTTGTGACGCCACAATGCCGCGAAAGCTGGAACCACGAAACAAATGGCGTCCAGCTTACTGGTCGAACGAGACGCTTAGCACTCTACGCGCTGCTTGTCTCGGAGCCAGAAGGCGGGCTCAGAGAGTGATATCGAAACCAGATAGAGAAGAGCGCAAGGCAGCGTTTCGGGAAGCTAGGGTCGCTTTAAAACGGGAGATTAGACCTAGCAAGTCAGATTGCCACAAGGAGCTGTGCCGAGAAGTAGACGCCAATCCCTGGGGTGACGCGTATCGAGTCATGATGGCGAAAATGAAGGGCTCGACGACGCTTGCCGAAATGTGCCCGATTAAGCTGAAGACAATCGTCGCGGGTCTTTTCCCGAAGCACGATCCAACTGTCTGGCCACCAACACCGTACGGCGAAGAAGAAGGAGCAAATACGGACGATCGGCAACTGACTAATGACGAGCTCCCAGAAGAATCGAAGCGCCTGAAATCAAAGGAAGCCACCGGCCCGAATGGAATACCAAACGTAGTGCTGAAATCTGCGATCCTGGCATATCCGGACGTGTTCAGGATGGTGCTGTGGAAGTGTCTAAATGAAGGCAACTTCCCTGAAATCAGGAAGGTCCAGAAGCTGGTGTTGCTGCCGAAGTCAGGGAAGCCACCGGGCGATCCGGCCTCATACAGGCCCATATGCCTGCTGGATGCACTCGGAAAACTCCTGGAAAGGATCGTTCTTAACAGGTTGACGAAATTCACGGACGGCGAGCGCGGACTGTCCTAGATGCAGTTCGGATTCCGAAAAGGAACATCGACAGTGGGTGCAATTTGGACAGTGTTCGAGAGTGCCGAGAAGGCAACTAAACATAAGCGTAAAGGAGATCGATACTGGGCGGTGGTCACAATAGATGTGAATAATGCATTTAACAGCACCAGCTGGGAAGCCATTGCTGCAGCGCTGCACAGAACGAGGGATCCCGACTATCTATGCCAGATCCTGAAGAGCTACTTCCAGAGCAGAGTGCTGCTGTACGAGATGAGTACAGGGCAGAAGTCAATACGAGTCACAGCGGGTGTTCCTCAGGGCTCCATTCTCGGTCCAACTCTTTGGAACGAGATGTACGATGGAGTCCTAGCAGTGCGGTTGCCCAGCAAAGTGAAAATCGACGACGTGTCACTAACTGTGATGGGTGAGACAGTTGAAGAAGTGGAAGTGTCAGTAACGGAGACAACAGACGTGGTCAAGAGCTGGATGAACGATGTCAAGCTGCAAATAGCTCACCATAAGACGGATGTGTTGTTGGTCAGCAACTGCAAAGCGGTTCAGCGGATGCAGATCAACGTTGGAGGGCATGTGATTGCATCGAAGCGTGCACTGAAGCAATTGGGAGTGATAATCGACGACCGGTTGAGCTTCAACAACCACGTCGAGTACGCCTGTGAAAAATCGGCGAAGGCAACGAACGCAATAGCGAGAATCATGCCAAACGCGAGTGCCTACAGAACAATATCGTTGGAGGCAGTATGCGTTATCACCGGGATGATCCCCACCTGCATCGCCCTGGCTGAGGACGTGGAATGCTACCAGCGGAGAAATACACGTAACGCAAGGCGACTGGTCCGAGTTGACTCGTTGGCTAAACGGCAGCATGAGTGGGACAACGCGGAGAAAGGAAGGTGGACCCACCGACTCATCCCAAATGTGTCGGCTTGGGTGCATAAGGAAGCATGGAGAGGTGAACTTCCATTTGACGCAGTTTTTGTCCGGGCACGGATGCTTCCGGAAGTACTTGCATCGGTTTGGACATGCTTCGTCACCCTTTTGCCCAGAGTGTGCGACTGTGCAGGAGACACCGGAACACGTGGTCTTCGAATGCTCTAGGTTCGAAGAAGCTCGTAGGGGTATACCTGTTGTGACAGTTGACAATATCGTCGAAGCGATGTGCCGCGACGGACATATCTGGGACGCTGTCAACAGAGTGGTTACGAGCATACTCTCCGAGCTGCAGAAGAAGTGGCGAAGAGAACAACAAGAAGCCACGGGTTTCGAGAGAAATTCCGCCGCCGGGGAACTCTCCGACGGTGTAGACTAGGCCCACCGCGGGGGACAAGTTGAGTAATACGTGACGTAGCACCGAGTTTGGGTCGTCGGGCACCTGTGGACCGGACGTCTAGGCTAGATCCATCGCCTGGGATTAGACCGAGTAGACCACGTCGCACAGCAAGCAGTGCGTTGTGGGGGCACTTGTGAACCGGAAGCTCCACCCGGAATCGCCGGGTAGACCTACTGGCAGAACCTACTGGCTGGCCCATTGAGTAGGCTAGATCTACTGCCGAGGACTAGATCGAGTACATCGGGACGACGTGGAGAGCTAAATGGCTCACGGAAACGAACATTGGTATCAGGAGAAATCTACCGCTCGGTTTCGGGAGAACATCCCTTGCCGGGGAATTCTTCGTCGGAGGTCCATTGTCGGGGACTAGACCGAGTAGTTCGCGAACAAGTGAGGGCGGGAGCTGAATGGCTCATCGGGAAAGTGGAGCGAAATGGAACGAGAAGGGAACAAAGGGGCTTAAAGGAGTTGCGGTGCTAAATGGCACCTGACAGGGAGCCAAAGGGCTCAAGAAGTAGTGGTGCTAAAACCAAAGAAGAATCGGTATCGGGAGAACTTCATTCGCCGGGGAACTCTCCGCCGGCGTAAGCTAGATTTATCGCCGGGAACTAGACTGAGTAGATGGGGACGAGATACCACCAGTCGCAGGTCGTCGGGGTACCAGCGAACCGGACGACCTTTTCCACCGGAATCACCGAACTGACCTCGACACCTGGATGGTTGGCTCGGTTTTGGGAGAACTTTTCTCGCCGCAGAATTCTCCTTCGGAGTAGGCTAGGTCCACCGTCGGGGACTAGACCGAGTAGTTCGCGAACAAGTCGGGAGCTCAACGAGTAAATCGCGCTGAATTATACGAGAAGGGAGTTGCGGTGCTAACTGGCACAAGGGAGCCGATTCATGGTACTGAATGGCATAAGAGAGCCCAAGGGCTCGGTGAATTGAACAATCTGAAGTTTGCCGCCCAGATTGTCTTCGTAGGGGAGGAGCACTAATTCTCGACTCACAGCCAGCTTTCTGACTACCATGCAGAAATTGCCAGTCTGTGTGGATGATGGAGAACTGGTGGTGTGTCGAGGAGTGGGGTTATAACCCTACAGAAGGAACTAACTACTAAGTAGTTGAATTAGAGTGGGTGCTATGCACATAAAACCCCTCCCCGAATTAATGCCGTAAGGTAATGCCAGGGAGGAATCAGGTTCTGGGCAAGAGCAGAGGTTTTTAGTGGGTCGGGTGATGACAGCCCAAACCCGTTCCCTGAGACATTAGGGTTTTTGTACATTTTTCCCCGAGTTCTAAGCAGTAAGAACATTTCGGTGGAACTTAAAATTAACTTATGCGGGACTTTTGGTTGCTTGGGATTCATGCAGTTTGATACGATCCATTGTTCGGCAAATAGTTCAACATATTACAATTTATTTAGATTGAATAAACTGTTGCTGCTAGAACAGTTCAACTTTTATAACCCCTGATCAGCTGTAAATCAGATGTATAGTTTTCAAATTCAACTCTCAATAATTATTAGGTTGTCGTATATATTGTCCATATTGCCCATAAATAAATTCAGTGCGGCCGCTACACGTCTGAGCTTATGAATCTCTAATCTGAGTAGAAGTACCTACCGGTTATCATCAGTGCTCGTTCATTTTAAAACATCTCCCGGTACACGGTTTATATAAGATGCAGCGGTGGCTCACATTATTCATATAATTATAAACATTTTCGATTAGCTTTTCAAACCCGCCCGTATCAAATCAATTGTTGTGCATGGAGTGCATGGACTTCCCTGTACACCACGTTCGGTAATATTCATCCGTGCGGATGGTCGCTTTATCAGCAGAACCAGCTGCACACCGCGCACCTGCAACAATACCTGATAATGCCCTGTTCTGACAAATAACCGCGCGTAATTTCCAACACCGGAACCAAAACAAAGCATTATTCCGCCATCCGCAACTCGCTCGCGCAATGAGAAAGTGCTACTGGGATAAGCCCATCATGCAATCATCGTCTAAGTACGAAAGTGCAGTCACAGACAAACAATCATCGCATGTTGGGCTTTTGAGAACTGCTGACAGTCTAATATAAGATTAAACCGAATGATTTATGGTTTGAGCGATCGCAGTGTTGCAAGTACGTTTATTGAACATTAGTGTAATTCCAACAAACAATTTTCCAACTAAACGACAAATTCAATAAATATCCAACATCTGTTTGTTTGTGCTTCAATGTTCGTTCGAAGAGTATACAAGAAAAAAGCTTCGAAAATATTCTCAGGGCGAATGTGTATTTAAACAACCGGTTCTCGTGTTGGGGGGTGCACTTTCCATGGACCGTTCATAGATGACGCCCGACTACAATTAGTAGGCTATCGTTATCAAATTGACCTGATTACGTACCAAATCGATCGTCATTAACAAAGAAACTTACCGGCGGTTACTTCAATCATCACGCCTTCTGTGATCCACCCACAAGTGCTGGCTGCCAAGCTTCGGCTAATAAGCTCACGCTTCGGAGGTGATCCTACTCAGTCCAGTGCTGCAATTCGTTCGCGACGGGTCGTTCAGCACGTGAGTGGTGTTGTTTTTTGCAATCGTACCTTCGATATAGTGTGTGATCAAGATCAGTTTCATAGTACGCCTCGTGGTGGTTGGACCGGTTTGTTTTATCGTCTAGAGTTAGTGTGTTGTGTACGTAATCTACAATCCAAAGAACTGGAAGAGGGAGAAAAACGTACGTGATTGGAATATGGCGTTTGTATATAGATTAAGTTTTCTAATAATGCGATCCTCCGTCGTGTCTTAGCTGGAATGTGTCTTGTTGGCGGGAATCCCCAAGTGATTAGTGTGCATCGAGCGATTTGATAGGTTATCACGCGAACTATGAACTGTGTGTCACAGAACGCGCTCTACGTGATCAACATAATAGACTCAAGGGTGGGGGATAGAAGATTGCATGATGAGCGTCTCGGTTTTATCGGTGATCATCATCATAGTTTTTCCTCTGTACGTCACGGATCAATCAACCACAATGGAGTGCATCTGCTGTGCAACAGATGCTCCGTTGCTCTGATGTGTAACATATTACTCGCAATGCCATAATGGCCAATCTGCTGCCAATTCGCTTTATCGTGGCACAGATCGGCGATGCAACTGCTGCTACCACCATCAGAGGAAAGAAAACGAAAGTGAAGCGACGTCGTTCGTACACGGCCTGTTGGCCTCTGTAGCTGTTTGGCTGCCGAAGTTGAAGAAATTGAGTAACTCGGAATTGAATCATGACTCCCCTTTGGCGTCATTTTTTACGTAATACACACATAAAAACAGTTAAGCTTTGTGACGAGTTGTAGTGTATGGGGTGAGGTGGTGCGGATTCGCGCCAAAGGTGTCATACGCGCCATCCTGTTTAATATGTCCAACCAATGACCGGGTTCGGCTCAAGTGGCAGTTGACCTTCAGAGGGGATGAAACATGGCGTTTTGGTGCATTAGTTAGGTGTTTTTAATTTGCGAATTCGAATCGTTGACTGCTATCAAGGAGATTACTTGAGGACGTGTGTTCGTGAAAGATGGACAGCACGGACTTAATTCACGTCTCTTTATGTAGTTTCAATTCCCTGGGTCGGTTAAATTGTACTCTGTGACGTGACCCATCCTAACCTATACTTTTACCACCACTTTGCTGTTGAACATTGGCTGCAGATTGTTTACAAGAGACGAAGAAATATTTCAACTGAATAATGGTGTATTGTTTCATTGCAACGAGACTTTATACTATGTATTTGATATACTTTGATACTTATAATGCCGTCATTGGGGGTAACTTTACAAATATATTGTTTGTTGAATTACTTCTAGTTTTAATTTAACACCTTTTTGAAACAAAAACGATATTTAATTATGTTGAATAATTAAATACTACGATAAGCATATAATAAACGAAAATAAGCTTTTCAAAGTTCATACAAATTGTCCTGGCTGTCGAGAAGCCTGAACATTAACAGCCCTACTGAAACAATCAAACAAATTAAATCTGGGGTCGTAAGTTCAATATCTTGCGATGGTTTCCAGAAGTGCCACATAGAAGCATTCCAGTCGAACGATATATGATTCATTTTGAATATTGCTTCTAAATTACTGTAAGACAACAATGTATCATACATTTTAAAGCCATTTTCAGTGAGGCCAGGAATTAGGTTATCAAATTATATTTAGCGAATCTCTATGGAAATGAATATTTATTTCTTCGCAGACCGTGGGATTGAAGTTACGGGTATGTCCCAGGTTCAACTTTTCTGATCCGTTGATGGAGATTATAATACAACGCATTCAGACTTTTCCGGATGTTGTTCAAAAATAGCGAAAAACAACATTTCGGGTTCTCTGAACGTTAAATTAATTTCCAGTTGGAACGTACAGCACATCATCACAGTTCAGTTGGTGATATACACAATAAATACTTCTGCTCTAGCAATCTACCGTGGTTTACTTTGTTTCGCGGAATCGTACGCGTTGTTGGAATACACGTGTGCATCAAACGTTTGGAACCGGTGACGTAGCACAATATCGCTAATTTTACCATCACAATTCGATCCTTCTAAGATATTGTATGCGTCTACGTGAACGTGAATATCCAAGTTTCTCTAAGCATTTTTCAAAATATTTCCCCGTGCAAAATATCATACCCCATTCCTCAAGCTTAGGGCAGCTTGAGTTACTTTTGGTCCTTCCCGTAATGATCGAGTGAAATCCAAACATTCGAATTGGATCTTCGTCGTACAGATACGATCACTAATCGACCACGATTATCATCAATGTAATACACACATTTTGCAGATCCATTGAGAATAGGACGATTTGTGCTGATTCCATCAGTGTGTAACCTGCCCAAACACAGTAACTGTTCGCTTCGGATCACTCCCTTATCACCTATTTTTGTTGGGTAATTCGTTAACAGTGCAGTATCTTTGGTTATGCAACTGTTTTTTCTGCTCTTATTTTGTAGCAAATAAGTAGTAGTCTTTATTTTATTATTTTTAAAGTTTCACGTATTTTGTCGCATTCACTTGACATTGCATTGGACTGAACAGATTAATTTCTATGTTTATTTGGTACTCATTTGACCAACTAAGAAATTAATCCACGAGGTATTAGGTGTGCGTGAGAAGGACGCATGGTCTTGTTTGAATGAAATGATGACTTCAGTCATGTATTAGGGTTGAGAATTGTCCATTCAGCACGAAGAAATTTTTTCATATCCTTGTCGCGAAAACGGTCGATATTGTTCAGTTGTGGCCCAGCTCGTTTCCACTTTGATTTCTTTTCTATCCGAGTTTTTTTTTCCTACAGAAGGCAACCCTTTTGCTGGTTTGCCTTCTGTAGGAATAATGTCTGACTTAATTGTATTCTATATCATTACTCACCCCTACCTTCGACCAGCTCCATGTCCGTCACACGTGTTGGGTTGTTTAACATGGCTTCCATATTCCATCCTTGTCGAACGCAATGGGTAGTTCTCCACAGGGCACACACCACTTTGGGCTGATGTTGCACTTGTAATATTCATATTCTGCTAATCTCTGTTAGTGTCTTATATTGAAAATAGGTTGATTGTCCTAGTTTGAAATGTGTTAAATATCATTTCATTGTTTGATTATCTTCCTGCGATAGTTGTCAAATACTTTTCTTGCCCGTATTTTAATTGTTATTTCTACACCCCTATGTTGGGTAGTTGAAAGTAGTTTATAGGCACTCCGACATGTTCGTGGCAATCTTCCTAATCTGTTCCAAATGTCGGTTTACTTTTTTCTCGAAAATCCAAATACCCTCTTTGTTTTTTGTGTTCCAATATGATTTCGTGTTGCGTGTTTTATTCCTCCTTTCTTCGTGATTGAATGATTGGTATTCATACCGTTTATTTGTTCTCTATCTGCTAGGTTGTTTTCCAAAATAAACTTTATTTATTTGTTTGTCACAAGGCACCATGAAACGGTCTCAATAACCCATAAATACACCAACATATGGTATTTTATATGGGATCTACCGGACCATGGTGATGGTTTTTTCATGGTTTGAACCCATTTCAAACACCCATGTCAAACCCCATGACCAAATGGGTATTATAGGCTTTTCGTTTGCTCGGGTAACCAGTAGTGATCATAACAATAAATAAAACGCGCGCGGTGAAGTTATTGCTTAGAATCAGCATTCTATTATTTACTTTGAATAGGCATTCTGTTGTACTAATGCTACGGAAATAACTCAGTTTCCATTCCTGTTTTCATATTATTTTTGCAGTTTATTATTAATAAAAACCCCTCTTACTACGAAACCATTGTACGTGTGCAATTCCTATTATCTACAAGAATAGAACCTGCAACAAGAAAAAAATAAGAAGCACATAAATACATTGTGTAAAAGCAATGCTCCTCAGTTGCTTATTTGGCCAATCGTAACACGACATATAATTCTCGGCAACTGGCTGCCCCGAGTAGTCATTACATAACAACGCTATTGGCACAGTTACTAACAACTCGCCCCTTGCCGTGATAAATGCAGAGGATTCCTCGATCTCTAGCAGCAACATGTATCGGACTAACATTCCTCCCTGTCTAGTCTAGATATTTCTACATATACACAGCCAAAACATGTAGGGATCCTGGAAAATTGCAGACGTTCGCCTACAAGTTTTCTTGTCAATATTAATGTTTGTGGCACATATGTGAAATCAGGAATCAGAATATATTGGCTCAAATGGCACGTTCCCCGTACATGGTCGGGAATTTGTGCCTTGCCGTGTGTTTTCATCATTTCCTGAGCGGAAGGAAAGGACAAGGAGGTGTGGGGAAGTAGAATTGGAAGGGTGGGAAAAATAACAGCACAAAACAAAAATAAACAACAGGTAAGTTAAACTCACAAGTAGTTCAACTTGCCTGCGAATAAGCCTAAAGCTCTTTACCACATTGGATAAGAAACTTTAGTATGTCTCTGAGTTTCAGTCGACCAAACATGGTTTCGTCTATATAAGGACGGCTGAAGTCTCGAAATCGCAATTGCGCTACCGCTGGACAGTTGCATATCAGATGATATGAGGTTCCGTAGTCGGATTCACAAAGATCACATAAAAAAGACTCAGCGCGCTGAATAGTTGCCATGTGATAATTGAGTTTGCAGTGGCCGGTTAAAGCCCTGGTCAGCATGCCGCAGTGGAGCTTCGAAAAATGTAAGAGATTTTTCGAAACCACTGGGCATGGTTGTTCTAGAAACGCCTTTGTTTGGCGACACGTTTGTAGATTTCTCCAATAATTGCGGTGCTCGGACGAAGCCCAGGACCGTATTTTTTCCCTTATCCAACTTGTCGAAATTGGCAGCGCGGGCTCAGGACCAACGAAGTCAATCGCTGAACCTGCCCTGGCCAATTCGTCAGCCCATTCATTTCCAGTAATACCGCAATGTCTGGGCACCCAGACAAGGTAGATAGTGTTGACAATGCTTAGTTCTTCGATTTGGGTTCGGCATGCGATCACTAGCTTGGACCGGGATTTGTCTGAGCTAAGGGCCTTGATTGCAGCCTGACTATCGGAGCAGAAGTTTATAACTCTGCCGGACAAACTCAGTTGAAGGGCCGGTTGCACCCCGCACATAATCGCAAAGATTTCTGCTTGGAATACAGTACAGTATCTACCTAGTGAGTGAGATTGTTCCAATCTCATTTCACGACAGTAGACACCAGCACCAGCACGTCCCTTCATCAGAGAACCGTCAGTGTAACAGACCACTTGCGTTTGTTGTTGTCTTTCCATAAAGCCAGACAACCACTCCTCTCGAGAGGGAATCTTCACATGGAATGTCTTGTAAGGAAAACTACAAGTGAGTGTAATATCGCTGAGAGCAAGAATATCTTCACCCCATGTAACCATTTGTGACTACAATCGTGTATGACTGGTAGCAAGATCAACATGATTACTGTTCCAAAGCCCAGTAACCTGCAGTCTGTGTGCACATGATAGTGCTTCTTGTTTGAGGTGTATGTGTAATGGTTTGATATTTAGAATTGGCTCAAGAGCAGCAGTCGGAGTCGTGGTGAAAGCACCAGTCAACGCCATGAGCGCCATTCTTTGCAGATGGTTTAGCTTTGACTGGACTGTCACCACCTCTCCCCTCTGCCACCACACAAGGCATCCGTATGACAGTATTGGACGTACAATTGTCGTGTAAATCCAATAGATGTATTTAGGTTTGAGACCCCAGGTCTTTCCAAAAGTTCGTCTGCACTGCCCGAAGGCCATGCACGCTTTCTTGACTCTGAACTCAATGTGAGCAGACCCATTCAGTTTGGAATCCAATATGACTCCAACGTATTTGACTGGATCTGCACACAGCAGCTCAGAATCAAAAAACTGCAAGGGACGAACCCCGGTTGTTATTCGCTTCTTCGTGAAAAGAACTATTGAAGTTTTGCTTGGGTAAACTGAAAGTTTAACTTGTAGACACCACTGTTCGACAGCTTTTAATGCCTGTTGCATTAAGTCAAAGATTGTTCCGATGCAAAAGCCAGTAATTAGTATTTGATAATCGCCTGCAAACCCGTAGGTTGGAAATCCAAGCTCATTGAGTTTCTTCAACAAGCCGTCAACTACTAAGTTCCATAACAAAGGTGACAGAACGCCGCCCTGAGGACAACCGCAAATACTCAACTTCCGTATCTCAGCCTGTCGCAGTGACGAGCAAAGTATGCGGTTATTAAGCATTGCGTTTATCCAACCCGAGATACATGCAGGTATCCCCTGACCGCGCGTCGCTTCCAGAATAGACTGGAAGGACACATTGTCAAAAGCACCCTCAATATCTAGAAATACACCCAAGCTAGATTGCTTGAGCGAGAAGGCTTTCTCAATGTTGTAAACAACATCGTGAAGCAGAGTGATCGTGAATTTCCCACACTGATATGCATGTTGCATTTTGTGCAGTGGATATTCAACTAAACTAACGTTCCTGATGTGATGATCGATTATCCGTTCCAAAGCTTTCAGAAGAAAAGAACTTAAGCTGATAGGCCTAAAACACTTGGCTTCTTCATAGCTTGAGCGCCCCCCTTTGGGAATAAATCTAACAGTTATTTCTCGCCATGCTTTCGGGATATACCCGGTAGCAAGACTGGAAAGCAAAATCTTTTTCAAGACATGTTTAAGAATATCAAATCCCATTTGCAGTAGCACGGGAAGTATTCCATCTTTTCCGGGTGATTTGTATGGAGCAAAGCTGTCAACTGCCCACTTGACCGATTCAGTGGAAACCAATGTGCGTGCTAACGCCCACGAGTCCAAATCACCAGAATGAGATCTGTGAACATTGTTCAACTCCGGATCGATACAACCTGGAAAGTGTGTCATTACATAATAACGCTATTGGCACATTACTAACAACTCGCCCCTTGCCGTGATAAATGTAGAGGATTCCTCGATCTCTAGCAGCAACATGTATCGGACTAACATTCCTCCCTGTCTAGTCTAGATATTTCTACATATACACAGCCAAAACATGTAGGGATCCTGGAAAATTGCAGACGTTCGCCTACAAGTTATCTTGTCAATATTAATGTTTGTGGCACATATGTGACACAATCATTAAAGTGGCCAGGCCAACTGTGAAGCGTACAAAATGAAGATGATTCAAAATTACACAGCAATCAGATTATTCGTTTATTGAATGATTTTATCAACGAATTATTTTGAACCTTGAATAAGGAAGAAACATGGATAACCGTACTAACCATTTCAATTTGATGGGGTGGGGTTTTGATAAATCGTTGGGAGTGACGTGGCTAAGAAGGTTAATGTCACTCCTTTGGTCCTAGGTTCCTGGGATGGGGCAGATGTTATTAACCCTGCCCTGGAAATGAGCCAAGGTTATAGTGCTTTTACTCGCTCTCTGAAATAAGATAATATTGGCGAAATCGGTTATTTAGTACTAAACATAAAAACCAAAAACTCCTAAGCAGCTCCGAGAACAGAAAAAATGAAAATCCTACGAAAACGCTATAAAGGAGGAAGTATCACCCTTTGCAAAAATTAAAGAATTGAAATAATACGTAATTAGAACAAGCTCACCGGTACCAAATGTCTTCGATGTGGTATCTTTTTCCCTTTTATCTCCTCAACACAGTTTTGGTGCGTGTTTCAATTACACTATTTCTTATTAAGTTAGGCAACTAGAGCCGTACCTACTTCCGAAGAACCACCGGTGCCTACAGACATGCTAGAGATGGCTGAAGCTAACTTTGGAAGCAGGCTGATCGTACAATCTTCAAAAATACCACTGTTCAATAGAAACCAAAATAATTGGAGCAGTCCATGAGACTTTCTGATCAGCCAATTACAGTCGTGATTCGCTGGTTGGACATTTTTTAACTGGACCGCTTTTTAGCTGGACCTCCGCTAGTTGGACCATTGTCCAATTAAAAAGCATCTGAACGTCAAAATCTCGTGTCAAATTTACTTTGACAATCAATCTGACTATTTAGAGATGTGAACAGATGCATTTACACTGCCAACCTCTCCTTTGGAGAGTTTTTGACATTTGTCAGTCGGTCCAACTAGCGAATCAAATTCGTTAGTTGGACAAGGCTGTGGCCCAACCAGCGAATCACGACTGTATTTATTGTTTATCTTTTCTGACATTCGACGTCCGACAGAATTGTCGACTGGATCCAACATCAAACGAATCGGACCAATAAACGAAGTTTGTTGAAAGGGTTTTTTTCCATTCGCAGGAGCAGAGAAAAAGGTTTACTAACAAAACCCGCTGCTGAATTGTCAAACAAACGATCTGTATATTACCTAATTCAGAGAATTAAGCTACTGTAAAAGTGTGGAATCGAATGGCGATATTTTCAAGTATCGATACTACGACTACGATTATATCGAAAGTATCAGCATACTGAAAAAAATAAACACGTTAACATCGTGTGGAAATCTATTGAATTATTTCAATCCACAAACACATGAAATGCACACGGTTGCCGTTTGAAAATCCATTCGAGTGTGGGAAATATGGTTTTCAAAAGGAATTCATGTGAACATTGTATGAAAAGCACATCAACATCATAAGAAATACCATTGACTCAAATTTCCAAATGAATTACACGTGAATGTCACATAGTTTTACTTATAGATTTCATTGGCAGAAGAATCGGTGAAATCATGTAGAAATGCACTATATGTTTTTCGTGCGAAAATCATGTGGAAGGATTTCCATGTGAAATTCAAAGGGAAATCATTTCTTTTACTTTTTAACATGTGAACACACATGAAAGTGCTGTTAAATTGCATATGGTTTTATCGTGTCGATTATTTTCAGTGTACAATTGGATTTCTCGTGCTATGGAAAGTACAAAAGATACACCTTGCGTGTCTTCAACAAATTTGTCTACAATGTGTTCTACTTAAACTTCATCGAAGATTGTCAAGCTCTATCTCGAACCGTTAAGGGGGCGTCCGGTGTAGAGGGTACAAATAATCGACTTCTTTTTTATTTGCTTAATTGCTAATATTGAACCACTAGAAAAGTCTCCCGCAATCTCGGTGGCCACGCTGAACTTCTTTTGTTTTAATTAGCCATGTATTCCTCGCGCGTATTTGCTATAAGATACGCAGATTTCAATCTATCGGAAACAATTTTCGAAAAACTGGCAGCGATAAAAATACAGTGTAAACAACACACTCTAAACTACTTCTACTAAAATTTTCAAGAGAAAATACACCATGGATCATTTTCTACAGCGTTTCTTCCGAGATGCAATTTGATGTAGGACACCCTTTCAAATCGTTTTTCTCGAAACCGCGTTTTTCAAATTGGCGAACACGATAACTCAAAAACTAATCAACGAACTTACTTGCTTTTTTATGAAGATGCCCAATATGTGTAGCCTGTGATGAACCATAGAAAACTGAACAAAAAAAATTCTCCATGTTATTTTGAAGAAAATGAGCGAATTTCATAGTAAAATAGGAGATTTTTCGGTTTTCATGAAGCCATTTTCCGAAACTCGAACTTTTTTCTATTTTTTGTGGTTCATCGACTAACTACAAGTCTAAGCTTTACAAAACTTATTGAATTCCCCGTATCAGATAATTTTATTGAGAGTTATCATGTTGGCCGCGGCGCTCCTCGACGTCGAAATGGTTGGACATCTACTCTTAGAACGCTCGTATGACGCTGTGTGACTGAAAATATTTTTTTTTCGTATACAATTAATGTATAAATAAATCTTAACATTACACAAAAGATCCATTGTAGTCTTCAAAAACATAAAACAAAATGACTTTCGTTTTGAGCACTTTACACCAGACGCTTCCCTTAATAGGTTCAGTTTTAAATCTTTCTAAATTTAGAATCACCCTAGCTTTTGTTTCAACGAAAAGAAGGGCCTTGGAAACTACAAATACTTTCTAAAACATATTGTAGGGCTAAGTTGTTTAGTTTCAGCAAAAAGTTAAAATTTTTGGTAAATTTACATTCTGGACCACTGAGTAGTAATATATATGTTGCCACGAATCATCTTATTCGTACCTCATGCGCGGTGACCATGATAAATCAAGAACGGTCTATCTGTAATACTAAAACCAGCCTCCGTGAACGAAGAATCTGACAGAATTCTGTTTTGTTACAAAATGGTGATAATTCTTCCGAAATTGTTGATTTTTAATGATCTAATGAATTGGTTTTTTTAGCCTAAAAATAGAAATGCAATCAAAATAAAAAAAATTCTTTCACGAGTAAGCCATTGTAATTGTTTCCAAAAAATCGTGGTCACCGCTAAGCAGTTTTCGAAAAAATCCGATTTTGAGATAATTACGTTTAAAGTTTAACGTCAATTTAGCCAATATTAAAATGAGTAATGTTCGATCTACATCTCTTCCGAGGCCATACTGACTACCTTCCGAGGCCGACGTGCGTCTCTCGTCCCGCTGCACGAGAAACTGATATGCATTAGCAGCAAAAGATACTCCAAATGCTTGAAAAAATCAACCAATCTGCGAAATTTCTTTTTTTGGTCTTGATTAATAGTTATCAGTTTACAAAATTAGTTGGAACTGCATAAACAGTATTTTTACGGCGCTGCTTACTAGAAAGAGACGGTACAACTGCCTAAATACTTTGTAACGCGGCAGACGTAGTGCACCAACACTAATGTACATTCTGACGAACGTGACTCCCGGAATAAACCAGCATTAGGTACGTATTTCAAATAAATGCACGTTTTGTCTTTTGGGGAAAACCCTGAACCACGAAAACTGAACACTCACTCAGGCCGCAGGACACCTTCGGCTATTTGGTGCTATGTAATTTCAGTTCTAAGAGTCAGATTATTTTGAAACTTTGAAGAAACATTCTGGAAGAAAGGCACATTAAGAAAAAGCAAAGAAAAAATTCGAAATTTTTCGACCCAATCAAGTGGATATAGCCGCTTAAACAACGACGCTGTCTTGTACACAATCTTTTCATGTTTTAGTCATCCAAATTGCACACACAAACTGAATCTGTTCCGAGGCGCATCTACTCCACAGTTGGCCACTTCAAACCATCTGGAAAGCGAGGTCATCTACCCATAGAAAAAATTTTTCGTTGCCTGGAGAAATAGCTTTTCCCATTCTTCCAGTTGGGTAATTAAAAGCATCAAAACAATTACCCGTAACACTACTGAAGTGAGAACCAAAACATTGCCAGAATTGAACAGAGTTCTTTCGTCGGTTTTATGAGCCGTGTTTGCGTAAGCTCGTTAATTACGCGTGTACACATTTTGCGCGCTGTTTCTTTTATCATGCTTTATATATCGTCGGGGCAAATGTAAACTTTTTTGGGCCACCGACATGAAAAGAACAACTTCGAATCACTTGTTTGAACTTCCGCTTTTTGGGTTGGTCTATCTGCTAGAAGGTAGGTAGGTATCCATAGTTAGATATGCATTTTGTAAATAAATAACCCACCAGCTGGCAGTTGTTTTACTATAATATATGCTGGCGTAGCTTTGTTTAATCACTCCATTAACTTTTCCAGTTTTTTCGCGGTGTGGTTTTTGCATTGTAAACTTTTCCTTTTCTCCAATAACAGCGCAAATGAAGCTAAACGACTAAGAGTAAACATCGTTTAAGAAGCAATTAGCGAAACATGTGAAATAGAAAAGGTAGTATATTTCCATTGAATAGGATACTGATTCATTTAAACTGCATACAAAAGGGGGTCATTTCTTATTATTTTGACTAGTTGAAATTTGGACAAACTGAGTGTTGTATCCTGATGCGCGTGGCTGATTGGAAACTCTCGTCTTGTCCGAAATTCGCCTCTCGCGTCCTGAAATCAGTAGCGACTGACTGAAATGGCACGTTTCCCATGTTGATCGGAGATTTGTGCCTTGCCATGATCTGCTTTTTCATCACTTCCCTGATGGGAACGATAAGGGAAGTGGTAAGTTTATGGGTAAGGAAAATAACGACACAGAACAATTAAAACAGAGTGTTTTGCGCCCCCGGAAGGATGCTGAACGATCTACAGGTGCTACTATAGCAGACGTAAAACTTCCAACCCCAGGAGCGATTTAGAATTTTCATTTAAGCAGTGAACGGATATATCAGCAACCCCGAGCAGATATTGAGATAAAAGAATGACAACATCCCCCAAGAGATATTGTCATTCAAATATAGCTTAAACTCTAGCTCTTTACCACACTGGGTTAGCAACAATTGCCTATCTATATATGGAGAACCAAAAATCCGGATAAGCAATGGCATTACTGCTGGGCAGTTACCTATCAAATGATATGAAGTACCGTAATCGGATTCACAAAGATCACACGAATAATACTCAGCACGCTGAATAGTAGCCATGTGACAATTGAGTTTGCAATGTACAGTCAGAGCTCTGACTAGACTGCTGCGATTGTGCTTGGAAAAAGGCAGCCAAGTCTGTGACATTTTCGGACTCACATCCGGCAGAAATGTTTTTGTTTGAACGCAAGTTTGCAAGCTACGCCAATGGTTAGCATGTTCGGATGCAGCCCAAGGGCGAATCTTGTGCTTTATCCAACTTATCGACAGTGGCAGAACTGGTTCTTGACCAACGAAGTCAGTCGCAGCGTCAGCTCTAGCCAATCCGTCCATTTATTTCCAGTAAAACCGGACTGACCGGGTGCCCATAGAAGGTAGATAGCATTTGCAATGCTAAGTTAAATTCCCTGTTGAAGTGCCGATTGTACGCCACACAAAATCGCGAATATTCCTGCTTGGAATACGGCACAGTATCTACCAAACGAATGAGATTGGTTTAATCTCATTTCACGACAATAGACACCAGCACCGGCTCGGTCCTCCAACAAAGAACCTTCAGTATAACAAACTTTAAGTTGTATCACCATCCAGCTTCTTCAAGTTTACGATGCAACCTGCCAGACAGCCATTTCTCGCGAGGAGGAATTCTGACATTGGAAGTTTTAAAGGAAAAACTACATGTGACTGTAAGATCACTGGGAGCAAGTGTATGCTCATCCCAAGTAATTATTGGGTCACAGTAATGTGCGACTAATTGCACGATCTATTGTGTTAGGTGTTATCGAGAACCCACCAGTCATCGCCATCAAGACCATCCTCTGAAGATAGTTTAACTTTGATTGGATTGTCATGATTTCGCCCTTCTGCCACCAAACACGGCACCCGTATGTCAGTATTGTTCTAACAATTGTTGTGTAGATCCACTGAATGAACTTGGGTTTGATTCTCCAAGATTTGCCGAAAGGCCTTCACATTGGCCGAAGGCCATGCAAGCTTTCTTGATTCTGAAATTGATGAGCTGTCCAACTAAGTTTTGAGTCAAGAATTACCCCAACATATTTAACTTGATCTGCGACAATAATTGCAGAGTAAACGAACTGCAATGAACGAGCTCCGGTTGTAGTCCTTCGTTGCATAAAAACACCATTGATGTTTTATTTGGATTAATTGTTAGTCCAACATGAAAACACCATAGCTCAACACATAGTGCTTGTTGCATCAAATCAAAAAGTGTGTCAATGCAAGTACCGGTAATCATTATATCATAATCATGGGCAAACCATATGTCGGAAACCCAAGCTCATTAAGTTTCCTAAACAAACCATAGGCGACAAGGTTCCATAAAAGTGGTGACAGGACTCCACCTTAAGGACATCAGTTTCCTTATCTCTACTTGTCACTCAGTTTCCTTATCTCTACTTGTCTTAACGATGAGCACAGATGCCGGTTACTAAGCATTGCGTGTATCTAGTTCTTGCTGCTTTCAAACTGCCTTCAAAAGACACGTTGTCAAAAGCACGTTCAATATTGAGAAAAACTTCTAAACTTGATTGCTTTTGTGAAAAAGCCTTTTCAATGTTGTAGACAACATTGTGTAACAGTAGTGATGGTAGTAGACTTCCCCGCTGATATACATGTTACATTGCATGAAGCGGGGTTCTCTCCCAAGCTAACATCCTGAATGTAGTGGTCGATTAAACTTTCCACTGATTTGAGAAGAAAGGAGGTCAGATTTCTGTACTGTATTAAGAAAGCTAGCTTTGGGTCTAGAATTGGTGCTCTTCCCATAAGACGACAGTCTGGGCGGCAAACTTCAGGCTGTCTAATTTACTGAGCCCTTCGGTTCCCTTGTGCCATTTAGTAACACTTCCTCGTTGAGCTTCTGACTTGCTCGCGAACTACTCGCTCTAGTCCCCGACGATTGATCTAGCCTACTCCGACGAAGAGTTTCTCGGCGAGAGATGTTCGAAAGCGAGCCAGCCAGCCAGATCCCGAGGACAGTTTGGTGATTCCGGTGGAGGAGGGCATCCGGTTTTCTGGAGCCTCGCGCCACTGGTGATGTCTCGTCGCGGTCTACTCAGTCTAGTTCCCAGCGGTGAATCGGACTACATGCTGACGGAGAGTTCCCCGGCGAAAGAAGTTTTCCCGCTACCGATACCACAACTTCTTGAGCCCTTTGGTTTCGTGTCCGGTGTCATTTAGCACTGCAACTCCTTTAAGCCCTGTAGTTGTTTTCTTGTGCCATCTAGCACTACTTCCTTCCGTAGCCATTCAGCTCCCCGACTTGTTTGCGAACTACTCGCTCTAGTCCCCGACGATGGACTGACCTATTGCGACAGAAAGTTCCCCGGCAAGAGAAGTTCTCCCAAAGCCAATCAGCTAGGTTCCGAGGTCAGTTCGGCGATTGCGATGCAGCAAGGCGTCCGGTTCACTGATGCCCCGATGACCCGTGGCTGGTGGTATCTCGTCGCGGTCTACTCAATCTAGTTCCCAGCGGTGAATCTAGCTTACGCTGACGGAGAGTTCCCTGGTGAAAGAAGTTCTCCCAATACCCATTCTTCTTTGGTTTTCGCTATATTTCTATCGGAATAACCGGTGGAGTGCTGTGGTCGGTCTGGCGATTCCGGATGGAGTGTGGAGGCCAGTTCGCTAGCGTTTCGACGACCCATACCCGGTGCTCTGTTGCAGTCTATTCGAATAGTCCTCGGCGATCGATCTAGCTTATTCCTGCGGAGGGTTCCATGGCGGTGATTGCTCTCCCGTAACCGTTGCTCAATGTTCATCAAGCCGTTTCTACTGTAAGGCGGTCATGATGTACATCATAACTCTGTTGACTGTGTTCCACGTCTTTAGGAAGCTTGTCATTCTTTAGGCTACATTACCCGGGTTGATGTCCGGTCCTCCTGTTTAAAGTAGCTCCATGCACTTCGCTTCAAACCTTGGACATTCGAAGACCACATGCTTCGGTGTATCCTCGACGTTCTCACGCTCCGGCACAATGCTGACGTTGCGTACCCGAACCGATGAAGATATTTCCTGAAGTAGCGGTGACCAGACAGGAGCTGTTTCAGGTGGATGGTCCGTGCTTTCTATTGACCTACGTCGACAGGTTTAATATGAGCCGATAGGTTCACTTTCCTTTCTCCGTATTGTCCCATTTCTGCTGCCTCGTCACCATCGAATCGATTTTCATCACCTTCCTCAGATCTCTGGCGTTTCTTTGATTGTAGCGCTTGATATCTTCCGCCCGAGTGATGCAGGTGGGATCAATTCGGCGATAACCTATGCTGCCACCGAAGATATTATTCTGTACGCAATCGCAACTCGTATTACCACCAGTTGTAACATCCTGTTCAGCTTTTCGCGGTTCCGCTTGGTTTTCAGCGCCGCACCCCAGGCAGGAATTCCATATCACAGTATCAATGACGAAACAGACCGACTGTAATCAACGTGGTTGTTAAAGCTCAACCGGTCGTCGATTATCACTCCCAATTGGGATCTTTAATTTGAAAAAATTGTGTCAGTTTTTCATATATATTGATAGCGGGTGTCCTTACAAGTACACTTATATCATTCTTAAACCTTAATTATTCTTTTCTGATTTTTAAATTTAGAAAACCAAATTAAATTCAACCAACAAACTGACAGTTATCCTACTAAATGACGTATCTGCAAATATCTCATTCGCCTCATTGTTAACCGGGACAGCACCCCATACACCATGATCTGGTACTTTTGCAATCCGCTAGCAGCCTGCCATCCCAAGTTTCATATGCAAACTATGGTAGATCTGATAAGGCAACCTACAGAGTCGTGCAAGTCGCATGGATTTGGATGTGTTATTGTCCTAAAAGGAAACAAGCTAAAAAATGCCTTTTTCAATAGTTTCGGGCCTAAAAATTGAAAAAGGACTGAGATATTAACTCACGGTACTATTCTGCATCAGAATATGCCTTAACCCGCACACCCCTAAAGGTCCCTATTGCTTCGATGCAATCACGTACCGTTCGACGGAGATCTGTATCCGCTGAACCGTTTTGCAGTTGCTGACCAACAACGCATCCGTCTTGTGGTGAGCTATTTGCATCTTGACCCCGTTCATTCAGCTTTCGATCGCGTCTATTGTCTCCGTCACCGACACCTCCGCTTCTCCTAGTGTCTCACTCATCACCGTTAGTGATACGTTTTCCGCGAAACGCACGATTTTCACTTTCCCGGGCAGCCGCAGTGTTAAGACCCCATCGTACATCCCATTCCAAAGAGTTGGAACTGAGGAACGCCCGCTGCGACTCGCATTGACTTCTGCCCTTCGTTCGTGTCGTACAGCAGTACTCTACTCTGAAAGTACCTCTTCAGGATCTGGCTCATTCTTCTGTGCAGCGCTGCGGCATTGGCCTATGCGAGGCTTGATGGCTCGGTGATTTCCCTGACTATAACAGCAACACCAGCTTCTGAACGTTCCAGATTTCGGAGAAATTGCCATCATCTAAACACTTCTGCACTAAAATCCTGACCATGCAAGGATCGCAGCTTTCAGCGCCACGTTTGGTATATCATCCGGACGGGGGTTTTCTTTGATTTTAGTTGCATCGACGCTTCTCTGTGTTCGTCGTTTGCTACTCGGCTGTATTTCCTCCTTATTCTTAGCCCTATGGTGTCGGTGACCAGGTAGTTGAATCGTGCTTCGGGAAGAGACCCTTAACAATTATTTTTAGCTTATCCGAGCCTATTTCAGCTGATGTCGACGAGCTTTCCTCTTCGTCATGACGACTCAGTACGCGCCCCCAGGGATTTGCGTCTACTTCTCAGTACAGCTACTTAAGATAAACTGGCTTGCTATTCTTGATCTCCCACTTTAAAGCGTCCCTTCTCGCAAAGTTGCTTGCGTTCCTCTCTCACTCTCCGCTCATGCTCTCTGAACCCGCCTTCTCGCTCGAAGCCAAGCAGCGTGCAGCTTAATCAGTAAGCTACCGTCTACTGCATGGCTCCAGTTTTCGTAGCATTGTAAAGTCACAAGCCGTCACAATCCTTCAGCCGCATCGACGTAATTGATTCGCCGAAGTGACTCAACAAAGAGGTTTTTGATAAAGACTTTCGTCTTCCACTTTAGCTTGCCGGTCGTCCTTCTCTGTGCTGCAGCAGGGTTCCATTGACCGAAGCGCTAGCGAATCGCCTGGTGGTCACTATCGGAATAGTTCTCGCACACTCTCCAGTCTATGTTCGCCGTCAGTCAAGTACTACAGAATGTGGCGGAATTTGTCTCGGTACAGATGTCCGTTTCGTGAACCAATAAGCTCCCAGTTTTGTCACAATACCAGCAACCATTTAGCTCCCCGTTTCGCCGCGATCTACTCGTTGCAGTCCTCCAACTAGCCTCCACAACGAGCCGCCCGGTAGGTGTCAAGGTCTGCCGTCAATTTTTACTAGCCTCCAGAACGCCTCCACAACGAGCCGACCGGTAGGTGCTACGCCACTGGTATTAGGGACATGACAATAATTTGAATGTCACGTTTTGCGAAGAAACAAACGCGCACTGTGTCAGAGATTCTCGTAACACAGCAAGAGTAAGACCCTCGAAACTTTGTACGCGACTGGCGTATTTTAGTCCTGCCAGCCTTTCAATCTTCGGCACGGAGAAACACCTTGACTCATGTTTGCAGCCGGAAGCAGGATGCCACACGGCCTCTAGACTGGTTTTGTCTGGAGAAAGATAATAGACTATTAGTTTTGCTCCAGTACCAGGAGAAACTGGAAGTACTCCGGAGCAAACAGGGAGAAAATCGTTCCTGTACTATCTTCTTCTCTTTTTTCTTCTTCTGGTGGCAAACCGGAGTGAAAAGGAGCAAGAATTTTTTGCTCCGGAGCAACAGGGAGTAACTTCCATGTACTGGAACAAACCTATTATTAACCTCCTAGTGAACAACATCCAAATAACAACCAAACCAATGAACAAAACAAGACTACAATTCACGCGTGTTTTTTGAGAAGGCCCAATAAACATGGTGTCAACATTCACTTTGAAATAAAATTCCGGACAAACCGTAACTCACTCGCCGAGAATTAACGACGTTAACATTTAAGAAAGAGAAAAGTTTTTTTGTTTCGTCTGTTGCTGCGATTTATAATCGGCGATTAATGGTTTGTCCAGAATTTCCTCTCAAAGTGAATTTTGACAGTATGCTTATTGGCCCTTCTCAAAAAATACGCGAGAATTGTTTTTCGTGCTAATATGACTAATGTCGTTTTCGCTTGAGGCAGAAACTAACTCAGTTTCGGACCTAACTGCTGTCAAACCATTTGTTTGAAGCCTGTTTCGAACCTAGGTTATGCGACACTGAACTGAAAACCGGGTTGGGTTCCAACCAGAAATATATTTCGGGTTCACTCACACCACCGCTGTTTTGCGAGAACCCAACTCAGTTCCATTAAAAACGTTTGTTTGAAGCAACTAACCTGGGTTAGTTTCTAGGTTCTCAATCGAAAACGACATAAAGAAAATTGGTATCTGGTTTTCGATCATTCACACGAATTGTCAAATCTCAACCCTTGTACATGATTGAAGTCATCATTAGACTCAGACAAGACCATACGTTTTTCGCATACACATTTAATTTAAGAGAACTGCGGAGAGAAAAACAGCATTTTTGGCAACGTATGCCCCGGCATTGCATGGCAACACGTCCAATGTTATAAGGATATAGGCAATGTTCGATTGGATTCGTTTTTGACAGCTAAACGCGGATCCAATCGATCCAAAATGGAGTCTCCGCAGTTCTCTTTCTAGAGTTTTTTTCTAATAAATACAAATGGTTGGCCAACCCCGCCAATGGAGAAAGATGAGCACGCTTATGTGGCTGGGTAATGGTTATTTCTGGCTAATCATTTTTCTGGGTATTTGTTCATAATGGGTTACGCTTTACTTGAAAATAACTTCCCAGTAATTGGTACTTTCTATAGGGAATGCTTTTGTGAAGAATGTTTTTTTTCTGGGGGAACTTGTGGGTAATGGTTTTCAAAGGAAAGACGTAAAACCTTATGCCTTTACTGATGTTCCAAAAAAATATCGATTTTCTTAAGTGTAACACATTTCATATGACATGATTCACATTTGCTACACAAAAATGACTTCAAGCAGCTTGTGTACACCGATTAGTATGCCGATCAAGTAATACGAAAACCTGTTCTTGTTTTGTAACTGAATTAATTTTGATTAACTAAATATACACCAGTATACAAAGCTGCGTGTCAGTTCGTCTCAACCGTCCTTACCACTAGGCAAGCACACGGCGACTCGTCTACGCAGAGGCTCGGTTTACATTCAATTATGACTCACCTTCCGACAACTCGCCAACATACCGCGCCGTGCACAATCATTGTTTGTTTAGTTTGCTTCAAATTCCGGCTTGTTCCGACAGTCGCAGAGGGGAAGTGATGTTGTTATGACTGTTCCATTCAACCCACGCAAAATGCATTGTGGTTGAGTTTCGCATAACATTTACCTATACGGTTCCCCACATTCGACGATGCAGCTGTTACCACATATGGTTTCGGAGCTCCTCCTCTCCGGCGATATGATACCGGCTTCCATCTTCGAATACCCTCCGAAGTGATCGAAGGATCACATACTCAGCTCAGTCGCCACTTATCGGTCGTCTGTTTGTCATTGGTAAGGTAAATAAAATGCATACCTTTCACGCGGTCTTGAAAATCAATGGCAGAGTTGCAGCCTGTGATGCAGCTGTACGTTCAGCTGGAAAGAGTGAAATTACATATACAAACAGTCTTTATTTGTAGAAACATTCATCGATGCATCAACTGGCTGGCGTATTGATAATTCATAACAATCAATAAAACCATTTTCTAAGATTTCAGAAGTACCTGGCTAACCCAAACGTAATGTTCTGAACACAACGGTATGACCGACCACGAAAACATTTTCATTACCTTCTAGTCCCTGTTTAGAAATATACCCTTTGCGACACGCTCGGTCAATAAATAGCCGGTGCACGATTCATGCGCAGCCGAACCACGTTGACTGGGAAATCCCAAGACGACAATGGAACAACTAGCTTGTAACTGTTCCATTCGACGAAGCGGCTAACAGTAAAAAATAGTGGTTTTATTTAGAAACGATAATTTAAACAGCGGCTGACCGATTGATTACACGAAGCTCGATTCGATAATCAAAGTAGAGGGGATAAAACTGTGCACCAAGTATATTGACAGTGTGCAAATTTTATAACCTCGGAAGGGTTTTAAATGTTCCTAGTATAACTCGGAAATTCCCCAACATTCCATTGTATGTTGCGACAACGAAATATTTTAAATATCGAGGCACTTTGTCGGATTAACGACACACGGTTTTCGATGCAAAAGAATAGTGCTTCTACTTCGTAGAAGGCAGTCCGAAGACCATAGTTTCCGTGTAGACTTCTTGGGAAATATGATTTGAAAATGGCATTAGCTTCACCATAAGCAAAAATCTCAGTCGGCTATGCCCATTTTACCGTGACCTGAGCTACGATAAATGGTATACTTCCTTAACAGAAGGTCACGACTCCGTAATACTTGCTATAGGATTGAGTTGGGAGTGCCCTTGAGTAGGCGTTGTCCAGCATTCAGTTTTGTCCTTGTCCGTTCATCACAAAATGAAATGCTCGTACTGTGATAAGGAAAGCAAAAACATGTTTTCTATCCTCAAAATTTACTACTGATAAGTCACGTATACTAACAACCTGCCATCCCATTACAGAATGAAGTGGTTCACATCTGTCTTCGCGCTACTCCTCGCGGCTATGGCCGCACCGAACGTCGCCGGACAATGTTTAGCCGAGAACGACAACATTCAGCACACCAAAGCAGATAACCCTCTATCGCGAAATCGGCTATACAAAGGTGAATCGATTTTCACGCTTAAACTGCTCGAAGCTATCAATGCGGCCACGCCAACGGAAAACATCTTTTTCTCGCCGTACAGTCTGTACCACGTGCTACTGCTGATGTACTTTGGCGCTAAGTCGGACACGGAAAAGCTACTCCGTACCGGCCTGGAACTTCACTGGACCGAGGAAAAGCCGGTGATATGGCAGGCGTACAATATCGGCAAAAAGTCGCTCAGCACGCGATTCAGCAACAACAAAGACATTCAATTTACCTCGATCGATAAACTATTTTTCGGCAAGCACATTCCGGTCGAGGAATGCATGGAGGACAAATTCTTCGAGGAGATTGAAAAGCTAGACTTTGAGAACGAGCCGGAAGCGCAACGTGTTTATATCAACAACTGGGTGGAGAATGCGACTCATGGTGAGATCAAGGACTTGCTGATCCCCGGTTCGATCACAAGGAACACGAAGCTAGCGATTGCAAACGCAGCATACTTCAAGGTAAGATGATGCAAATCATTACTGTCAAGAAGCACTCGAATAACAATTTCACCACATATTTGCAGGGCACTTGGCAGAACAAGTTCAAGCCTGAGGACACCAAGAAAGACATCTTCTACATATCAAACGAACGACAGGAGTTTGTTGACATGATGCACGTCGAGGGAACCTTCAGCCACAGTATGTTTATTTAACACTGCATGTTATTAAAGTACTACCAGTAAGCTTGTATTATAAATTACAGCCGCCAACGAGAAACTTGCCTGCCACATCCTGGAACTGCCATACAACTCCGAGGACGAAGATGCCCGTGTATCGATGTTTGTCTTTCTGCCACCGGCGGAACCGAACGCGCTGGACAAACTGTTAGCTCGGCTAACCTCCTCCACGGATATCCTCAGCGAAGTCGTCGGCGAAGGCATCACCCGCCGGGTGGACGTTAAGCTACCCAAGTTCAACATCGAGAAAACCGTAGATATGAAGACGGTGCTGGACCGGATGGGCATGGGTAAAATCTTTGAAAACTCAGCAAACTTTTCCGGTTTCTCCAAGAAGGAACAGATCGGTTTCGACGAGATTCAGCAGAAATCCAAAATCACTGTCAACGAAGAGGGATCGGTAGCGGCTTCCAGTACGATTGCGTTCAGCTTCCGGTCGTCGCGACCGGTTGATCCGGCCATCTTCCACTGCAACCATCCGTTCGTATTTATCATCTACGATTATTCGACGCAGGCGGTCCTGTTTAACGGTGTCTACCGCCAGCCGGAATGATGTGATAGTGCAGTGATCGGGGCAGCAAACCTGGTAGTGCAGTAGTATGTAAGGATACATTTTCATTCCAATGATTGCGGCAGCAGCAGCTGCAGGGCCACTATTTATTAATGAACAAAAGAAAATATCTCAGTAATGAACGATTAGATAAGATCATTGTAAAGTGCTTTAATATATGAACAAATGGAAACGTGAAAAATAAAAGCTTTAAACGAAAGATGGGTTTTGGAATTCAACTTCTCCGATGTTAGCATATTTTTTTGAACGCTTACCGTTTGTATTAAGAAACAATTTTTGGATGGATGAAAAATATGATAAAAATATCAAAACAAAACCACTTTTCATTGATTACTGTATTAATTCGAAAATTTATAAAAATGACTCCGCTCTTAGTCGCGCAACCTCACGGTAGTAGGTCGGAACTTTGGTCATACCTCCTGAAAAGAAGAATGTTGACATATTCTTCAGCTCCCTGGTTGCTTTATTGATCAGTATCTTTTCGGTTTTCGTCAAGAAATGGCTCGAGTAGATCCTCCGCTTTAGATTTACCCAGAAAATTTTAATTGGGCACAGCTTGAGCACGTTGGGTGATTGGCGTACTTGGAGACGTTTGGGATCTTGGAACGCTCCATTTCCTCTAGTGACCGCTTTGCATAATGTGCCGAGACCAGAAAGCTGGTGGTGTTTCTTAACCCTCCGCGAGTCGCGCTAATGGCCCCTTAAACGAGCAACCGCTGGTACCCTAAGACGATTTCGCCAGATTTTCAGAGCAGTGTGCACTCAGTGCACTAGCGCGACTGCTGGAAGGTTAATGAAGACACGGTAAGCACTTCGTACTGTACACTATCCTGTTAACCGCAAGCTGCAAAAAAGAAGACAGGATTTGTGGACAATGATTGTCAGTCACGAGAGAACCTTCTTCAGGAGCTTCGTGTGGTAGATTTACTTTACATCGCTGCTCATCTCCTTCCTGTAGTGTTCTGCCCTATACTTCATCACTGCTACAACGTCCGGTTATTCTGAGCGGTGCGCGCTGTTTTCGCTTCCGATCACTGTCGTTGTCCGTGTCCATGTGCCGTTCCCTTTCGGTTTTACTTTGTTCGCCACCGTTCTCATTGGTGTGCGTTTTCTTTCAACTCTCCACATACACGGTCAATTTATTTTACTCAAATCGTCGCTACGAATTACTCATTTCGATTATGTACACAATTATAACTCTACACTTCCTTGAGGACGTGATATAGTCGTCGAGTGCCAGGTACGTCCCATCGCCCATGCTCCCAGCCACATTGCAGAGAAGACACTCTTAGCAAAGACTGTCAGCCGCAGCATTTGAGTGACCACTTTTGCTTCCTCATGCGACGATATCGATGTTGACCAAATGCTTTTTGATTATCTGACCGGTTGCACTGACTTCCCGGTCCAAGGCGCGAACGGATTTCGCCACCTTGCCTTCCGTCTCTAGCTTCAGCACTTGCTGCACTTTGTGGTCACGCAAAACCGTTGAACTGCTGACACAAAGTGTGCCACGATGGCGGCCTTCTTCGCATCGGTATAGAAGCGGCGCTAATTACAAACCATCGAACGTAATTGCTTCACTGCTTTCGCCATGGTTGTAGACGAACTGATAGAGCTGTCATTTTTTCGGTATATACCTATTTATATTTATTGACGATTCACCTACCACCAGGTAGCCTTTCCAAAATTTAACACAAAGCGCATAAAAGCTCAGCTAAGCTACGCTTCTGGATCCAGCATATCGTCATGTTCCAAAAAGTCTCGGGGGATCAGGCATGTGCTGAGAATCTGCAACTTCTGGATAGCAGCCAGCTCCTCCTCCTATTTCAGTGCCTCTAGCAGCTTCCTTGGAGCGGCTCCCATCATCGAAAGCACCACAAGAACAATTCACCGGATGTCCTCCAACCTTCACATGTCATTTAACTCTAGGGTCAATATCGGGAAATTTTGTTTCCTTTAATATCTACCGAATTGTGGTCCAGTAGAACAACGATGTCGATTATGATGACTCGTTGTCGACCCTTTATCATAGACCAGTATACCCAGACGATTATGGTTCAAAAATTGGTCCAATAGAATAACGCGATCCTCGTACAGCTTCAACGGGTATTTTCCAGAACAGACATAAGCAACTAATGGTAGTTCGTAGTTCAGTGAACTAGTCCGAAAAACTTTTACGATTCTCCAAGCACCATGTACCAAATCATCTCACCATCGTCGATCTTGTAGCCACCGATATCGACAGCAGCTGAACAGATCGGGATGCCTCTAGAACAAACTCCATGCCGATGTCGCCACTTATACTTTCGACTAGTTTGATGACTACAGCTAGTCGTTCCGTTGAGTCTTGAGATCGTCCATGTTTTTTTTTACAATGGACAATACATTTACGTACTAGCCCAGTACACGTGCTATTAGTAGATGCCAAGCTACCACACGGGGTGTACTGGGGGTGTGTCGGGCTCTCATGGTGACGCCGCCATTGATACCGACTAAACTCCATTGGGCTCCGCCATTGTTCCCCCCAGGGACTACCTCTCGGTATTACTTCTAGGGGGGATGGTTGTACTTGATGTACTCACTCACTCTCGCTCATGCGTTCATATGTCCTGTATGAGGCTTACTTGCGTGCTCTCTCTGTCACACCTTGATTCACTCTCTAACACTCCACCTGTGGCTTACTTTTGAGCTCACTTTTTTCGTTCCTTGCGAGGCTGACTTGTATGCTCACCTTTTTTTTTATTCCTTGCTAGGGTTACTTGTGTGCTAGCCTCTAACACACCATGTGAGGCTGACTTGGATGCTCGCCCTATCACCTGGTTCACTCTCAGTCGTACCACTCTATTACACACCTGTCGCTCCCTGTGGCATCCCATGCGAGGCGTTTTTCTTAGGCTCCACTTCTGTCATACCATGTGAGGCTTACTTGGGTGCTCACCGTTTTCATACCTTGTGAGGCTGACTTTTGTGCTCACCTCTAACATACCATTTGAGGCTGACTTTTGTGCTCACCCTTAACATATCGTGTGAGACTGACTTGGATGCTCATCCTTTCGCTCCTCTGCCACGCCACGAGGCATCGATAGCTAAGTTCCAACATACTACGCTACGACCCTCCCATCTTGGCATGAGGCAGTTTACATATACGCCTATACACTCGCTCTTCTGCCTTGTTTCAGGGTGGCTGGGTTTACCCCTTACGCGGTTGCCAGTCGCTGCGCCAAACCTGCCTCAGCATGAACAGACCATTCACTCACTCTGCGCTCGACTGTTTTCGCTCCAACTAACCAATCACTAGTTAGTCGAACCCGTCGTCTGTTGCTCGGTGCGCCAAATTCCCTGTAGCCTACAGGCAATCTGGGTGGTTGCAGTTGAGACTGCGTTCCATTTCTCCACCGATTGACACATCCGCTGAATAAGGGTATCAGGGGTTGTGTCCCAGCCGCAGACGTCAAGCATTGCTCTTCTTTCGACGTCGAAACGAGGACATACGAACAGTATGGATAACAGCATGTTGTGCCGACTTGCGGTTGTTGACGATAAGTACCTCCGTCTTATGATGAGCGAGCTCCAGGCCTCTCGCGCTCATCCATTCCTCCACCGTGTTGATCGCGTGTTCTGCAGTTAGTTCTACCTCAGGGACTGACTCCCCATAGACCTCCAAGGTCACGTAGTCGGCAAAGCCGACGATCTTGTCCCCAGGAGGCTTCAGTCTCAGAACCCCGTCATACATGAGGCTCCATAGCACCGGGCCTAGGATCGAGCCCTGCGGTGCTCCGGCGGTAATCGGAACCCTTTTCTGACCGGCATCGGTCTCGTATAGCAGTACGCGGTTCTGGAAGTAGCTTTCCAGGATCCGGTACAAACCCACGAGAGTCACTAACGCACAGTATCGAATGCCTCGCCTTTTTCGTTGGATCGCTATCTCGGCAGTCTTTATCACTGAGTTGATAGCGTCCACCGTGGACTTACCCTTCCGAAAGCCAAACTGGTTGCTTGACAGGCCGTCCGAACCTTCTGCGTACGGGGTTAGCCTATTGAGGATGATCCTCTCAAGCAATTTGCCAGTCGTGTCGATCATACAGATTGGTCTGTACGCCGATGGGTCGCCTGGCGTCTTCCCAGGCTTCGGCAACAACACCAATTTCTGCCTTTTCCATCTATCGGGGAAGCGGTACTCGTCAAGGCATCTCTGCATAGCTAGCCTAAACATGTTCGGGTTCGCTATGATCGCTGCCTTGAGAGCGCTGTTTGGAGCTCCATCAGGCCCTGGAGCTTTGTTCGTTGCTAGGGAATTAGCCACTGCGAGTAACTCTTCATTCGTCACCGGAGCCACCAGTTCGCCCGCACCCACAATGCCTTGCGGCGCAGGAGGCCAGGTGGCTCGAGACGGGAAGAGTGCTTCAAGCCGCTCCGAGCGACTTGGCTGCTCCATAGAAGGAGAAGGCCACTGTCTAGGTGCCTATGTCGGCCTTCTCTCTTCCCTCGCTCTTGGAGGCCACTGTCTGGGTTCCTCTGTCGGACTTCTCGCGATATTCCACCCTTTTGGCGTAAGACTGCTGTTCCTGTCTTGCGACACGAACAGCCTTCCGGAGCACCAGCAGGCTCTGTTTCAGCTCTTTGCCGATATTTTGCTTCACGTTAGTGAACTCGATTATAGCATCGAGCTGCTTTACCACTTTACGCATCGCGGTTAGTGGCCCGTCCAGCGCGTTGGTAGGGCTATTTTCTACCACTGCTGGGGGGTCACTGGTGCTGCCGGATGCAGCCCCCGTCGCTCCACTACTCTCCCCACTGGGGGGAGACCTCTTCAAACCACCTTTAGCAAAGGGGTTCGGCACCTCCGTTTTTTTGGTTTTTGTTTTTACTCACTTCAATCATAATTGTTCCCACGAGTTACGCGAGAAAGAAAGGTCCGCCACGCCAGAGCTCCGCAGTAACGCTTATTGTGGGGTTGCCCAGGTACCCCACAGACTCCGTTAACGATCGAGCATCTTTTTCACCCCCTCGATCACTCATCCCTCAGCACGGGTCGCTTCACGCCTTGGACTTGGGGTTATGACCTTTTTTTGCTTTACGTGGTGACCGCGGCCCAGATCATCACAACCATCTTCCTTTACCAGGGCTTTGGACCTGTACCTCTGGTTCTTAATAGTTCCAAGTACGTAGGTTATTACTTACATGCTACTATTGAGATCCGTCATTCGCTAGCGGAGTTGAGATCGTCCATGTAGAAGGTATCTTCTGTATACCTTATCTGATAGGTATGACCGTTTCGATTGAGTGTCCTACTGTGTGGGTTTGTCGACAAATGAAATAAAACAGACAGATGAAATCGCCGTGGAATATACCAGTCAAGATACGGAACAATCTAGACCACAGCACGTTCTTCCCATTTCTGATCTGCAGGGTTTTCGTCCACTGCAGGAACCTCATGACAACAGGATTTACTTTATGCATCTCCAAAACCTGGATGAGGGATGAATGTGGTATGAAGTCATATGACTTCTTGTAATAAATTTAGGTTGGGCATCGGTTATTGCTTTATCTTTGCAGCCTTGTGTGTTGTTCTTTCGCCCCCTTCTTTGCCTTTATGCTATTCTGTTTTGCAACGAGCTTACACGTAAGTATGATGATACTGCTTCTCAAGATCCTGTACAGATTTGATAGGTATTGGTATACATTTTGATGAGTTGAATGTGTTGCTATGTCGTTACGTGTTGTTGCTATGCCATGCAAAGCAACGCAAAACCGTGGTGGAACTTGACCTTCTTTTGCGACAGGCTTTGCAACCGATTCTTAGTGTACAGAACATCACCACGATTGATGAAATCCGGTGTTATACATGGATCGTCCTGTTGATACATACAGCTATCGTGAAATGTGCTATGGTCAGTGTTTAGTGCCAAATGTTTTTCAAACCGTCATATTCAGGTTCTGCTCGGTTTCTAAGGATCCGCTTATCCTTGCGTACTTCGTTGTGTACGATGATAGTTGGTATCTCATCAGTTTCTTCGCTATCATATTCCCCTTCGCGCCTTAGCCACTGCCTCTTGCCTTTCCAGTAATCTTAGGGTCGATCGTGTAAGTCGGTATGCCCAAATTCTAATGATGGCCACTACAGTTCAGAACACCTTTAGCTGAAAATCTTTCTTTGTTTGCGAAAGTTTCAAGTGCATTGGTAAAACGTTGCAGTTTATGACCTGAGATGAGCAACTTAACACGCGAGAATACTTGGAGATGCTGGATGCACCATGGCGACGTCTTGCGATAAAGCGCATTCGCTTCGCCCATATTGAAAATCATCACCCTTATTCTTGTTTACGACGAATGCGAGATTCGTTCGAAAGTGGTTTGTATTCGAGTTTACGACAGCAAAATCAAATGGTATTACTATTCGTTCGAATCGCTTTCGAACGAATCTTTCATTCGTCCTAAACAAGAATAAGGGTGCATATCACGAAGTAGCTGCAGATCAATGACAGCAATTCACTCAACCAGTGCGGATTCGCGACCCTAACTCGCTAATGATGCGCTCAAACTTAACTGCACCTCTGCACATTGCTTGCTCCATTGTTCCTTCTGCAGCTTAATCTACCCTTCCTGCTGAATTAAATCGATTTCTGCTTGAGTTATTGTTGCGAATAATTGTTCTACGCATTACTGTCACATTTTGATTCAGGCGTCCGCAAAACTCTGGGTACGCCTAATCAAACTTCTGGAATATCTGAGGTCTTGTGCTCCAGTCGGTCTCAGAATTTGTACAAATATAGTGTGAATGGATCACGAATTTGTCCATCGTCAAGCTTGTGGAGCAACTGGCGTCTTCTAGATGCAGCATTCTTCACAGGTGTTACATTCAGTGGGTTATCTAAGCTATCTCTGACCGTTCTTAATGAAAGCCTTTGGGGCTCGTCTCTTCTTGAAGCCTGCCGTCCCACTTCCAACCTCTGGTCGTTCGCAATCTCGTGCTTCAACCTAAGACCAGTAATAGTAGGGGTGTACTTCTGCGATTGCATGGCCAAAATTATTCGTTCTGGTAGCTCCATTCTCCCCCAGATCCTGCCGGGGTTGAATACCTAATCTTCACTAAGGTTGCTGTACCCCAGCTACATGACCACATGACTCATAGAAAGGTTATGCAACCACTCTGAAAATCCTGACCGGAGGTTCGAGTGTCATGTGCAATTCGACTCATTATTCGAAATCGGAGAAGTAGTTACCGATATTTTTCGAAATCGTTACGATCGATCGTTCTGAAATATCCATTATTCCCAGGTTTAAATTTAACAATTTTCTCTATTCATTTCCATCTACAGTTCGTATATTTTCGTTTGCTGTCACTAACGCTGTAATCCAATAGATACATATTTTCGGCATAAATAAAGGCAACAGATTTGTAGCGCATATAGTTTTGTGCACAATAAATATATTATATTTAGCTCTGTTGATCTCGAGAGAGTTGTTGTTCTTGCACCAGCACAAAAACCGTATTTTTAGTGGTGTTTTCTTGTCTTCGCAAAATCTAACGCTACTTCTCTCATAGAAAAATATATTTTCGGCACGAAAATCATTAAACCGCAAACATTAATCTTCAACTCTCTGTTTGGCTTTTTACCTAAATAAAAACGTAAAATCGTCAATAAAAACAAACACAATCCGCTGCTGCTAAGGAAACTGATATACAATTGCATAATAATTATAACACATTCGCTACGCATACTGCCTCTAACAGTCCACACGTGATGCTACTCGAGCTGAAACAAAACCTGAAAAAAGGGCGTCTTTCGACCAAATTGCGTTTTGGTTTCTTTCAAGTTATCCCTACAGCTAATGCTATGCAACTAGTGCAGGTAAGTTGCTGGTGACGCTTACATAGATCTATCTTATTTTTTCCCTACGAGGTATAACAGTCTGCACAAAACAAAAACGTATCGTCGAAGAGCGAACGAACACCTGTGACTAAAGCTAATGACTTTGCGTGTTTCCGGCCGATTCAGATTTCCAGTCATTGTCGAGCCATACGGGGTACAGAGTGCAAGTTTCTCGTCCCATCGGATCGGAGCGTAAAACAGAACAACAGATTGCTTACCGGCAATCGCATGCGGCGATTCTTCCCCAATCAACAACTTACAAAAGCGCAAACTTTTATCTACACACTACATCATAAGCGTCCCCTGTTCGGTCGCAAACCGAAAAAGGGCTACATTTCGACACAAGCCAACTACAACAGCTGGAAGCATAATAATTGAGACCGAAGAAAAGAGGGAGAGGTATTCGGAGAGGTGCGACCTTCGGAAACGCTCACAGATGGTTCTGGAGGAACGATAGTAGCTTCGTTTCGTAGTGCTTACTCGCTTCCAGATTGCGCAACGAATGGCGCTCATTCGGATAGACCTGCAGCTGGTAGGGTTTGTTGGCCTTGATCAGTCCGTTCACGAGCTGTGATGTGTGGAAGAAGTGTACGTTCTCGTCGATCAGACCGTGGATGATTAGCAATCGGTTGTCCCTGAAGAGGTAGCATGAGGTTATTTAGAACAAACAATACAAAGAAACGCAATGATCGGAAACATGTCACAGCTAGAACCTCTTAAAGTTAAAGGAAATGATACTCACTCATCCGGAAACTTGTGTATATAGCTAAGAACCGAACCAGCGGTATAGCCGGACCGATTATTGTCGGGAAGATCCATGTATCGCTCAGTGTAACCCGTATCGTAATACTCCCAGCTTGTAACTGGCGCACCCGCAATCGACAGTTTGAAGATCTCCGGATACTGCACCAGCCCCATCAAACTTAAATAACCCCCTGCAACAGAAATAGATTAGTTTGGATACTGTTTTATTATATCATGAATGATCAACCATAAGACCACCCGTGTATTGCTACACGATCCATATCGATGTATCCCAACTGCTCGGCAAGCATTTTCAGCACTTCTACCTGATCGGATAGCTCAACCGTACCCATCCGACCTCGTATATGGCTCTCGAATCGTACTCCACGATGTCGAGAACCTCGCGAATCGACACACACTACACAGTACCCTTGAGCAGCGAGCATGTGCATACGCAGTTGTCTCATACCCTGGAACGACGAAAACGGCTTAGCAACTAGAGTCGTTGGTATCATTACTAACCCAAACATACTTTAAACGTATTGCTCACGGTTTGTACTTCCGGGCCGCCATAGACGTTTAGCACCGTAGGGTACTTCACACCCAGCGTGAAATTATGTGGTTTGAACACCATTGCGTAGATAGACTCGCCGGACGCCAACCGAGGACTGTAGATGGTCGGATTAAATTGAGTATTTTCCGAGGGACCGCCCTCGAACAGGTATCCCATCGAAATCAGCTCCAGCCCGGCAACGTTTCCATTTGAACAGTTTTGCTTGATGTGTACTAGTTCCCACGAGGGCAGTGTTTGGATATTACAGTACGTTTGCAGAAACATGGTACAATCCTATGGGGAAAGAAATCTATTACTTGAAACCGATTTTATAGTTAATAAAAATGCTAACGAACATCGTTGAACTCTACGGTGAATGAGTAACCGGGGACGGTGAGCAGCCGAAGCCAGTTCGGTTTCAGCATGTTGACTACGTACAGGTGTTTTTCCAGCGGAGTCTGGCGAAGTCCCATAAAGTATACCAGCTGGTGTCGTTTGTCCACCCAAACGTTGCGACCCAAAACTTCCCAGTCGCCGGAGGTTAGCGCTATCTGTAATATGTGTAAAATTTTCGTTAAAATCCATTTTTGTGATAAAACATAATTTTTTGCTTAAATATTTATTAATATCCACAGATCGGTTTTTATCCAAGAATAGAAGCAATGCTGAAATTGACGAAACAGTGGTCTAAGATCTGAAGCTGCTGGCAGAGGTGTTTCAAAACATTAAATGGTTGATATTAAGTTAGACCGGACTAAGTATAAAGTTTGAATCGCAGCATTCTTTACGTTATAATTCGAAATTATTTTTATGTCATGTTGCCTTCGGTTTTCACATTTCGAACACACAATTGTCGGGAGCCACAACTGCTTGTACGCAGGAGCATGTAACATCTGTGATGATGCCATTTCTTCCCAGATGCGCTGGAAGCCTACAGTGATTGCTTTTTTTTTTATTATGTTTTATTGGTCAGCGAATTTCTTAAAATACTTTTTGATAATTATTGTAATATATCTAGTTCAAAGTTTAAACTATTTACATCTATTGCATTTTCAGCATTGTTTATAAAAATTACATAATGTATAAACATCTTCATGATTTTAACTCGATTTCTTTTTGAGATGTGGGTAAGGGTAGGTTGCGCTAAGTCTGAAAATAAAAAATCTATATTTGCGACGATCACTGTTATCCGTTGCCGCAGGCGTCAATGACTCGGGAGCAGGATGAGTATTTATGTGACAAATGTTCATTGGCGAATCCACAATGCGTACATGTCGGCATATTAGCTCGATTTGTCATGAACAGGAGATTTTGGTGCAGTATTTTTTTGTTGGTTAGAAGGTAGTACCAGTGTCGTTCCAAAGAGTTCAGTTTTTTCGTTGAAATATTCCTCCACACGCGTTTCCATTCAACCTCCGGGTTATCTTGCTCAACTTTTACAGGTTCAATCGCATTCATTAAGTGCCTATGAATCGTCCCGGTTGTGGGATTAGCTTGGATTGATGTAGGTAGCGTGTGATATATTTGGCAGACTGTTTTCAAACAGGGGCAGTTTGTCGGCGGTCTGGACGATTGGTTTAAAATGTATGCACGGTAGAATGGAATCGATTCGAGTTCTCGAATATGTCTGTTGATTAAGACCGCGTTACATTTGAAGCTGTAGATTGAGCCCACCTTTTGCAATCGGAAGTGTCAATTGATGGATCGGGATGCGAAAAGATGATTTGTCCAAATGAACGAGCCCATTAATGATGTCAATTTTGCTACATGAACTTTGAACGGACACAGCACAGATGATACGTACCATATGCGCGATGTGATGAAAACATTCAAAAGTATTATTTTTTGATGGAGGGTCAATGTTCGCATTCTGTGGAGCCATAATAGCTGTGCAAATTTGGACACTAAGTTATACCAGTTTAATTTAGTCATGAACCGTACTGAGTTGGCTAATATTACTCCGAGAACTTTAATTTTATCGCCAGTTTGTAACCACGGAACAGTTAGCCGGTTACTTCCACTGATTAATCCAATATCGGTCGAAATTGTTTGCTGCATGTTCAGTATCGCTCCTGCTACCAGTTGGAACTGTAAAAATATCTCTCGCGCTCTTTGAATACTTTCGGTACTTGTTGAGATTAGTGTTATATCATCTGCGTATGCCACCAAAAAATCTTCGGGCCCACACACACGTTCGAGTTGTATTAGAAGAGGATGCATGTATATCACAAATAGACACATTGCCATAGGATCTCCTTGTCTAACAGACCTTTGAATTGGGAAGGGAGGAGAGAGATGACCGTTTATTAGTACTCGGGATGTAGATCGAGTACCAATATGAGAGAGCAGCTGAATAAAACTCTCGTTTAGGCCCACAGGTCTCATCGTTTTATAGAGGAATCGTCTATCTACACGATCGAAAGCATGGTCAAGGTCGAAACTGACCATCTTTCCTTTTCGTTTCCGTGTTTGTAGTTCTGCTATCTTACTTTTCATGGCTAGAGTGGCCTGAAATATGTTCCTTTCTCCATTTGAGCATTTTTGCGATGTCGTGAGCACTTGGTGTTCATGAAGCACACGATCGAGTCTTCTGGTGAGCAGCCGTGAGAACAATTTGTAATCGTAGTTGAGTAACGATATAGGACGGTATCCTTTGATGGTGTTGGCAGAATTTTTCTTCTTGATAAGAACAATTACACCATCGGCAAATGCACTTGGAAAGTCACCCGAAAGAACTTCGTTGAGGAGAAGATTCAGTTCCCTGTGGATGATGTCGAAAGCAGATACGTAGAATTCTTTTGGTATTCCATCCGGACCAGGTGATTTTTTCGAAGCGCTCATCTGTATTGATTTGTAGATTTCATCGGTGGTAATTTGATCCATTATACGGTTGTTGATCTCAGAGTCCTGCGGTACCACTCTCTCACATACAAATGCGGGGATTTCTCGTGTCTCTCCTTCAGTGTAAAGGTTTCTGTAGTAGTTTGTCACGTGCTCTATAATTTCGTTGTGTTCTTCAATTGCGTTATTCGGTTCCCGCTCCAATTTCTCGATGAACGTTTTCCATCTCCTTCTCTCTCCGCTCTGAAATGTTGACATAGGCTCTCCTTCTACTCGGGTTTCATTGATTCGCATAAACATATCCGTTTGCTTTCTCTGCAGCAGAAGCATTTTCGCTTTTATTTTATTTATTGTGGTTCGGACAGACTGGTCCTGGAAATAGGTATCATAGGCAGTTTGGAGCTGAGTGTACAGTTCCTGGTGTTCGCTGCGAAATTCATCATATGCTTCTCTAGTCTTCCAACGAAAGAAGGACTTAATTTTTGGTTTAGCGAAATCCACCCACCAGAGAATCCATGATGGGTAGCTTCTTCATTGACGAGTCCAAAAGTTCCATTAGGTTTGGAACTCTTCCATATTCTCTTGGATGAGAATGTGTGGACGCAACGACCAAAAGCCTCTGCCGTATTCCATTCCCAGTGTTGGTAAACACATACCGACCGTCAGTGCTTTATGGTTTGTGAAGGAGCACACATGTGTGTTTGCCGCTCTTAGTTGAGTATTGAGGTTGGAGCTCACATATAATCGACCGATTCTGGAGATCGAGTTATGAGTTACATAGGTGTGTCCAGGTCTGGTGCCGTTCGTCTTCTCCCATGCGTCGTGCAGTTGTAATTGTTGGACCGTGTTTTTTAGAGCGTTGCTGTAGTTGCTCTCTCCAGATGAATCTCGGGGATGGATAACCGCGTTGAAGTCCCCCGCTAGTATCGTATGTATGTTTGTTTGTCGGAGGTAGTGTGCGATGGTCTCATTGAAGAAGCGTTCACGTTGTAAACGCATCTGATTGCCAGAGGGGCATATACATTGCGTAGGGTGATACACTCATTTATTCGAAGAGCAATAAGGCGCGAGTTGATACTTTTTTCGATTGGAGAGAATCGCATATGAAGTTTCAGCGCGATCGCAGTCCCTCTTCGACATTGGCTATAACGCTAAAGCCGGGAATTGAGAGATCGGACATTGTTACTTCTTGGAGAAACACAATATCGAGGTCTAATGAGCGTATGAAGTTCCAAAGTGCGTTGAGTTTCGTTTCGTTAGTAATGGTACATATATTAATTGTTGCAAGATTGTAGCTATTGTAGTTCATTAGGGGAATGTAACATCAATCTCCGTGTCCGAACCGTTTTGTCCTTTGTTCCGTTTTGAGCGAGTTCGAATCATACGCTCTGAGTTGATCGATGAAGCATTGGATGCATCACTGCCATATTCGTCATCTTTGGAGCGTTTACTGTAGATGATCGCGCGCTCAGGGAGAATTGTCGTTGGTTGTTTGAACTCCGACACTTTAGTGTGAGTTTCAACCGTGAGGTCGGTTTTAGAGTGTGATTCGATCTGTTGAGAGTCTAAAGGTATTCGAAACAGGCTCCGAGATTTGACGACGGTCAGAGCGTGCTTGTTCGTTTACTTTGTTGAGTACAACGGTTGCTGCGAAAAGCCTTTAACAGCCGCAGCGTATGAATTATCTGTCGATCTCAGTCGATCATTTACACTTACTTTTTGCAAAAGCAGTTTTTTTATTTTGTATGCACGTTATACCATTGTGGATATATTCGCCACAATGGCGACATGTCTGCCTTTGGCCTTCGTAAGATACGTGTGTGGTTTCACCAGCAATATTGACGTGGGACTTTATATGTGCCCTAAGAATCATTTTCACCGAACGAATACCCGTTGGAAGACCTGCAAATAGGAATTTGTCGTCCCAGAGCAACTCCCTTATTGTAAGACCTTTCCCGCATTGAGATAGGTAACATTTAATTTGTTCATCTGTTACCTCCTGTGTCAGGTCATGAAGTTTAACTTCCACACTGCCATCTTCCAGCCGCAGGCGAAGTTTGGCTTTATTTTTGTCGTGTACTATTTCATGCTTATTATCGTGTTGTTCTACCACGTCTTTTGCGGTGGCAAGATCACTACATTGAACTAAGGCAAAGTTTTGAGTATGATTGACTTGAATACGCACTAGCTGTTCACGAGTGAGACCTAATTTTGGCCAACGAATTGGTGTAGTTCTTCGAGATTCTGTCTACGAGGCATGCCAGCATACTCGATGCGGAAAGCGTTTTCGCGGCGTTTTGGTGAATTCATCTCGGATAATATCGACGAGACGAGTACACGTCGGACGCGAAACCGGTTAGACCGGAGCAACTGCTTTTGCTATTATAATCACAGCTTCGATACAATCGTAGGAGAAATTTGATTTGCGACTTCTCTTTGCAACTGTTGAGAGCTAACTGTTAGTTTCGATAAATTATAATATGCCTTTTATTGAGCACTGTTGACTGGAACCATGGTGTCGTAGAAACCGAATCTGCTTTTATCGGCTCTATTCCATCCGGTCGGCCGTTTTTCCATCGCTCATCGACGACTTGAGAGTGAAATGTCGTATTCATGAAGGCACGCATGTTTAGCGACACGGTCGACAGCTTCATTCATATACCTTTGTGAGATGGTGTTACTTACCTTACCGTTCAGGCTAGAGCCTTGTTGTCTCTTGATGTATGCAGAAGCCGTCTCCACTGCACTCGATCCATTGCTGCTTGTCGCCAGCCTCGCAGTCTTCGAAGGCTCCGCAGGCCGTCCTCTATCTGGTCGATCCACTGTGCTCGTTGTGCGCTCCGTCTTCTTGTTCCTGTAGGGTCGCCCTCAAGAACCATCTTCACCAGGTCGTCGTCCGACATTCCAACCCACCGCAAACGTCCTATTTTTGCAGAATGCGCGATGGATGGTTCTTCCAGCAACTGATGCAACTCATGGTTCATTCGCCTGCGCAACGTTCCGTCTTCCATCTGCACGCCAACATAGATGGTACGCAATACCTTGCGTTCGAAAACTCCAAGGGCGCGTTGGTCCTCCACAAGCATAGTTCAGGTCTCGTGGCCGTAGAGGACCACCGGTCTAATCAGTGTCTTGTAGATAATCAACTTCGTGCGGCGGCGAATTTTCGGAACCCAAAGTAGGCACGATTTCCCGCCAAGATCCGAATTTCTCTTGGTAGTGCCCTACGAACTCCCATGCAAATGGTGACAATCGACGGTAAAGAATTTGGGAGAGGACCTTGTAGGCGGCGCTAAGTAATGTGATCACACGGTAGTTGCAGCAATCCAACTTGTCACCCTTTTTGTAGATTGGGCAAACGACACACTCCATCCACTCCTCCCGAACAATCTCCTCCTCCCAAATTTTGGCGATTACTCAGTGCAGCGCTCTAGCCAGTGTTTCACCACCGTAATTCAATAGCTTGCTGGTAGTTTTTAGCTGACCGATCTCCTCCTTGACTTCTTGGAGATCACGGTCCGCAAGCCTATCGTCTTCTGCGCGTGCTCCAAGATCCGTTGCCATACCGCCTTCGTCCTCTGCTGCTTCACCGTTGAGGTGCTCGTCATAATACTGCTTCCAACTCTCAATCACCTCACACTCGTTCGTAAGAAGGTTGCCGTCCAAGTCCCTGCACATATCGGCTTGCGGAACGTAGCCTTTGCGCAAACTGTTCAGCTTCTCGTAGAACTTCCGTGTGTCGTTTACGCGGTACAGTTGTTCCATCGCTTCGCGATCTTAACGCTTCTTTCTTCGGAGGACTGAGGTTTGCCTGTTCCGTGCTTGTTTGTATCGCTCCACATTCTGTCTCGTTCCGTGCTGCAGAATCCTCGCCCGTGCCGCATACTTCTTCTCTATTAACTGCTTACATTCGTGATCGAACGAGTCGTTTCCTCGAATCGGAATCGTTGTACCTAGTGGCGCTATAGCAGTGCCGCCTATGGCGAAGCGGATCTCTCTCCAGCCATCTTCAAGAGTAGCTGCGCCCAGCTGTTCTTCCGTGGGTAGTGCTGCTTCCAGCCGTTGTCCGTAGTCTGGGGCAAGCCCGGCGTTCCGAAATTGCGCGATTTTGGGCTTTGGCGTCCGACTACGACGAGTGTTGTACACCGCCGAGAGTTTTGAGCGCATGCGTACTGCAACTAGGTAATGGTCCGAATCTATATTCGCACTGCGGTAGGTACGAACGTTGGTGATTTCAGAGAAGAATCGCCCGTCGATTAGAACGTGATCGATTTGGTTTTCGGTGCGTTGGTCAGGTGATCTCCAGGTGGCTTTGGCGATATCTTTGCGAGGGAAGAAGGTGCTTCGGACTACCATGCCACGGGAGGCTGCGAAGTTCACGCATCATTGGCCGTTGTTATTCGATACGGTGTGCAAGCTGTTTGGCCCGATTACCGGTTTAAACATTACCTCCCGTCCTATTGCGAACAGCCGTCGTACACCTCCTCCAGTTTCGCATAAAACGCTTCCTTCTCGTCGTCGGGTGTCCCATCGCGTGGGCAGTGTACGTTGATGATGCTGTAGTTGAAGAAACGGCCTTTGATCCTCAACTTACACATCCTTGCGTTGATCGGAGTCCATTCAATCACACGTTGACGCATCCTACTCAGCACCACAAAGCCGGTTCCCAGCTTCAAAGTTGCGTGGTTGCAGTTCGTCGTAGATTATCCTATCGAAAGCTGGAAGGCAGAGTGACCTGAAGTTCCATGTTCCGAATTTCCAATCGTAGTCCTTATTTAGTCGCGTAGGTCTTTGCCGATTGTTATGATTCGTATTTTCTTCTGCATTGTTCGTAACGGTTAGTTTTCCAGGGCGGCTTGTTGGGCATTCCCCAACCCCCTGTCTCGCCGGAGGACCATCGTGTCAGCTCTGTTTAGAGTCCCACGCTGACACGAGGACGATAGAACAGACGCTGTTTTGAGCCACCCCTAACATAGGGAACGGACGCTCGGATGGACTCACCCTCCGAAAGGAGGAGCCCGTTGGTTACCCGATCTTTCCTATGGTTACTCGTACCCCTGGTGGCACCTCGGGGAGGTAAGGATAGGAGTTACTGGACAAGAGGCTAAGGACCACTGTGGCGAACCACCGGGTCTATATTACGCATTGCCCGTTCATTTACCAACCAATCTGGCACAACGGGTCCAATCCCCTCAACAAGCCAAATGGGTATGTTATGAAAAGCAAGAATTGTGACAAAAAAAATATTTCAAATTATAACGTGAAGAATGGTGCGATTCAAATAGTAAACTCGTTTTTCTCGAAATCAACGCAATGTCACATAGTTTGGTCTGACTTAACACCGACCAATTGTAATTAGACTGTCAATGAAGATAAAACTAATGGTCTGTGGACAGCGTCCATGCTGCGGCATATTGAACTGCATCTGATTCTATGGTGTGAACGAAAGCAGGATCGTTTTTTTTCGAGAGTTGTCCTCCTGGAGCTGTAGAGCTAGATTCTCGGAAGGGCTCCCCGTCAGAATCACATACTACAATTTGCAGACGAGACAGGCAATGTCGCCCAATAAAACACTGCATTAGGCCAATTGTAGCGGGCCGTGATTCTGAATGTGATATTCCTTGTACGGTTTAGGTATGTGCGGGCGTAGGGACTCGCGATCACGTGTATCATCGCGAAGAGCTCGAGCATTTGTAGTTAACGTCTTCGATCGCGTGTGCGTTTGTATGTCTCGTGTGCTAACGTGTATGTAACTTCGCGTGTATAAATTCTATTTTATAACCGTATGCCTTTCGCATATTCGCATGTGTTCTTGGATAATCGCGCGCGGACCGTGAGTCTAATACTTTATTTTTTGGTGTACTGCTAAGATGCTAAAATAGTGTGAGATCTTCTGTCACTAGAGTGCCCGCTGATGTCGCCATGGAACGTGTTGTCTAGTGGATATGTGCTTTTTTGGTCCTACTGAATGTGTGGACTAAAGTTATTAGCACAGAGAGTAATGGTTTCCGGACGTGACCGATTCATGAGCGCGCGAAAACGGACGTTTGTAGGTTCGTGTTTGAGACAGCGTTTGAAACTTCGCGAGCGCAAAAACGTTCTCCTTATTACCAGGGTGTTATTAAGTTTGCACGATCGCGAACGTAGGTGTGCGTTGTTAATCGCGAAGGGCTTAAGCGTTCGTACGTTAACGTGTCTGTCACGTGTGCTCGCGTTCATGTGACTTCGCGTGTACAAGACTGTATTTTGTAACCGTGTGGCATTTTCTATATACGCGTGCGTTCTTGAATGGTCACGCGGACCTTCATTCTGATAGTTAGTTTTTGGTGTACAATTCACATTCTGACAGGGAGTAAGTTACCCTATATCACTAGAGTCCTCGGTCATGTCGCCATGTAACGTGGTGTCCAGTGGATATGTGAGCTTTCTTTTTTTAATTTATTCAATTGAAGGCATGGACCTAATCTGCTGATATCAAGGATAGAAACATCCGGAAGCGACCGATCCATGATCGTGCGAGCGCGGGAGTTTCCAGGTTCACGGTTGAGACCGCGTTTGAAAACTTTTAGGAGCCGAGACATTCACTTTATCAGTGGGATGCGATCATGTTTACTAGATCGCTGATGTAGATACCGGGGATGATAGCGAAGGGCTCAAGCATTTGTATATCAACGTGTTTGTCACGTGTATGTGACTTCGCGCGTATAACTTCGATTTTATAATGACGGATTGTGTATTTTTGTTTGATCGCGCGCGGACCGCGAATCTGAAGCTTAATTTTTGGTGTATGATAAAGATAGTAGTCCGTTTCCCCATATCACCTGAGTTCCAGGTCATGTTGTGTAGTGAACATGAGCGTCACTTTTCTGATTGGTTCAACTGAAGGCATTAGTCCAGGCTGGTAAAACTTTCGGACGTGACCGTTTCATGATCGCGCGAGTGGTGGGTTAATGTTTGAGACCGCATATGGAAGTTTAAAGATGCCACGTTTACTTAATTACTGGGGTGTTTTCATGCAGGCGAAATTGCGGGCGTAAGTATATGCGGATTATTGCAATTGCATGGTCGCGTTTGTGGCCAGTTTTGTGTTATCGCGAAGGCCACGAGCGTTTGTACTATATGAGTATAGATAGAGTATAGTAGAGATATACTAATAAAAGGAATCATAACATGCTGAATAAAGAAAAAAAGATGCAAAGAGCTTGACTAGAAGTGTATAAATTGAACAATACTATTTTGGTATACATAAATAATGGAAAAGCAAACTAATAGATGCACAGAAGAAACAGACCAATGAAGTAGAATAGAAAAACACATGTAACATGCAATCAAACTCGTCTAAATGCAGCAAATGTTGTATATTTATCATTACCGACAATTGCATGCTGTTAGACTTTCATCATGCTATGCTGGCCGGGAATGGATGACTCACGTGCGTCGGTAAATTTATTTTACCCTAATTTATCCAGCCCGACTTTCCCCAATGAAAAGAACTAAATGCTCAGATTAATCACCAGAAGTATTAGCCACTATTCTATCATATACGTCAGTTCTGCATCCATTCCCTGACCCAACTGTCACAAATACTCAGACGAATACATACATAGATACACATACGACTAGCACATAACAGTTGTACACTAGTACGAGAAACAACGATTATCACAAAGCTACAACTAATAGGTTTCTACTTATTCTACTTTATTAAATTAATTTAATTATTAAATTAATTTAATTGGTATATGCACGATGACGAAGTCGACCGATAAATGGACACACAATGACTCCCTCCGTGAGCCCCGTCCATGAATACCACCAATAGAACAATATTTGCAAACATGGCACACAGCAAAAGTCAATCTACGTCGATCCGCCAGTCGACCACGCCACCGCCCATAGACCAGTGGTATAGCGTTGGTATGCGCTGGTGCGGAGTATGAAAAGACATATAACATAAAAAAGGCGCATAAGCCCTCTCGGTCTCCTCGATGCACCACTATCGAGGCATAATGCAGTACCCATCTTAAAGCAATTGATGCTTGATGATGTTTGCAATACCGTCAAACCCCTAAACCTTGGGGAGGGTGAACGAAAGCAGGATCGTTGAGCTTATAAACGAAAAAATATTTTTGATAAGGAAGACACTGGACGTGATGCCTCAATGAAGAATATTTTTTCGCTTTCGTATTTATCCATTTGCAACATATTTTGGAATCTCCTACGATCCCAAAGGATATCTCTTGCATCGACGTGTCAAAGAACATAATGAAATTGGAAGCATATTGAGGATTATGAATAAACGTTGAAGGATCGACCGATACGAATTATGGTAGGAGGCTGGTTTTCCCGGTTTATGGATAGCAGTAACAATTACTTATCTCCCTGATTTCTACAATGGTGAAATAGAGAATGATTCGCAAGCTATCTGCAAATTGTTTACGCCTAAGTTTTCAAGTGTGTTCGTTGATAAGACTCTATCCTAACACCTTATAAACATTGTCGTTTGTAGTATGGCTCAACTGTAGCAGTGAAAGTCAACTGAAAGGTCCGTTATTGTCGTATGCAGATAACCTAACAACCTTCAATAGAACTACAAGTCAAACAATTGCATTTTATTTGCAGCATTTGACATTTTCAGCCGGTTGTGGAAAACAACCGAATGCTTCTGAGTCCTGAGAAATATTCTGTGAAATCGCACTCTAGAAAAAAGAACCCATTAAGTTAGAATACAACTTCTCGGAAGCTCTTCTTCCCCAAGTAAGTTGCGTGAAGGATCTAGAAGTCATGTTGGATACGGCATATTGCGCTCGTAGTATCGCGAAACTTTACCAAATTCTCCATCAGAACGCATCGATTCACCAGCTTTACCAGAGCGAGCCAACATCCTAGCATGATCCAAAGCGTTATGCAGAAACGCTCTTTCGAGCAAACGCATCTAAAATTGTTTGTCACACTTGTTTGACTTTCATCTGTCTCGGACTTGTTTCCGTTATTGTGGCCGATTACAACTTGTCGAGGTGTGTTAAATAAATAATTGTTCTTCTGACAAAATATATTGGATGAGATTATGATCCGCTCTTTGTAATTAAATTACCTCTTTACATAGTCAATAACTTGAGTTCAAATTTGAAAGTTCCCTGTCGTCACAAAACACAAAACGGCCGAAACAAAGCTTAGAATTGTAGCTGGCCTAGGAAATTCCATGAAATGAATCTAAAGCCCATCCTACCTTATTTACAATGCGCGGCTCCAATGTTCCACACCCATCGATATGCACCGCCGTGGTACTTCGTCCTGCCGCATGCTTCGCCTGATTATTGTTGTTGACTCCTTCCATAAGCGTAGAACCGTCTCTAGTGTGATGACAGTGATTGTTGTGGTTGATATTGTCGACCTTGTGATTGCTGCTATTACTACCGTTACTAGTACCAGTACTGCTACTACTATTACTACTACTAGTACTGTTGATGATGATGTTGAAGCCGCTCGTGGCAAGACTAGATGTTACCAAGTACAGATGCCGGAAACCAGTTTCTTCGGAGGCCCATAGGAACACGACCCGATCTTCGGTGATTTCAAGAAAATGCAACACATCGTGTACATTTACCCAGCTGCTGGAGGTTTCGGAGTAGATGACCTGCATCGGTCGCGTCAGTCGAGCCAGCGGAGATTTCCAGTAGTCGTTGGAAGACTCCAAAATTGAGGATGAGGATGGTTTCACGTCCGGCGTTGCACGGCTCCCGCTTTCAGGAGGAGACGGTGTTGAACTACTGTAAAGCTCACAGAAATTATCCAGCGGGATCAGAACTAAGTCCAAGCGTTGTTGCACTCGGTTTACCAGCTGAGCCCACACACTGAAACATGGTTAGATCGATTAAAAAAACGAACTACAATCAAACGCAACTTACTAATTCGAATCTGGCGTCCAACCGATCCTCACGACGTACTCCAACCACGGAAAGGCATAAGTCAACGGGCACTGTTGTTCCTTGATGCAGGTATCCGTTATTTTCAACGACTCTGACAGACGGAACTGTACCAGTTTCAGCTTGGATTTGGCATTCGCCGAACCGGCACGAGGAAAACGGTATTCTTCGTAGTCCCCGCCCACGGATTGGGAAGATGGAAAAGTGTACAAACTTACATCACTTTCGTCCACCTCTTCGTACACTATTCGATAGATTTCATCGTCGCTGCTCGGTTGCCACCAGAAGCCCTGGTACCGGCTAAATTCTTCCTGCATTACGTATGATGGAACACCAGCTGTGAGTGGATCCTCAGCGAACGATCTTCGACCATCGTGAGCAAAAGTCAACCGTTCACTGTGACCGCTGACAGTGTGAATAACCCAAATATCCCCGTTGCAAACGTACGCCACAAGGTCGGAATTCTGGGGACAAATCTGCGGGTCGATGGCAGCTGAACGCTGGAAGATGCGAAGTTCCGATGGAAATAGTGTTCCCTCCCCGTAACCAGTGTCCAAACACTGGTACAGAGTGTTGCATGCTGGAAAGACTATTTTCCCGCTAGATTTGTGCAACTCGTACGAAGTTATGCCCCAGATGGAGAGACGTTTTCGTTCCAACAGTAGCTGGACCTCTCGAGAATTGTTAGTGGACAGATGGGACACAATCGGTTCCAGTACGGGATTCCATTCTAATCTCATGGGCGCACAGTTGTCGTTTTCGCTAGCGGGCACATCCGTATAGAAAAGCACCGTATCCCATCCGTTGGACGCAGGAGGACTTAGAAAATAAACTCGTGTTCTACCATCCGACAAAGTTCGAAAATTGACATTCATTGGGAACATGCTTGCCAGAGAAGTCATTTGTCGTCTCATATCGTTAACTATCGATTTCAACTCTGACCAGGATTTTTTTTGTCCACTACCACTGGGCACCGTTGCATTCAGCTGTAGCTCCAATCTTGACTGCCGCCCATCAGATCTGTCAAGGGCATTCTCATCGCCACTATCATCGCTATCACGAATACTGCGACCGCCACTTCCGGATGCGCTACCAGAACCGTTTCCGTTTCCTCCTCCTCCTCCACCACCACCACTCCCCACACTACTTCCGTCCATCTTCTTACGAATCTTCGCCCAAATCCTGCTAGCTTCCTCCAAGTTGGCAAAAAATGCTAACAAAATTGGCAGCACCTGACCTAGATTTAGCTCACCCAGCGCGAAGGCTTTTTGCTTTCCTGAAATTGCGCCCAGCAAGAATGTTTTGAACTCGTCGATCCGTGAATTCGTCAATGTGTATCAATAGAAAAATCTCATGCTTTTACAATTGAAATAGCAATCCGGAAGGCTGGTCCTGGTTCGTTACTCAACAAAGTCTTCGCTTCCGCACACGATGGCTGTGACTGTCGAATTTACAATTTTTGACAGACGAAACAATGGTGGTATAATTTTCTCTTCACTCGTTCAAGACGACATTTCATCTACACCTACTTATTCCCGTTGCTAAAAAATCTCAATTTTAATATTCAACTCGCTGGCCTAATTCGATGCACAATTTCATTGCATTCACGGATATGGGAACGTATTTTTATTGAATATTAGCTGAAAAATGTATCAGTGAAAATGACGTTCCTCAGAACCTCGGCTGTTGCTTTTGCTCACTTTCTCTTTTCAACTGAAGATTTTTTGCGAAATTTTCTCCTCGCTTATCCCTCGTTTTTGACGTTTCTCTTCGGCCTGATGGAAAACGTTGGCGAAGAAGGTATGCCGCTTGCGAAAAGGCGTGTATTTTGAATACGACGAAAATGACAATCCATTTTAATTGAAGTTTAGCCATTTTCGCGTGCGCAATTGGTAAAGAAAGACGGAGCTAGGAGGATGCACATTTTAAAGAATGCGTAAACTTTCTCAGACAACTATTTTCCACCAAAAAAACCAGCTTCCTGTGTAAATAAGTACCATTCTAGAAAACTTTGGAGCCATTTTTAAACTTTTTTTTTATTTGTTGTATTCTCACCAACAGACCCTTTGGCTTCAATCTATGGGCAAAAACATCTTATCTCGACAAACATATGATTAAGGCTTAAAAGCCAACTGTCAAAATTCTCTTTGAAAAGAAATTCCGGACAAACCGTTACTCTCCAATCACAAGTGCTAGTATTAAACAAAAGAGAAAAGTTTTCTCTTTCATTAACTGCTATGAACTTTGCTTAGCCAGTAACGGTTTGTCCGGAATTTACTTTCTAAGACAATTTTGACAGTTGGCTTTTAAGCCGTAATCATATGTTTGTCGAGTTATGATTCAAGAGCCTAACGACCTGTTCAGGGTATCATCCAAACAATATGTGGAATCGTTGCACTATATGGGTTAAAGTTCGTGTATAATATTTTTTATTCGGGATATCACGTGTGATGCATTCCAATAAAAATGGTCGATGTTTTGAAAATTCTACAGTGGGTGTAACCTCTTAGTTCATATAATGGAATTTTCGTTTTTGACAGTACACTACACCGGTCTAGTCATTGCTAAACTCATTCAAACTTGGGTGCAATCAGTCGGTCCCACCCGTTGTGAGTCATAATGTCTCGGACGTTATGACGCTCTGTCGTTTTCGGACTTTATGTCGCAACGAACACCGTGACGCATACATAGCGTGAGATATTTGCCGCACAGATACTGTGTCATAACGTTCCAGCTATAACGTCCCAAAACAGTGGGCGTCATAACGTCCGGGACGTTATGAACAACAAGAGTATGCCATATAAGACAGTAGATTTACTATAAATAAATTTTACTATTCAACAAAAAACTGATACAGTAAATTCACATTAAACTTTACTGTTTTCGAGAAAAAACTATTTAGAGAAAAATCAATTTTTTCCACAACGATTTTTGACGGATAAAGTCGATTTTACGTTGAAATTTACGGTAAATACGTTAAAGTTTATTGTTTTTGTGTTGTAGCATGACGCTAAAACTTACTGTAAATTGAGCGACCGAAAATAAAAGTCGCAAGGATAGAAAACCCGTTTCAAATATATCTATATGGTTGGGCCACAGCCTTTGTTCAACTAAGGAATTTAATTCGCTAGTTGGACCGACTGACAAATGAGTAGATGCAGAACACTAGATAAGGATTGTCGCTGGTGTTCCCATTGTTTTCGCCTCGGAACATGTTTGTTTTGCTTCCGGTATATATCTGTCAAAGTATCGAAAGTCTCTCTAGTAAAAGTCTTTGGTCCGCGCTTTTGGTACACGCAGAAAAATATGGCCTGCTTTTAACCACAAACCGTTTAGTTGAGCTTCAAATTGAGTTTGCCTATTTTTCATTTCAGTCTCGTTTATACTGCTGTGATTTTTATGCATTCAAGACCGAAAACGTCCAATGCATAAAATTTGCAACAGAATAAATGAGAGGCAAACAGAAAAATGATGTGATATCTGCTATGTAACAAATTTCTATGTGGCATACTATTATAATTTCATTAATTTTCACATGATATCTATGCGTGACAGCTAATTTTTATCTTCCACTACAAATTGCAAAAAATTATGTGTGAAATCAATATATTCAATATAACGAATTTTCTCGGTGTAAATTTTCGACTGTTATTGTTATGAAATGAAAGAGTTTGTGTATACCGCACAAGGAAATGAAAATTTATCAAAATTCAGTACAAGTTTAGACAATTTGTGCATTCTAATTAGTGAAAACACATAAGCCAAGAATGGCCATTGTTTTGCTGGCTAAAAGAAACAAAAATGATTAGTCGCTATGAAACGACGATAGAGGATTATTTTTTTGCCTTTTTTTATTTGGCTCATTTGACAGGTATATCCCGGAATCAAAACAATGATGTTCCTACCACTGATGCCAGCGACAATCCCAATCTAGTGTTCTGTATCTACTGACAAATGTCAAAGACACTCCGAAGAAGACATTAGTAATGTAAAAGATTGTTAGATAGATTGTCAAAATCAATTTGACATGAGATTTTGACGCTCAGATGCTTTTTAGTTGGACCATTGTCCAACTAGCGAAGGTCCAACTAAAAAGCGGTTCAGTTAAAAAGTGTCCAACCAGCGAATCACGCCTGTATATAGACTCCCAAACAGCTTAACCGATTGCCGTAAAAATTTGTACATAGTAGGCATTTGTTATGGAGCGTGTTTGTGTGCTATTGGTTGGGGATTGCCTGCCCGCTAGATAGCGCTTCGGAACACATTGTTGTCCTCCTATTTCGTTAAAAGTCGAAGCAACGCGCGGTGGGCTAGTTAGAATATAAAAATCGGAAATAAACTTCAAGCATAAAAATCTGACGGAAATGGTTCAGTAAAAGAATCGCTCAAAAAGTTCTAACCCGTAAAACTCGGTAAGGATGAACCTCCAGTATAAAAATCGGTTAAAAATAAATAAATCGCTTGTAGGAGTATCCGTATCGTGATGTTCAAGATTAAAAGTTGGTTAACAAAAACTATTCTGTAAGAATCGGATTTTTTTTCCAAAAAAAAAAATACGAAAAAACAGTTTCGCCTCTAAACTGGTAGCAAATCAAGTATCGCCCTATTTGTTTGCATGGAGCGTGGAGGGCGAAACTTTAAATAAAGAAACAAAAATACAGTTTCGCCCGTTGTATTTTTGCTGTAGTTTAAGCACAGACTAACAGACATAACACTCAAAAACAAAGCTTCGCCCGCTTTAACGGTCATTTTAAATATATTTGTAGTTGGGACTGTGGTCACATTTGAAATTATGGCGCCACTGACATATGAACAAGCATGTGGGGGATAGACCACTAGTGAAAAATTGTTCCCAAACCTGAGGGGTAACCCACCAGTAAATAAGTGTTTGGAACTGTGAATAAAAGGTGGAGCTAGTGTTCTGGGAAAATTGTCGGATCGATGTTTTTGAGGGAATTCCCTCATAGTGTTATGTCTGTTAGTCTGTGGTTTAAGCACAGAGAACAGACGTCTATCTTCAGCTTTCAATTTGTGTAAAAATCTCTAACGGTATCGAAGGTAGTTAGGATATCCAAACCAGGTGCGCTAGTCTTTTTGTGTGGCTGAGTTCGACTGAATTGACAGCGGTTATTCCTCTATCCAGTCAAACCGTTGGTCAAACTAGTCCGGAACCGGTTCGAACTTCCAATATGAATTCCAGCTATAAAATGCATCAAACAATAGAGTCGGAATCGGTTGTTTTCTTTGAGCAAGATTCCATACTGAATCCATTCAGGATTTTGAACCGGTTCCAAAATGGATATGGCGGATAGTTGGGACAAGTTGATGTGGTAACGCTAGTGTTTATCGTATATTAATTCAAATGTTTACACACGTTTTTTAAATATTTTTGTTCGATCATGGATGGATGGATCTGTTCTCTGTGGTTTAAGACAGCAATATCGTAAAATCCAAATTTTTAGGTTAATTGGTTGCGTTTCAAAGCCCTCATTCGCATGTATGAAAAAAGCCTTATGTTTACATTTGTACATTAACTTAAAAGTTTTAAATATCTGTGCTAATATTTTTTTCAACGCTTAAAATTTGGTGATAATTAACTCACTTTGTGATCATTTCTTAACTTATCGTGTAAGCTTTTGTTAAAACCAACGTTGCCAGATATACCGATTTATCGGTATTTATACCGATTTTTATACTTAATACCGATATACCGATAAAGCCTCTAAAAATACCGATTTTTTATCTTTTATACCGATAAATACCGATTTTAAATTTAAATTTGATATATGGTTAATTGGTTGTTAGAATGTATCTTTCTGAACCCCACACTACTTTTAAAGTAAACGGCAAGTTACGGCTGGTAGCCAAGAACAAAGTTTCATTAGCCTAACGATCGCCAGCATCTAGTTTAACGCGCTTAGCCGCCTCTTCGTTCACTGGGACCTCTCAGCTTTTGAGCGCCCCCGGTAAACGAAAAATCGACTAGGCGGGTTTAAATAGATGCTGGCGAGCGGTAGGCTATTGAAATTTTGTTTTAGGCTACTCGCCGTAACTAGCCGTCTCTTGTCGAATTAGTGTAGAATAACTAGTTTTTGCCTTTTTCATTTAGTTCGCTTTTTTCTTCCAATGCACCTGTAGAATAAAGCGCCATTTTCAAAAATACAAAATGCCTCGATACCGGAAGATTAAGAGCAGTGCACAAAGTGAAAACATTCAAAAGTATTTCAATCGAGCTCGTAAGTAGTATAGAGTATAGTAGTGTAAAGGCTCCAAATAATTCCAATTTGTTTTCGGCAGGTCACCCAAGTCAGGAAACATTTCAAAAATTTGAGAAGGATGGAGAAGTTGCCACTGAAACAATGGCGCCTGAAGAGAAAAACACCTTTCCTATTAAGCCATCGATTCCCTCCAATTCTAGTAAGTTGTATTGTGAACTTTTAAATAAATAGGCATAAAAATTCAAATTCGATGCATTCTCTCAGATTCAGAAAACCATATTTCATTCGCTCTTGAAGAAAGTGAAACCTCTTCGCAGGACTCTTCGTCTTCATTAGGTAAATATATTCTACTATGTATTATGTTTATTTACTTATAATGGAATTGTATTTAAAAAAAAACATCCTAATTATAAACTCTTCAGAACAAATAATGACCTAATGATTAAAAGTTTAGAATATTCTTATGTAATGTATATTGTAGTGAAACGATATTTTTATAACCATTTACATTCAGGTTTGAAGAAAATCGAACCTATAAAGAAAAAACTGAAAAAATCAATTCAGCGATATTCAACGGACTGGGAGAAAAAGTTGAAATGGGTTACCGAAAGCCCGAAAGGTAATCTCTATGCGTACTGCACAGTTTGCGAACAAAGCGTCAAGAGCACAGGTGGTTTGACGGATTTGGAAAGGCACGGAGGGACTACTAAACATATTTCGAATAGCAAGAATAGTAAAATTATCAGTAGCACTCATGCCATGACTAGTTTTTTGTCGCAAGAGGACGGATCCACCGAAGCGGAGCTTCGGCTTTGTGCGTGGGGAGTACAACATAACGTTCCTATGAGCACGATTGAGAGCTTTGCCAAAGTTGCCAAAGACATTTTCAAAGACTCAAAGACAGCACAGAAAGTGAAACTTGGTCGGACTAAAATCACCGCGATTCAAACTAATGTTTTCGGTAAATGCCAAACAGAAGAGCTTATTGAGTTAATGAAAGTTAACAAATGGAGTTTACTCGTCGATGAGTCGACAGACCTCACAGGTAAAAAAATCTTTGGCGATGGTAATTCGGACATATAAATGGGATGGTGTATTAGTCCTTCGCGATTATTTTTACAAAATTGCCACGGTGACGGAAACGACTGCTACTGCTCTACACAAACTGATAATTTCAAAGTTTGATGAAGATGATGTGCCTTACAAAAACAATTTGATAGGACTCGGTACAGATGGTGCCAATGTTATGATGGGTCAGCATCATTCTGTTGGATCGTTATTTCGGCAAGATTGTCCAGATATATTTCTCATGAAATGTATTTGCCACTCATTTGCGCTTTGTTCGTCGTATGCATGCAAAAACATTCCAAGTGAGGTGGAGCAACTTTGCCGCGATGTTTATAATTTTTTAAAATATGGAGGGCAACGACAAGCAAGGTTCAACGATCTGCAATGTCTGCTGGAACTGCAACCGTTAAAAATGCTTCATCCTTCAGCAACACGTTGGCTCTCACTGGAGGCAGTAGTTTTACGAATGGTAAATAGGTACGATGTACTGTTAACATACTTTAATTTTATCGACGATCGGGCCGACAAATCTACCCGCGAAAAACAGGCAGCTATTCGCAAGGTGTTAGTAAACCCACTCACGAAAACATATCTTCTCTTTCTGAGTTATATTCTGCCAGCGATAAACAAATTAAACAGATTGTTTCAATCCGAAACACCCGAGCTCTGCAGGCTTCATACTGAAGTTTCCCAGCTATACCGATCCATTTTGGATAATTTTTTAAATGCTGATTACATGCTATCATGCAAAGACCCGGGAAAAGTTACATTTGAGCAACGCAACTACAAGGAATTGGATGCCTTATACATTGGCACAGCAGCAAAATCGCACCTTGAGGGAATAAAATCGAACAATCTAATCCAACGCAATGATGTAACACAGTTCTTAACTAACATAATGAACTATTATATTTCACTTGCGAATCAAATTCAGATCCGCATTCATTTTGAAGAACCGGTGCTTGTTAACATGATCATTATTGACCCCAAAAATGTAATTGAGCGAGTCCATGAATCTATTTTGCCACTAATCAACGCATTCCCAAATTTAGTGACAAGTGAAACCATCCAAGAAATGGATTCAGAATTCCGTGAAGTTCGGAATGTCGATTTTCGAAAGTATACAGAAGAGGAGCGTAGAAGTAGTAGTGCATTTTGGTCGAAGGTTCTGTCTGCTCAGCGAACGAATGGAGAATTTTCGTTCCCGCATTTGCGGAAATTTATTGCGGAGTTGTTAATACTACCTCATTCGTCGGCCAGCGTAGAACGTTTATTTTCTCAATACAATTTGAATAAAACGAAAATGAGAAATCGTCTGTCTTCTGATGCAATGCAAGGAATACTTGCAACCAAAGACTACGTCAAAACTCATATGGACGTACATGGAAAGCTAGTACTAACCGGATTTGTTAAAAAGAATTTCAATAGTCACATGTATAACGTGAAATGTAAGTAATACAATGTAATAATAAGATGTTCAAATAATTAATTAAATATCTTTCAGACTAATCGCTTGCATACAAAATATCAGAGCTTCAAATTTGCTGTAAATTTACATATTTTTAAAAATAAATATTTATCATTATCCCGTAAGTATAATCTTCATATTTGCATTATACCGATAAATACCGATTTTTTATTTAAAGTTATACCGATATAATATAAAATCATCTGACAACCCTGGTTAAAACGCTGAACAAAACAAAATATTATTTTTTTCGATTCCTTTTTATGTGTTTGTTTGATTGACCAAGTTCGCGATTACCGATCGCATACGCAAATAGCAAACTTCGCTTATCGCTTGCGCCGACAACTCAGGCCTTCAGATAATTCGCTGTCAAAATTCCATATTGACGTAACAGCTCGTTCCTGGTCGAATCTATTTTATTTTTAATTTACGCTGAAAAAGTTACCTTCTGTGCGAAAATGTCTCTTCTGAGATCCGCCAACATGCTGGCACGTTTTATTAACCGGAATCAGCTGGTCCTACAGGTAGGATTCTTATTAATGGTGACCTCAGTTCGCTAGCTTTATTACGCAGAATATGCCTCTCGTTTCAGTGCATGGCAACACGGACGGTCCACAGCGAGACCCAGCAGAGCTCGGAGTCGACAAACGACCGCGAATATCCTCGGTTCCCAGGGGCAAAAGCTGCGTTCGTCGGCAAACCGACGGTTTCTCTGCCGCAAAGTGTAAAAACTATCCCGATCTATCGGGTCATGAATGCGGACGGTGTGATTGACGATCCGGAGCAGGATCCGAAGCTGAGTCGCGAAACGGTTCACAAAATGTTCCGGGATATGGTACTGTTAAATACGATGGACAAAATTCTGTACGAGTCGCAGCGACAGGGAAGAATCTCGTTCTACATGACAAATTACGGGGAGGAAGCTAGTCATATCGGCAGTGCTGCTGCGTTGAGTCCGGAGGATTGGGTCTTTGGTCAATACCGGGAGGCTGGTGTGTTGGTGTGGCGCGGATACACGATTTCCGATTTTGTCAATCAGTGCTATGGCAATCGGGAGGATGAAGGTAAAGGGCGTCAGATGCCGGTGCACTATGGATCAAAGAAATTGAATTTCGTAACGATCTCGTCGCCTCTGGGAACGCAGATTCCTCAAGCCGTGGGTGCTGCTTACGCTTTTAAGCAGCAGCCAAACAATGATCGATGTGTGATCACGTACTTTGGCGAAGGTGCTGCTTCGGAAGGGGATGCGCATGCCGCGTTTAATTTTGCCGCTACCCTGGACTGCCCGGTGATCCTGTTCTGCCGAAACAATGGATTCGCCATTTCGACTCCCTCGAAGGAACAGTACCGTGGTGATGGAATTGCTGGTCGTGCGGCTGGCTATGGTATTGCCGCTCTTCGAGTCGACGGCACGGATGTCTTTGCAGTGTATAACGCTACAAAGGTGGCGCGGGAATACACTCTGAAACACAACAAACCGATCGTGTTGGAAGCGATGGCGTACAGAATTAGCCACCATTCGACTTCGGATGATAGCACTGCCTATCGTCCGGCCGAGGAGCTGGAGGTTTGGAACACAATCGAGTATCCCGTTACGAAGCTCAAGAACTACATGAAGCGGCGTCACTGGTTCGACGAGAAGGAGGAATCTCTGCACGTTAAGGCTATTCGGCAGCAGGTTTTGGCGCAGATCAATCAATCGGAGAAGATACCGAAACCGGACTGGCGTGAGGTATTTCAGGATGTGTATCACGAGATGCTACCGCATTTGAAGGATCAGATGAAGCAGATGGAGGAACACGTCGAGAAGTTCAAGGAACATTATCCGGTGAAGGATTTTAAGAATTGATATTTTCGCTTAAATGTGTGCGGGTGACTTGCTCAATGGAAAGTGCATTTATTTTTCGGTAGATTGTAAGTTTAAAATTGTCTTCCCATGATATTGAAGCATATTAAATATGAAAGCGTAAGGGTGTTGTCGGTATATTCGGAGTAAGTGGAAAGGCAAGCTACGAGCTCTTCCTGTGTTACCAATAGTCGCGTATTTTTCTCAAATGTTTTCTCAAATTTTGTGCTTGCCTTTTTCACCTAGGCCGAAGATTCCGATGATTACCTTATTTGTTAGATAAATGATACTTCAAGTGTTTTAATCACGTATGCGAAGAAATGTCCCCATACAATCTGTAAAATTTGTAATCCATTACGCTAGACTAGACCTTTCTTAACAGATGTTCGATTTTTAGTATATATAAGTTGAGGTAGGCTTGTTACGATGCAAGCCAATCGATTTGGGTTCCAATACCCGCGCAGCATTAAATTAATTTCAACCAAAAACTTGAAACTTCCAGTGACCCTAACATTCAAGACTGAAAATACGAGACAATAATGTTTCACCCAAATAAATTCACTAGTCGAGCGAATGAATAAGAATGTTTAGAAATTAGTATCGGCTCAGAGCCCTACTTCAACCCTTTTTGAAGAAGCAATGCGGCGACGCGAACTTTCTATTTTGATTCCTCTGATTCTACTTACATGGAAACAAATCCAAGCAACCACCGTCGGTCTATTTGACCAGCAACGACAACAATCACTTCCCGGTTGCACGGCAGCTGACAAGCCGGACCTGTATAACTTGGCAGAAAACTACGACCGAACGGACCACTACCAGAAGATGGCCAGCAAGTTGTGCGCCTGCGATTTCGAAGTGTTTGGAATTGTTCAAGGTACTTGTACGCTCGTTATATAAACGACACACTTACGCTAATTGAAATCATTTCTGCATCCTTCTAGGAGTTTTCTTCCGGAAGGTAAGCACTTTAAAAAAAATAGAATAGCTATCCTAGTCGCATTCCGATCGTTCTGGTTTTTGCAGTACACACAAAAACAGGCGACCAGTCTGGGCCTCCATGGTTGGTGCATGAACACCCGTGACGGCACCGTAAAGGGTCAGATGGAAGGCGAGGAGAGGAATATCAACGAAATGTAAGTGTCGAATGGTTTTGAATATAAAGGGTATGTGTTTTTCAATTGTCCACAATTGCAGGAAGCATTGGTTACAAACTAAAGGCAGCCCTAGCAGCCGCATTGATAAAGCGGTTTTTAGCGAAATGCGAGAGATTCATAAGTACAGTTTTAGTGATTTCGGTATCAGGCGTTGAGCTCCTATTTATTTGTGTACAGCTAATATTTATATGTAATAAATTATTTTTTGGTGGAAATTACAACTTAAACTTTTGAAATTCATGCCATATACAGTGCATTGTTGGTGTATAGAAGATCTGCTCGGGTAAATTTTCCGTGATCAACATCCAGCACAAAATCCCGTGTCAAATTCCGTGATCAAATTTCCGAGATGTATAGCAGCTTTTGGAAAGTCTTATTATTGGAAAAAATATGTAGTTGTCCGCCAAAAAAATAAAATAAAGAAAAAATCGATATTTTTGGAGGTTTCTCCAGTACAAAGTACAATAATTGATAAACTACCGATAAGTCGGTATATCTGGCAACGCTGCTACAGTTTGACGTTCTCTTCTCCCATCATCGCTCTCATCGAAAAATGAAATGATGCGACAATGACAAGTGCACAGTCAGTCTGATTCCCCGACATCATCATTCAGTGGCGCTTCGAAACGCGATCCTATAGGACCACAGGTTTTAAGAATCCATTTCAACACCTAAATATTGTGTCTCGGTGTCTGTTTACAAAGTTTATTATTTTCGTTTACTCTCCGTGGAATACGTTCGATCCACGTTTTTGTTGGCGTCCATTCGTGGAAGTGGCTTTGTGGGAATCTATACACTACACTTTCCAACAACTTCTTCTTCGGAGTTTGCTATCACGGGTGCAGCTGGCTAGTTTTATTCCCGAAACTCTTCGGAAAAGCTTCGATCTTTTAACTGCTGTTCTTCCTTTCGCCTGTTTAAGAATTGAGTTTTGCACCCTTTCTCGCTTACATACACACACTTACATCACAAACTATCCCATTAAAAATCTACCAAAAAATGTCCGTAATAGCCAATAATATCGATTACCAGCAGAACGCTGACTGTGACCAAAACATGGCATCGCCATCACAAGCCAGTCCACTTGCTTCGGCACCGTCCGGAGCTGCTACTTCCACTGGTGGCAACAGTTCCAGCAGCCATAAGGCATCTCTAGCGGCAGCTGCAGGAAGTTCCAGTGGAGTCACCGATAGCACTACTCAGGTAGGTTAACTTTCGAAACCCGAATGAGTCTGTTCTGTATTGAAATTACACGCTTCGTTTTCCAGGTTCTAACCAAACCCCGCCTGCAAGAATTGGTGCGTGAAATCGATCCCACCGAGCAGCTGGATGAGGAAGTAGAGGAACTTCTGCTGCAAATTGCGGACGATTTCGTTGAGAATACAGTGAACGCGGCCTGTCTACTGGCCAAACATCGAAAGGTCTCCAAAGTGGAAGTTCGCGATGTTCAGCTTCATCTCGGTAAGTTACTCTGACCATATCCCGTTACTAAAAATTCTTATATATTTTCATTTTATATTTAGAACGCAACTGGAACATGTGGATCCCGGGCTTTGGAACGGATGAATTGAGACCCTACAAGCGTGCGACGGTAACCGAAGCCCATAAGCAGCGATTAGCGTTGATTAGAAAGGCAATCAAAAAGTATTAGACGTATGGATTATAAACTGAATACCCTTTCCTTAATATAGTAACCTAATTCCTCACTCCACCAAGAGTAACAAGAAGTGTTCACCTCCGACAGACTACAAAAGAAACATTACCCCAGCGGGATGAAATCGAAATAAAGCTTTTATTGAAAAAGGATTTGGTTGACTCACCATCTACAGTTCCGTTTTACGTTCGATCTTTACCAGTTCAACTTCGAATACCAACACCGCATTAGGGGGGATCTTTTCGCCAGCCCCGCGCGCTCCATAGCCCAACTCCGGAGGAATGACTAGCTTTCGTTTTTCTCCTTCGCACATGTTCAGCAACCCCTGGTCCCATCCTTTGATCACCTGTCCCATTCCGAGTGAGAAAGTAAGCGGTTCACCCCGGGGAATACTGCTGTCAAATTCTGTACCGTCTTCCAGAGTTCCCTGTTAACAAATAGTTTTATTTATTTTAATTTAGGACAGAAATTCTTTTAACTTACCGTGTAGTGCATATGCACCAGGTCCCCCTTTTTGGTGCGAACAGAGCAATTTTCGACGCGTTTTTTCACACCAATTTTCAGCTTCCCGTCGCCGTTTGCATGACAAATACATATCGTGGCCAAAAGGATAGCGGAAATAAGCTCAATTGACACAAATTTCATTATTTTAAGTATAATTTGAATGATTTTTTGTTTAATCAATTTTGCCCGGCACAGAAGATAATGTTCCGTTCGTATTAACAAGTTCGTTTCACTTCAAATAGCCCATTGGGAAATGCACTCCGTGTCATTCCAGAAGGATTCGTCTTTGTTGTGTTGACTGTTGATGTTGTTGAGTACTAAAATCTTTTCATGGAGCTCTATCACAGTGGGCCGAAGCTTGCGAAATATCAGTAAATATTCTGGTTGCAGTTGAAAATCGAAAAATTGACTCGCGCCTTTCGTTTTTTCCCTATTTGCAGAGTGGGCAACTAAAGCGCTTTATTTCCGCATGCTGAAAATAGAGGAAAAATCGAAAGGCGCAAGTTCACTATTTCGATTTTTAACTGCAACCAGAATAGACTAGTTCGACTAGTTGCGCAAGTTTAAGAGCCGATTTCTTCACCCTCGCTTAACGCTTAAACCAGATTTAAACGTACAGGTGAACCTGGTTTAAAAGTTAAGCGAGGGTGAAGAAATCGGCCCTAAGATCGACAAAATCGACTGGTTTGAGGTCGACCAAATTATTCCAAGTGAACGAAGAGGTGGTTAAACTAAATGCTGGTGATCGGTAGGCTAAAGAAACTGTGTTCTAAGCTACCTGCCGTAAAGTACAGTTTATTGTAAAAGTAGTGTGGGTTAAACCACTAAGTGAAGTTTCGTTGGTGAATAATTTTCGTCACCCTTTCAATAGCCTAATTTAATCTGTGTAAAGCTGGGGCGACATTCCACATATCGAAACGAAAGTTTTCATGTATAGGCGAATCTATAAAAAAAAGTCGTTTCGACTTGGCTCCCCAGTTTTTAACTACCAACTAATAAACCGTCCATTAGTTAGCCGATTGTATCGACATAAGCTGACTCATTTGGTGGGAAAATCTGGTTATTTATTCAAGGCACTGTTTGTTAGTATTTGTTTCAAATTTATTAAGGGGTTATATACAAAGTTGTGGCGAAAAAGTGAGCTAAGTTCGTGATTTTTTAAAAGTGTTCTATGCAAATTTTATTTAAAAAAGTGAGACAATTCGTTGGTAGCACTATCGAAGATATAAAAAACAAGTTGAATTAAAAAAATATTCAAGGTTGTCGGAGTTATGACCCATCCCCCGAAGCGTGTTTTTTGGTAGAGGTTTGCGGTGAACGCTCTCCAAGCCAAACCGCTCGACTGAAATTCAAAAACTAAAAAGATTATTGTACTGTGGTGTACTTGAACGGATCGTTTTCCCAATAAAAAATTCTTTTCTTGCATAAAAAACATATTAACCAAAAAAATTAGTTTTGTGGTGTTCAAAATTTTAAACAAAAATTCATTCCAAAGAATTGAAATTTTTTGATGAAAAACGAACCGTTCAAGTACACGAGAAAATAAATACAATAAAAAAAGTTTTTCAAAATCGGATGACTAGTTTTTGAGATAGCATGTTCACCGCAACGGTACTGTTCGAGAAACTCTATTCCGAGATAATTGCGCTTTAAGTTTTGTGTTAACTTCATTCGTGAAAGAACCAGCGCGCTGCAAACGAATGTAATTTAAAATTTAGCACTCCGATCTGGATGAATTTCGCACAGATATTTTTAAAATCATGTACTTTCAGAATATTCAATTAAAAAATCGATTTTTTGAGTTTTAACCTTGTATTTAGCTTTTTGCTGGCGGCTGCGTATTCAAATGCACACTCTATTTTGACAATTTGTCCGTACAGTACCAATTTTGACAAATCGTCAGTAATGTCAATTTCGACGAGCCCTGCAAATTTATGTTCTCAACTCAAATGTTAATCGCTAAATTTGAAATTTGTTCGTTTGTTTTCAAGCGACTTTTACGTTGATATTTATTACAGTCGTGATTCGCTGGCTGGACACTTTTTAACTGGACCGCTTTTTAGTGGGACCTCCGCTAGTTGGACCATTCTCCAACTAAAAAGCATCTGAACGTCAAAATCTCATGTCAAATTGACTTCGACAATCTATCTAACAATCTTTTACACTACTAATGTCTTCTTTGGAGAGTTTTTGTCATTTGCCAGTCGGTCCAACTAGCGAATTAAATTCGTTAGTTGGACATAGGCTGTGGCCCAACCAACGAATCACGACTGTAATTGCTTCGTGAATTTATTCATTAGCTAAATTGTATGAGAGTAGCGAGAATTAAGGGATTCTAACCTCCGTATTAAATTACCCTAATTCATTATGTACGATATTAATATGAACCAATGAAATGCGGTGTAAAACCACTCGAAAAATGCCATTTTCTGCTAAGACCTTTGCAAAGTTTGTTTGAATATGGACGATTTTTTTATCAAAATTTGTAGAAAATAGTTTGTAAATTTAACGAAATTTGTAGCAAATAGCTTGTACATGACTTTTAGCCTCAGTATATTAATAGGCCAACTAAATTATAACCGATTAATCACCGCATTTGAAGCTATTATAGTTGACCGCTGGGCGCTGTGATAGGTGACCGCTTGCGTTTGCACAGCTTTGAATAGCAAATGTTCAATGCATATCTTCATTTCGGATCAACTGAATCGAGTTGATTGTGCCGACCCGAATCGAAATCGTTTTTTAATGAAATCACATACAAAATTTTAATTTGACGTTTAACCACAGACTAACAGACATAACACTATGAGGGAATTCCCTCAAAAAACATCGATCCGACAATTTTCCCAGAACACTAGCTCCACATTTTATTCACAGTCCCAATCACTCATTTACTGGCAGAAGCAGCATTTACTATCCCCAATAAGCAGCATTTACTATCCCCCATATGCTTGTTCATATGTCAGTGGCGCCATAATTTCAAATGTGGCCACAAGTTGGGACTGAAAACAAATATATTTAAAATGACGGTTAAAGCGGGCGAAGCTTTGTTTTTGAGTGTTATGTCTGTTAGTCTGTGGTTTAACCACAGACTAACAGACATAACACTATGAATGAATTCCCTAAAAAAATATCGATCTAACAATTTTCCCAGAACACTAGCTCCACCTTTTATTCATGGTCCCAAACACTCATTTGCTGGTAACCCACTCAGGTTTGGGAACAATTTTTCAGTAGTGGTATATCCCCCATATGCTTCTTCATATGTCAGTGGCGCCATAATTTCAAATGTGGCCATAGTCCCAACTACAAATATATTTAAAATGACCGTTAAAGCGGGCGAAGCTTTGTTTTGTTTTTGAGTGTTGTTATAATATGGAAATTAAATGCATTTTTTCTAATTTCATGCAAATTTGTTATTCATTCCTAGAGTAATCTGCCCCTAGGCTTCCTCTTTGGTTATAGCAGACGATCGTACGTACTGTCTCATCGATGTATTTTTATCATTTATTTATTTATTATTTATCTCATCGGTTTTATTTTGAAATTGATGATAATTTTTAGAACGGGAAAAAATTGTTTTTTGGAGAGATAACGGCATATTTTTTATGGTCAATACCTGGTGCAAAATCCCATGCCAAGTTTAGTGTTCAAATTCCCGAGGTGCACCTGTACGGCTTCGTTTATTATCAGGCCCCTGCTAGGCAGCCATTTTGCCCTAGCCAACATCTGCCTTTGTTGAAATCAAAACAACCCAATGCTATTGCACGGGCGACATAAGCCTAGAGCCGTAGGGTGACCATATCAAGCGAGTGAAAAACCAGGACAGTCCAAAAAGGACTACCACCCTCCATCACCTCTTAATCGATTATACCTTCTCCCCACGTGTTCGGCAGCTTAAAACGTTCTATTCGGCAGTAAAACAGTTCTGGGGTCTTACAGGCAAAGCTCAGCCAAAAAGTCTTGCATGAGAATTCGATCACCGAGCTCTTTTTTCGGATTTACACACACGCAGTTCTTGTTACATTACCATCAGCAAATGTAACATGATGTTGTTGGCTACATCGGCTATCATCAATTTAGCGGATGATACGAAATATTCTGAAATCATCTGTGCAGCACCGGCGAGGGGTCATTGAAGTAAAGTAGAAACATCAACGGTCCAAAGTAACTTCCCTACTTCATTCTTGATTTTAAGTTATTTAGCTATCAATCTCCAATGACAATCATTATCTCTCGATCTGAGAACTATGATCTAAACAGCTGCAAAAACTACCATTGATTAGAAATTCCTCCAGTTTATCAATTGTTATATGAAAATAGCGGATTGGTTGGTGTAAATAATATCAGTTTGAGATCCTGGATTGAAAGGCAATTTAAGCCGGGAAGAAACTCTAGTTATCATTGTTCCATCGGCCAGAGATTGGTCCACAACTGGAACCATTTCGATTTGTTCGGCTGCCAAATTTCCTTGAAAACGGATCACATTGCCGTGATATGCATAAGAGTCCCATTTACTATCGATTTTCTATACATATGGGACTGTTATGCTTATCACGGTAGTACAGGTCATTCACATGTTATGTACGAACGGCTCATGTTTTTCTTTTCATTATCCACGTAAGAGAAGAAAGTTGAGGGATTAAAAAAGACATCGGATTGTACAATTGAGGGATTCGAGTACTTAAAATTTTGTTTGTCGTATTTTGCTTGAGGGTGAATTTACGTTGCAATTATGGTTGCGATCGGTCATAACAGTGATCTGAACCAGAGAAAATAAAGCGAAGACTCAGTAAAGAAAAATATTTTAGGCTTACAGGACAAAAACCAGGACAAATCAAGCGTTTTCCTTGACTTCGCAGGACACCAGGACAGTCAGTGAAAACCCAGGACATGTCCTGGGAAACCAGGACGTATGGTCACCCTATAGAGCCGGCTAGGCCCACATATGTTGACTACTGTCAAAGTCTGTATATCTCAATTGAGTTCTTGTCGCCCGGTCTCACGAACACTTCTGCAGCTTCCTGGTTCAAAACAATCCCATTTGATTTTGCCGTCTTTGTTTAAGGTTCCCCCACACTGACGCGATTATGTCGCAGCGACTGCGAAAATTTCGCTTAGCGATTTCGTCGCGCTTCCTGCGACAGTGCGATTCGCATGTGTGCCCACACCGGCGCGAATTTCGCATTACAAGCGACACAAAGTGACATTTGCAAACTATAGTAGCTAGATGGGACAACCTCAATTTTAATCTCATGGTAATACGACGTATGTTGTCCTAAAATTAAAAAAAAAATTTTCGATTGTTTTATCAGCCATTCAGTGAGAATAGTGTATTTGTCCGCGTGTCTTTATATTTAAAACATCTTTGCGTGAAGCAGGTCGTTTGCTCGACACAATCTAGACACAGTAAGAAAACAAACAAGAAGAGAGGATAGTAAATCAGTTCAATATTAATTCGTCAAAAGGGCGAAAGTGTTTTTTGTAAACAAACTTGTTTCGCTCATTAGTCTGCTGCAGTGTGGAATTTCATGAAAAATATGCGTTAATGTAAATTTTTACCCTTCGTAGAAGTAATTTCAATTGTTTTCTGCTTTGAAATTATAGTAAATTAAGAGAAACCATCAAAATAAAAGTTTGTTTACAAATCTTATTCGCCCTTTTGTAAATTTAATATGGAGTTGACTATAAATATTGCATTATTCAACAATCTGTTTTCAACTATAGTATACCAAGAAGCGCAGTGCTAGTTCAGCAACACAGAAATATACCTCAGAAGAATCAACTTTCACCGCTGACCAGGTTCGTGTTCTTGTCCGCGAATGTGACATTCGAGGTCGTAAACTACTGTTTGATTCCAGTGCGGTCGAGAAAATTTCCGGCGAATCCAATGCAGCAACAACGTCCACTTTCAGTACCGCAATACAAAGCGATCCAACAGCGTGGGAAATTTTATCGCAAAATTTTATATCAGCGCAACAGCTATGTATACCAAAAGCGATACCACGTCGATGGCCGAAATGATTTTTGGTTCTGCACCTATAGTCTTCCAGGACAGCAGTTTGAAGGTACATTGATTAAAAATTCGAAAAACCATTGAGTATGCTTACGTGTTTCAGTAGCCAACAGTAGCAGCAACAGCAGTAAAAAAGTATCCACTTCCACCTACTTGGGCTATGAACTGCCAAGTATCGGTCAGAATGCACTATACAACGGCCGACATACGTCGGAAAGTGATCGTAGCTCCATAGGTACAACGTCACTACGGTCGTTTACTGTTACTTCGTCCACTTTGATGTAATATGATACTTCGTACAACCACAGACAAAGGCCACCACTGCCAATCGAGTTTGCGCATTTGGAGCATCTGGCAGATCCGAGACTTTCAACCAAAAGTGGCCTTGACTCAGGGTATGGTGGAACGGAACCTTGGGCGTTTTCATCAAGTCAACCACGCCATCGCACCGAAACAGTCTAGCATCAATTTCTAGTGATTTCGAGTGTTTTCGAAGACTTAGTTTAGATACCAGTATTGATATTTCACAGTCTCTGAATTGCACAAGTTTAGACGACTATAGTCAGTATGGCAGCTTTCATCGAGGTCAATACGACCGGTTCGGTGAACATTAGCAGTCAAGTGACAGCGAGCGATGGTTGCGCCGGTGGTAAAAATCGACGGAATAGTGAAACCATAGTACTGACTAGACAAAAAGCGTTTAGCGGGGAAGTTCTTTCCACTGCAACCAATTATCACGGGAGACCTTTGCACAAAAAGGCACGTCTAGGAATTGTGCTGTGCGTTCAACTAAACGATGACATGCTGCAGGAAATTGAAGCATTCAGCTCGGAACACATGAGTATATTTGAATCAATGCTGTGTCGTTTAAGAATGGCGGCGGAAAACGCAAGCTACAGGTAGCCGCAGTTACTCCAGGTAGGCTTGATAGAAACCCTTCACTTACCTGTTCAAACAGTTGTGTTAATTTATTGCTACAGATAATGCTGGTTGCCGGCATAACGCAGCAGTGCCCAGTGGATTTTTTTACTGTACCCAAACTGGTAAATCCCATGTGGCTAACGCTAAGCAGTGGTGCGTGCACTCTTGGAACTCAAAGCAGTACATGTTCTAATCGGGCTGCGCTTAAAATTGATAATAATTTTATGAACGATCTTTGTTACCTGCTATTGCTGGCCAACATTAAGGATACACATTTTTTCATCAGCGCACTACTAACGGCGATATTAAAGTACTACCTGGGCTGGGTGAGTACCATTGCCCCTGTGAGTGGTTCCGCTTACGAAGCAGATACAGATTGTGCTACAATACAGCGATAGAAGGAGAAGCGGTGCAAACTAACTACCAATCACCCGTACATCATACTGTGGGTCCAATGTAGCTATTTGTATGGAACCGTCGGACACCCGGTGAAACTGTCGAGAACAATGATCTGCAGAAGCCCCCAATTGAGCAATACCATGGATAAAATTCTAAATGAGCTATCTTACTTCGTAAGATGTAGCGAGATCAAGCGGGTTGTCCTCGTAGAGGCTTTCGACGAGTATAAAGCTGAGCAGGCATTCGCTGCGCAAAAGATTATAAATAATTGTTCGCTCCTTATGTTAATTGTTAACTTTAACCAAAAATGCTTTTCCTTGACCTGATGTACAGTGTAAACTAACAGATTTTCGTACGTAATAAAACTGCAAAATAACGAAAAATACAAATTATAGCAACAGTGTCATAAGGTTTGGTGGAAATAACTGTGGAGAAAATAGAGGATTACACAAATCCCCCAGATTCTTGCGATCCGGATCAGCGATGGTTCGTTCGGCAACCACGACCAAAGACTAAACTTCGATGGCTGGTAATGAATAAGTCTTGCTGGGAGCGAACTGGTCGGAGTTACGTCAGACCGGGCTAAGTGACAATATATTGATTTCGAGAAAAGCAAGTTTAAAGTTTAAATTGTAGCATACTTTATATTGTATATACTATTGAGGAAAGGATAACAGTTGACTGAACAGTTCCAGATTGCCATTCGTATTAGTTTCCAGACAAGTGTCCGACTGAAAGTTGGGAAGGGCGTATGCAAGTTGGTTACTTATATGGCTGAAACTAGAATATAGTTATTGCGTTTTTTGCTATAGCATACCATCCGAGAATACACAATTGATAGCTTCATAAACTAACCGGTTCCATGTAATTTTACGGTGCGTTCTCCAAATTGCAATCTTCTTAACAATCTTTTTTTCAATAGTTTTTTACAAATCTCGTACATTCAGTGCATTTTTGTACAAGTAAATTCCATCGTGAATACAACCGGTGGGAGCTTCATGAGATCGATTGAATAGCGGTCTTCAGTAGGCTGATTTGTTCACATCTAGTTGCGTCAGGAACACCCGGTTCTCTTTTTGAATATTTCCCTAGACGTTGTCCTGATTGACAAAGTAGTAAATTCTACTTAAAGGACAGTACGTATCGGAGCTGGACTATTTTTTACCGCTGGTTGGATCTACAAAGTAGAAATCGTTGTTCTCTCGTATAATGACAAAAGTACTATCGCCTGTTAGGAGACTTTGTCCTAAGATAAGATACACATCGTACTCCAAAAAGATGTAAAACAAGGTAATAAAACACCTTAATCCTTCGGCGAAGCTTGGCTTCATAAATATTGTCTATCTTTGGAACCGATTAAAAATTACTCGGTTAGTGGACCGAATTCCAATTTGTGAACATGCGTCCATGTTGTAGTGAATAGGAATTGGCGAAACATATCGCCTATATATCATTAGCTCCACGTTTTCATCGATCACAAAGGGAACGTTGATCGGACCAAGCAGCCTTGTAACGCAGACCCTTTCGCCACTGATCAACATTGCTAGCGGTAGCATCCCCTCCTGGGAAACTCGCTGCGGTACTCCTCTCCTCACAGATAAATACGCACCAGTCTGCTGCAACACCACACACTCCAGCCCGTTGGTGCCGAACTTGGGAGTCTCCACATTCGGTACCAGGATTATAAACAAGGAGATGTAAGTTAACTCTCGCATATACGGCAGATTAGATCCGGTTAGCATAGAGGCGAAGACTACATATTAAGAAGACTGATATCTCTTTCCTTCCCCCATACAAACGAGAAGCGACAGAGGTTACAGCACCTCTATTGTCTGAAGGTAGGAAGCTTAATGTTAAAGTGTATATGTGTGTGTGCATCACTATGGGAAGTACCACCTTTACCCGCAAGTGGCGTTGCTGTTACTGTCTCCAGATTCTGGACAGAGTTAGCAGTCTTCTTGATATGCAGTCTTCGATAGAGGTGTATTCAGATGATTCGTCGTTGCTGCACGTATATCCGACCAGAAGCAGTGGGGTTTTGATTGCGAATGTACATATACTCGTGAGAAATTGAGCAGCTATCAGTAGGTCTGTTCCAGGAGAAACTGGAAGTACTCCGGAGAAAATCGTTCCTTTACTCTCTTCTTCTTTTTTTTCTTCTTCTGGTAGCAAACCGGAGTAAAAAGGAGCAAGAATTTTTTGCTCCTGTTTACTCCGGAGTGATTTCCTTGTACTGGAACAAAGCTAGTGTGAGTATATTTTGATTTGATGTGCACTTGCTCTATTGGGTTATACCGTTAACCAACATACAGAACTTGCTCGACGAGAGGTTGCTATTTATTCGTCCAGCTGAAGAAACATGATTATCATCTGATCGCATGGGAATTCCGATCGAGTCCGTACCCAAGATTTCATCGATTATCTTTATGTTGTGGGGAACTTCAATCTCCCGCTCGATTTGCGGTATGAACTTTATATTCTTATATTTCAGATTGTTATGGAATCTTTGGCATAACATGTTCAACCGTTCATTGGCGTTTTCTTCCCTCAAACAAAATGCTAAAACATCTTCGTTGAACAAGAAATGATCGTCCTTTTCCGGGAGGCCTTTCTCATCATCCGTATTATTACCGACGTTTCGTTTTTCCAATGCTTTCACTAATTCTTCTACGTCGGAATCGTTCGGTTCGTCGAACTATTTTTCGATCAGCTCTTTGGAAAGATGAGTCCGCTTTGGAATATTTTTTATTCTCGGAGGACTTGAAGCACTGGATTATAGTAAATAGCTCTAACCACCCTACTTTCAATTCAATTTTACCGCTCCAGTATTTATTCGATTTACCTGGCTTTTATACGGTATGTAATCTTCGTTTTCAAATAGTTTTGTTGGACTTGGTAGTGGTATAGAAGCGTCCATCAGTTTGGTTTTGAAATTTAGGCGATTTTTTTCGTATAACTATTTTCATTTTTTTCGGAATTCTGGTCAACTTATGTAAAGTTGAGATGCGCCAAATGACAATAGTTGATTAGTCTGCGCCATCTTGAATATCTGGCGAACACCCAGCGACTGTGACACAATGCTCGCACGCAGCGATTGTTCAAAAATCGCTGCAATTTCGCAACAGCCGACGCGAAAAGTTCGCGTCAGTATGGGAGCGCACATCTGTCGCCATGAGCAGAGTTGCTAGCGACAAGTCGCTTCGCGAAATTTTCGCAGTCGCTGCGACAAAATCGCGTCAGTGTGGGGGAACCTTTATTATTTTCCACCAGCTAGTGATGTAGTGTTTGTTTCATGTGCCGTGTACGTACATGAGCCGTAGAAAAGTCTGTAGCGGATGACAGGAGTGACACCCTCCTGTTTATTATGCAGCTGAAGTACTAACTTTTGGTGCTAAATCAACTGACGCGTACCCATTCCAAACGAAACGCACTGGCTGTCTGCGGATTGTCATCAAACGAAAGAAAAAAAAACAAACCCGAGCTGACAGCGAATTTTCGGTTCTGCGAAACTGCTGCGAGCTGGACAGAAACAGGTTCAGGTTCAGTGGTGTTTCTGTCAGTGATCTGTTTTTTCTCCGCTGTCGCAGTTTAATATTTTTGAACGTTGAATATGTTCCACTAGAAACAGCTTTGTCCTTGTGAATTCCTTCTGATTTTGAAGTAGATTTCTCGGGAGTGTTGTGTATTTTTGCGTAATTCAATAGCTATCAATTCAATTCGTATAATTAACTTTGGAAGTCACGAATACATTGTGCTGCTGCAGACGCGTCATTCTGCCACGAAAAGTAATTCAAAGTGACTAGGTTGGGTGGAGTGTAAAACCAACACGTTCTTGTGCAATCGGAATATAAATTTTGATAAAAAAAATACAGTGCGAGTGTCAAACGAGGAAAATCACATGTACCCCATAAAAAATCCTCCCGATTTAACCCACGACGAAATCGGGTTTGGTCGGCTGAATCGCTTGACTTTGACACCGACGAATTTATAGATTGTTGCACCGACGCTTATGAGAGTTTAACATGAGTGTCTGTCGACGCAATACCAGACGAAATGGGCCGACGAAATTTGTGGAAATCGGTTGATGGAAAACGATTAAATAGGTAGATCAGTCGACAGTTTAAAATTGTTCATATCAGTGGACCTCATATTCACTGGAAATTTCTCAAAGTAAATACGAGACAGGCTTTAGTAGATAAATATGTTTATATTATTTCTTTTATTATATCTAAAAGACTTACACTTGAAAGTTGGCATGACGTATCGATAATTCCGATTCCGGATCTTCCGTTTGTTCTTGATATGCGGATTAGTTGACGTCCTTGTTCAGGTACGTACGGGCTATGGTCAAATTAAATCAATAGCACCTACCTACATATTATTAGAAATGAATAAGAACGAACAACAAAAGCATTAATCAGACTTACCTAAAACTATCCGAGCGATGGCCGAGTCTAAAATCACTTCATTCTCTTAAAGGTATAAGCGCTGTAATTTTTCGCTATTTTTATTTTCAATTTACAAGAAAATAAATGTTTAACAAATCAAAATTAAAATTGGCGCTTAAAATTTTCGACTATTGCATTTGTCAACAATACGAGAACCGATTTCGTCTGCTGAATAATGTGACTATTAAATCTTGCTTCAATGCAGCAAATTTTTTTCGACCGATTTTTCAGCCGATTGGGTCGGGTACAAGATTTAAACAGAGGAAATCCATTGATTAATATGGTGACGAAAATCTTCCCCCGACGCAATTTAATTTAGTCGGTAAATTAGTAGGTCGATCTTGAAGGCACCCGATTTCGTCGGTCGAGTGCACAATTTCGCAAATGTCAAATTTTTTATGGGGTAGGTAATCTGATGGCGAAAAATTAGTTTCGTGGAGAAGATAAAAAACAGCGCTCAAGGAGAAACAACAATGAGATCGCAGTTTAGCCCTTTCAACACGTCGCTGATTACGCCCAGCGGAAGTACTTCCGCTACGTCGGCAGTCATGCCGCAGCGACCACCCCGCCGCAGAGCTCAGTCGGTGGGAAACTCTGTCTACGGCAGTGCAATGGTCCTGCCGTCGTCGACTCCGCGGGGATCGTTGTTCAATGCTGTAAGTATTGTCCCTAATCTGTTCCGATCAAAACTAGAGTAAGTAGTACCCCAGGATGGAACTCACTGAAAGGTCAAGCGCACTGGAGCAGAACAAAGAACCATAGTCAGATGGTATGCGCATTGCTCGTAGGTTTCGTACTCGCTGGAAGATCATGGGGGGAAATAAGCGACAAGTAAGCCAAGAGCACTGTCGCTTCGCTGCAAAACAATAGGTTCAGGCTAGTCTAACGGGACGGGGAGGTAACGCTTACCGTAACAAGTTTCCCCCTGTTCAAGGAGCAGCGTATATTGCGCTATTCCAGCGCAATCTCTGATAAGATAAGAGCAATACTTGATAAATGCGGCTGGTGCAAGTTGAATGCGGGTGGATAGGGCTGCTGTGATCCGATGCGACTAATTTTTAGAATTGGCTTTCGAACATGAAATCGGAATGGGAACGATTATGATTGTGGTACATAATTTTGAGCGATATTTGTCACATTGCAATGTGATTGCGACGAAGAAAAGTCACAATATAGCATGTGGATTCATCAGTGTCCAAACTTGCAAGTGACCTTGAGTTAATTAGAGAGTACGAGATAATTACATATCCGATAAGCTACTAACATGGAGCGAAGGTTTACTGTTTGTCTTAATTTTCTTGCTTGGGACCATTAATGCTAACTGTGTTTTAGATCTGTTTTGATGTTACCCTCTGGTCTGTTTTTATATTCGGCTCCTCCGATTGGTGTCTTTGAGTAAATGGTTATTTGTGTGCGAAGATGTTCAATCGAAATATAACGGACACTAGCTTGAAATTATTAGCAATAATTGAAACAGTTGGATTATCTTTGTGAGATATATAATATTCTCGGTTAAGCTATATGCGGAATAAGGTATTTACACATGCCATATAAAAAAAACAATAGGAAATGGAGCAGCAGGTGTTTTTAGATTACAATTTAGTCCGACTACAAGCACGTGCTTCTAACTGCTCCAACTATTCAAAGCTGCTATCCACCTCAGATAAAGAGTGAATGGAGCCTAAAGAAATTAAAGACATATTTTCCAAATGTACTCATTTGTTCAAACACAGTTGACAAACAGCTGAGAATTAGCCACAACAAGCTACATAGCTATTCGTTACTGTTAATTATACGGGGCGGGAAAAAACCGATTACTTAGCCCTCACATAGAATTGTGAATGTGAATCCCCTAGGTGCGCATTGCAGAATGCATCCGTCCGTTAAGTTTTCATAAAAAATCTTAATATCTTAAATTAGTTATGACACTTGCGTTTGGATTTTATCTCATCAGAATCCGACACTAACTTAGTGACAGGACAAAGCATCAGCTAGTTCAAAAAACGAAGACACAATTTGTGTTCCTGAGCAAATCCCTATTCAAGCGTGATGTCCCGCAAGTAAAGGAGTTGATGGGAACTAATAAAATCAAAACAATTGGTTTGGCTTAGCAAGCGAATGCAAGTTAGTGTCGGACTCTGATGAGACACAGTCGAAACGCAAATTCCATAACTAATTTAGTTATAAGTTTTGTGCTCTCCTTGTGCTTTTAATGGAGCAAAAGTAGTTTTTACCTAAGTTGTACTCCACAAAGGAGAAATATAGCATAGTGCTTAAATTCGTGCGTCTTTCTGATCTGTTTACGATCTGGAAATCCTTTACCAAAGATCATTGAGCTCATTCTGGTTGTATCGAGAGCTGGACAGTCGTGTTTTCTGCTTTTGATGGTATTTCTAGAAGGTACCATGTGGAGCCTTTTCTAATTTGGCCACATATATTTTGAGAGAGCAATTGGCTGCTTTAGTTCAGGTTTATTCGGACGATGTTGATTACAATTTTACTACGTAAAATTGAACTAGAAAAGTACTTAGCCATACAGCGGACCCTTTGAAGACTGCGAGGCTGGCTGAACGGTAAGTAAGCCATACTGCCGTGTATCTAATCGACAATACCAGCAGGGCTTTCAGGTCGGGCTAGGCGGTAACTGCTCTGATTTAGCAGTAACCCGCTTCCTTGTGAGCCAGTTTAGCTGAGTGACTTACTATTTGAAATAGGTCTTCGAATCCTCAGCATTATTCTGAATAGGAAAATTATGTTCGCTCACCTTTTCCGGTAGCTCAAAGGATATTACGATACACGCAAAAGTCTTCTTCGGTGAATCTGCTTTCGACACCCAAGGTGCAAGCGAGACACCGCTCTCAATAACGATAACGGTACGAATCTGCGAGGAGCTAGCAAGGAGGTAGTGCAAATTATTAACAACATCGATGAAGACTGCGCTGAGAACACGACAGCTCGGACCAAGCAGACGTCCAATCCAATGTGTCACCCCATATGGTAGGGGTTCGGGAACGATTGGCTCACTCAGTGAAGGAAGCGTTAGTAGCACTCGATGACGCAAGGCGACAAACGGATGAAGTACTTTGGACTGCCATCGTTGAACCTGAGGACAGGATTAATTCTCGTCCACTGACGTGCGTGTCCCATCAGGAATCCCTGGAAGAAGAGCCACTCAATTCGAACCATTTTTCGGAGAGTACCACCTAACGAACCGAACACAGTCCCACCACCATCCCATCCAGCCAAAGCTTTATGGGATTCTTATAAGCGATTTCAGCAGCTCGCTAACGAGATGTGGAAGTGTTGGATTAAAAGGTATGTTCCAAGGGTCAGTCGGAGAGGTTCAGCGAATCCAATACGCTAAAAACAGAGGATTTGATTTTGTATGTCACTGACGGCACGAGCTGGAAATGCTGAATGCGTTGTGTAGTTGAGCAAACAATCGTGTCTGGTGATGGGAGGATCCGCCACGCAACCTGGACGAAACTGGACTGGAAGGTTTAAATGAGTGACAGCCAGACTAGCCCATTGGTCGGTTCATGATCGATTTGATTTTTGTTTTCTGACGATACTGCAGGGCGAAAGTGAGAGTCGTCAAAACGAGAGGGTGATTCGAAAATGGCCTAATCAACATTTCATAACAACACTCGGCGAAATAATTTTTTTCAATTTTATCAACGAAAACGTTATTATATAAAACATTGTAGTAATGCTTTCGAAAACTAGTATTGTTTTAAAGTGTTTCAATTGATTTGAAAGCGCAGTTTGCAAACACTGTTAAAATACGATTTAATTTTCTGAAGCGAATTTTCAAAGCTATTTTTCTCGATTTGATATCACTGCGACTTCGGCCTTTTGGTCGATTCATGATCGAAATGTGGTTTTCGCCGTGCCCGCGGGGGAATTTTCGTTATTCCTTCGGGGCGTAACAAACATTTGCTTTTTGTTTAGGGCTATTCTGTTGACGGGCCTTGTAAACAATGGTGCTGTCAATTTCGCCCGTATACACTAGAGTTCCTATATATAGAGTTAGGCGGACACAAAAGCCGGAAAACTGGCAGCTCTTATTCCAGGAAGAAAACACTAGCAACCCATGCAAATGTTCAAGCTCTAGCTTAATGATTTCATTGTCGTCGTGAGTACGAACTTTACATGTACGAATAGAAAACCAATTCGAAGATCTGATGATATGATTTCATACTTGTGCGAATATCTCTTTGTGTTACAAAAAAGTCTTGATCTTCTCGTTTCTCTACACTCGATAACACAAGAAAAGAGTAAAATAATTATGACCATAATTACAATACCTTTTCCATATACATCCAAAGAGAACATGTTATGTGACGTCATGCTCGATTGGCTCCGCCATTTGACGTGTTCAATTGGCTCCGCTCAGTGTCTCCGCCTAACTATGAATATAGTAACTATAGTATACACTACCTTCGAAATGCAGAGGCGTAACCCGCCTGGCGGTTTGTTTACAGTTGATAGTCGGATCCGCCGTTTTGTTTTTTATTGATTTTTATAAAGTGTGAAACATTTATAAATGAGTTTATATTTATTATACTATAAGATATTAATCAAATCTTCGTTTGCGTACATTTGTTATTTAGGCCCATTTGTCGGTTCACGATCGAAATATAAGGCTGATTTTAATGGTTTGTTTTTGCTGTTAGTTTCGAACACTAGCAGATAGTAAGGCCGAGACGAATCAGGCCCGAGAGTCACTCCTCTGGATGATAAGATTATCGAGGGGTGTTCTCGGGTCTAGGTTGACTGTACATCAAAATCTATTAGAACTTGAGCTGGACAATTCCGAGCCGAAAAAAAAGGAAAATGAATACGTGACATGCGGTATTAAATCAAACGAATTTTTATTGTTTTTTGTTAACTGTACTTCGCGACGTCTGCACTGCTTTTTAGTTGCAAAAAGTGGGAATATGGCGCTGTTGTGATAGGGTGCCTCACCGGAACATCCTTCCCGCCTTGAGGCCAGTGCCTCAATTCCCCGGAAGCAGACACAACTTGTGGATGGGTCGTTGATATATAGTTGAGCCTCGTCGTAGAGTCACAGTACGAACCGCCCCAGTTGCATCCGGATGGGTCTGCACCACTCGTGCTAGTTCCCATTGAGTGGGTGGAGCGTTGTCATTTTTAACTAGAACCAGTTGATCCACTTTGATGTTAGGTTGCGAGGTGCGCCACTTGTTGCGTGGCTGTAAACTGATTAAATACTCATCCTTCCATCTATTCCAGATTCTGACGGTGCGATTGTGAAGTTGTTGCCACCGGTCCATGCGTCCCACTGGTAGATGCTGCACATCTGGTTCAGGAATAAGATTAATCGCCTATCCGATCAAGAAATGTACAGGGGTCAACACTTCAACACTGTCCGAATTGCTGGATAACGCACATAATGGTCTCGAGTTAAGAAATGCTTCAACCTGACATAGGATTGTCGACAAGTCTTCAAATGTGAGCGCTTCGTCCCCCAGTTCTGCTACTAGGCGCTTCTTGGTACTCTTGACAGCAGCCTCCCATATACCGACCATATGCGGTGCTGATGGAGGGTTTAATGTCCATTTTATGCCAAGAGTGGATAAATATCGGCTTGCTTCTTTGCTGTGCGACTTAATTTTCTCGGCAAACTCTTGCAAAACACGATCAGCTCCAACGAAATTGGTCCCATTATCTAACCATATTTCGTTCGGATATCCGCGCCGTGATACGAACCGATTGAGAACGTTAATGAAGGTATTCGTGAATAGATCACTTGCCACTTCAAGGTGCACTGCTCGAGTTGAGAGACACTCTAACACCACGATATAACGCTTGGTGACCTTCACTCCTCGAACATAGGATGCCTTGAGTTTGATTGGACCAGCGTAGTCAACGCCGTCGTGCGAAAACACTCTTGATGCCCGGACCCTTACCGGTGGTAGGAAGCCCATCAGTTGCTTAGCAGTTTTACATTTGAGACGAACACATCGCGGGCATCCTTGCACCACCTTGCGTACTACCAATATTCCGTAGATCCAATATTGTTGATAGATAGTGGCAGTCAGCAATGACGGCCCAGCGTGCAAATTGCGCAAGTGTAATTCACGCACAAGCATTTCAGTCGCCACGTGATTCTGGGGCTGAATTAAGGGATGTGTCTGGACGTATGGTAGCGCCGAGTTCTGCAGACGACCGTCCACGCGCATGGTGCCTTGGTCATCGAGAAACGGGTGGAGGGGGGAAAGGATATGTTTGAAACTCAGCGATTTACCTTTCTCCAGTAATTCCAATTCAGATGCGTATGCTGTGTGCTGAATAGATCGAACCAGCTGTAATTTAGCGTTTTGCAGTTCCATTGGGACCAATTCCCCAATCCGTCGGTCGACGACGATTGATCGAAGATTGTTGATGAACCGGTTAACACAGGCCAATGTGCGGATGATGAACAAAAAACTGGAACATTTCTTCATAAGCTGCATTTCAATATCGTAATTGGTACGCTTCGAGATAACTGCCAGATGTAGTAATTTCACAGGTTTGATTTCTAGAAGGTCTTCGACAGTTGGCACTGGGTACAACTTCCACTCGGATTTATTGACCTTCAACCATGAAGCTCCCTGAAACCACAGTAGATTATCGACAAGTTCGCCCGGTGAGAGACCACGGGATGCGAGGTCTGCAGGTTTTTTTTTGCTGATGACGTGATTTCAGCAACTACGTGGCAAATACTCAAGTATAGCAGATGTTCGGTTAGCTACAAAGGTCTTCCATTTTCGTGGATGAGAGGACAACCAGTTTAAGACGATGTTGAGTCCGTCCACGCCCAATGCTCTATTTCAAGATGTGATACTGCTTCAGTGATACGCTGCATCAGTTCCGTTAGCAACAAAGCAGCATTCAGCACTAGTCGTGGAAGCGACACTTCCTTGATGGGTGCCACACGTGATTTAGCAGCTACAAGAACCATCGAAACCTTACCGTCGTTAACTGATCTGGCATACACTACTGCAGCAAATGCTTGCTCGGAGGCGTCAGAGAATCCATGGAGTTGCAATTGACCACGCACGGGGGCGATATATCGTGGGATCCGTATGTTCTCGAGAAGTTGTAAATCGGAGATCATCTGACGTTTCGTATTAGCGCTATCTGGAGAGAGGTTAACCTTGAATCCATATTCGTCCTGCATTGGAAGCCACTGAATTTTTAAAGCCTTAATTGCATCTTCATGGTCGGAGAGTTTTACTGGTACCGGTGATAGCTCGTCTGCAGAGTCCTCAGTTATTAGATATTTGTAGTTTGAGGCCCATTTCCGTAATTTGAATCCCGCTGCCGATAGGATTTCAGTCACTTGCTGTTTTAAGAAAATTGCTTCGTTTTCGTTGTCCGCGCCTGATAAGAAGTCGTCCACATAGAAATCATGTTTGATGCACTCCACTGCGTGGGGGTAAACATCCGCGTACGCCTTGGCTGCTTCTTTCATTGACTCGATTGCTAAGTATGGTGCAGTTTTGGTCCCGTATGTCACAGTGCAGAGACGATAGTGCTTAATCGGTTTATCTAGCTCCATCCGAAAAACGATGCATTGGTAATCCCGATCTGCCGGGTGCATAAGTACCTAGCGATACATCTTGGCAACGTCTGCACAGAATGCCACCTTGTGTGAACGGAATCGTAAGGATACTAAGAATAGGTCTGCGTTATTGTTGGATCCTGCCAGTAATCGGTCGTTGAGTGAAATTCCCGATGATGACGCACAAGACGCGACAAACACAACGCGTAATTTCGTCGTGGTACTACCTTCTTTGATCACCGCATGGTGCGGTAAATAGTAGCATTCGCTGCTATCCTTATTCACTTGATCGTCTGGAACCTCTTCCATGTGACCGAGCTCCAAGTACTCATGAAGGAAAGCAGTGTACTCTTGCTGGTACTCTGGTTGGAGCCGGAATCGCCTTTCTATTGATATTAATCGTTTTGTTGCGGTAGAAAGTGAGTCGCCAAGCGCTGGCTTCGAATTGTCAAATGGCAATCCGACGATGAAGCGCCCGCTTTTGTACCGTGAAAATGTCAACCTGAAGTGTTCAGTGACTTGCTGTTCAGAAGGAGTTAGAGATGGTTTTTTGAAGATCTCCTCCTGCTCCCAGAATTGTCGTAAAATGTGGTTCACATCCATATCTGTGTGTAGATTGATGATAGCATGATTGCAGTGAACAACAGATTCGTCGTCGTATCTCCCCGCAACTATCCATCCAAAGACAGTGCGTTGGGCCACCGTTAGGCCGCTTTCGTCTTTGACCTGGCCCCCTTCCAAGAGCGCAAGAAAGACGTCCGATCCAAGAATAATGTCTATCGGACCCGGTCGGTTGAATTCCGGATCTGCCAAGTCATTGAGACTTCTTGTTAGTTGCATTGAAACGCTGCGACGGAATGGTTGAGGTCAACTTCCCTAGAATAAAGGTCTCTGTAGTGATAACCACGATGTCGTCGAACCGGGAAGCTATGTTTAGCGTGACAACGCCGCGTGTTGTTCCAGCCTCTTGCTGCCCAAGACCACTCACAATCAGTTTGCCGTTTCTTCTTGGCAGCTCCAACTTCCGAACACAATCTTCCTTTATCAGCGATGCTTGCGATCCAGAATCGATGAGCACTCTAGCTCGAATGTAGCTCCCGTCGCCGCTGCGCACCTTCACAATTGCTGTCGGAAGCAGGGATATGGCCAGCGGCTTCTTTTCCGGTAGTTCCGTAACCAGCGAAGCGATTACTTCTTTTTCTGAAACCACTGCCGGCGAAGCAATGTTTCCACTTTCTTCTGTTGCTGACTCAGTTTTCTTCGCTATATGGCACAGCAACGTATGGTGGCGTTGTTTACACTCAGGGGTGTGATTTCGAAGAGCACGATTTTACAGAGTGCGCAGGCCGCAAACAATTATATTCTGGCATTTTTCACCAGCTCACGTCTATCCTGTACACTCATCTTCTTAAACTCGTCGCACTGAAACGTATTGTGCTCTTTTGAGCATTTCGCGCACTTTTGTTTAGTTGCAATTGTATGCAACGTCTTCAATTTCTTCTCATTCACTTGTTTACCTCCATTCTTTCTTCTTAAGCCCTACCCGAAAAGGTTGAACATGTCTCAAGTACTTCACAACGTTTCTTCAGGAACAAAAGTAGCTCTTCAAATTTTGGATTTTCCTTCTCGATCACTCTTTGCGACCAGGCAGCGCGGGTCTCTTTATCTAACTTCTCCAATATCAGACGAATCAACCAGGGATCTCGGCTTGTGAATTCCTCTCCCAGGGCATCCAGCTGCTGCACGATCTCATCCGAACACGGCACGAGTTTACTCAGAGTTTGCGACGTGGCGCTTGTGACTGACGGTTCATGAACTCCATGAACATGAGCTCACGAACCAGCGAGAAAACGGTGAAACGTTTCTTGTCGTAGTAGCCCGTCAATGTTTCCCACGCATTTAGCACTTGAAATTGTAAATTTATTGACCAGTCGCTTTGCATCCCCCTCTAAGTATGAGAATAAATACTGCATTTTCAATGATTCGGAAAGGTCGGTTCGGTTGTGGATGGTCGAAACATAAAGATCTTTAAACGTCATCCATTGCTTGCGATCTCCATCGAATGTTGGTACATTGATGGCCGGAAGTCGAACGTTTAGATGCGGTAAACCATTCGATGCCTGATCGCCCTCCGGAACGTTTGATGAACAATTCGATACCAGTCCCGCGCGCTGTGCTGCTAACTGATTTAGCATTAACTGCCGTGGCGTCTCGATGAGCAACCGCATTGCTTCTCTCATGTCGTTGGGTTCGGCGATTGATTTCCCAGTTGCAATAGATCCGTTCTCCGATCCGTCTTCGTCGAGAAATGTCTCGTAAGCATCTTTTACACGATAGTACATGCCAAAAAACTCCTCTCGAACATCGAATACCGAGGCGATGGCCTCAGGATTTTCCTGGTGTTCCTCAATTGAATTTTGCGTAACTCGAAAACGATCAGCAAGCTCCATGAGCTGTTTCAGTCGGTCTTTAACCTCACTTTGGGACGGTTTACGCGCTTGGAGGTTATTCGCGATTGAATATTCTCCTCTCTTTTGAGCCAAAATGGCGTTCCTCCGACTGAACAGTCCCGGAAGGTCCGACATTATCCAGTTGAGATGGACCAAACGTTCTCGGGTCTAGGTGGACTGTACATCAAAATCTATTAGAACTTGAGCTGGACAATTCCGAGCCGAAAAAAAGGAAAATGAATACGTGACACGCGGTATTAAATCAAACGAATTTTTATTGTCAACTGTACTTCGCGACGTCTGCTAATGCACTGCTTTTTAGTTGCAAAAAGTGGGAATACCCACTGCTAATAGTATGGCGCTGTTGTGATAGGGCGCCTCACCGGAACAAGGGGTATTCACTGACAACGATTTTCATAGCTCGCAATCCTTTTTTGTCATGGGAGATGTCGAAGTGCAAAGCGTATGAACCAGCGTTGGACAGTTCCGATTCTGACCATCCCGTTCTCGTAGTACGAATTCCAAACTACAGAAAAAACGCGCAATAAACCAATGTAAGACAGTATGTGACTCTAAAGTCTCTAAAATAAGGGTGAAATATTGTAGGGCCGAGGTGGCTTCCGTGCGGGATGCCGGATGTAGCGAGAAATGGTGCAAATAGATAATCTTTAATGCCCTCTCGCAGGTTGATGGGATTGACGGTATTGTAAACATCATCAAGCCACCATAGATTCAATAGAGTTATCTAAATATAAGGACCTTCGTTCTTCTTAGTTTTTATTTGCACCAAGTTCTACTACTAAAGGTTAATTAGTTCTCATGTTAATAATCCACCAAACATTATGACTACTGAGGATTTGATTTATATAAGAAGCCCGCTTCAAGATGTTGATTACAATACGCCTCGATAGTGGTGTGTCGAGGAGGCCGGGAGGGCTGATATGAGCCTTTTATCTGTTCTATACCTTTCCTCTATTTACCAGCTCATAACCAACAATCAACCAATAACAAATAGATAATTGAGAAAGGATGTGCTATGTGTGGTGGTTGGCTATTCAAGTATTAGTTGTGTTTGAAGTACTAATGTATGTTTCATGTGATGATCATAACTTCAGCTCTATCTTGTACCTATCTAATCTATTACGTCTCTCATATATTGTCTTTTATTTCTTCTTTTCGAGTCCTATACTGCCAGTATACACCCGCCTTCAGCTGGGTCAACAAAGATGGTGATAGTGAACGTCTTAACACTCACACATTCTCAAACGCGGTCTCAAGCATGAACCTATAAAAAAGCCCTCGCGCACGCGGTTACGTATCGATCACGTTCGGAAGTCTATCCTTGATCCTAGAAGTCTAGGTCCATGCCTTCAGCTGGACCAATTAAGAAAATACGCTCATACCTATTAGACAACACGTCTCATGGCGACATGACCGGGAACCCTATCGATATAAACGATCCCACTCTCTGCCAGAATTCTAACCGCGCACCGAAAATTTAATATCAGACTCATGGTTCGCGCGACCATTCAAGAACACACGTTACAAAATCACGTCAGCGCACAAACGTTAGAGCCCCTCGCGATTTTCCAAGCAACCTACGCCCACGAACTCGCAAACGTGATTACACCCCGGTGATAAGGTGAAAATCTCAGCACTCATAAACTTAGCAACACGATCTCAAGCGTCAACCTACAAACTCCCGCGCTCGCGCCATCATGAATCGGGATCGTCCGGAAGTCTCTATCCTCGGTACCAACAATCTAGGTCCTTGTTAATTAATAAAAAAAAATAATAAAATTGAAAAATAACTCCCATATCCACTAGACAAAACGTTCCATGGCGACATGACCGGAAACTCTAGTGATATGGGGTAACTCTCTCCCTGTCAGAATGTGATCCGTACATCGAAAGCTAAAGATCGGAATGACGGTCCGCGAATATATGAATGGCCGCAGGGTTTCAAAATCGAATTTATACACGCGAAGTCACATACGCGCGAGCACACGCGACAAACACGTCAACATACGATCGCTTAAGCCCTTTGCGATCATCTACGCACACCTATGCCCGAGATCGCGTAAACTTGATAACACTCCGGCAATTGTGTGAACGTTTTAGTACTTACGACGTTACAAACGCGGTCTCAAACGCGAACCCGCAAACGCGCGCGATCATGAATCGATCACGTCCGGAAATCTTTAGCCTTCATTCTAGCAATTTAGGTCCATACATTCAGTTGGATCAATCAAAAAAAAAAAAAAATAAAGCTCATATCCACTAGACCACGCGTTCTACGGCGACATGAATGGGAATTCTGATGATATGTAAGAACCTACTTTCTTCTGGAATCTGAACCGTACACCAAAAATCAAAAATTAAGTATCAGATTCACGGTCCGCGCGCGATCATTCTAGAACACACGCGAATATGCGAAAGGCACACGGTTATCAAATAGAATTTATACACGCGAAGTTCATACACGTTAGCACACGCGACATACAAAAGCGCACGCGACATACAAACGCACACGCGACATACAAACGCACACGCGATCGAGCACGTTAACGTACAAATGTTCGAGCCCTTCGCGATGATACACGCGATCGCGAGTCCCTACGCCCGCACATACCAGAACCGTACAATGAATATCACATTCAGAATCACGGCCCGCTATAATTGGCCTAATGCAGTGTTTTATTGGGCGACATTGCCTGTCTCGTCTGCAAATTGTAGTATGTGATTCTGACGGGGAGCCCTTCCGAGAACCTAGCTCTACAGCTCCAGTAGGACAACTCTCGAAAAAAAAAAGAAAAAAAAATAGATAATCTTTAATGCTGTTTTCGAGGAGCCTTCCATCGCGATAGGAATGAAGCCAGTTCTGAAGTTGTCTGTGAATATCGAGTTAATCTAGTTAATTTGTAGTCCGAATTCATCGAATGCATACGTTGTGAATGAGAGGTTTTTATTAGGTAGGAAATATTCCAGTAACGAGAGATAGCTTGAAGACTCGTCGAACTGGTTCAAAATGCCCACAGATACATTTTTTGAACAAAATTGGGGAGCATCATCTGCCCTGCCCTCCCCAAGGTAGAGGTGTTTGACGGTATTGCAAACATCATCCAGCATATTACGTGCATCAGCGCTACAGAACCTCTGGCAGACAATTGCTTTAAGATGGTTATCGCATTACGCCTCAATAGTGGCGCATCGAGGAGATCGATAGGGCTTATGGGTCTTTTTATGTTTTGTGTGTTTTCATACTCTGCACCAGCTATAACTAATGATCAACCACAAGTCTGTGCGCGCTGGCGTGGCGGCGGGTCGACGTGGATTGACTTTTGCTGTGGGCCGTATTTGCAGACTTTTTTCCATAGTTTAGTGGCAATTTTGATGGTATGGGTCATTTTTCGTCGATTTATCGGCCAACTTCGTCATCGTTCACAGACTAATTAAATAAATGTAAAAGTAGAAGCCTTTTGGTGGTCGTAATAATTGTAGTTTGTAGTACTAGTATACGATTGGTATGTGCAAGTCGTATGCCTATCTGTGTATGTGTTCGTCTGAGTATTTGTGACAGCTGGACCAGGGAATGGATGCAGAACTGGCGTATAGAATAGAATAGTGGGTAATTCTTTCGGTGTTCAATTTATGCATTCGATTTGATTAATTCGGGAAAATCGGATTGGATAAATTAAGGTACAATTAATTTACCGACGCACGTAACATAGTATGATACAATTCTAGCACAATGCAATTGTCGTTAATGGTAAATAAACACCATTTGCTGGCATTCAGACCAGAACAAGTAGTTTGATTCCATGGTCCATGTGTTCTTTTTTTCCATGGTTCATGTTGTTTTCTTTTATAATTATATCTTAAATTTGATCTATACTAACACTTACTAACACTATCAATTGCATATATTCTCATACACACTCACAATCTCTCCCATTCCCAACGTACACACGCTCGTGGCCTTCACAATAACACAAAACTGGTCTTAAACACGAACATGCAATTGTAATCTTACACCGATACTTTCGTTCGGGATCTCACCAACATTAAAACACCCCGTTAATTAAGTGAACGTTTGCACCTATAAATTTACAATCGCAGTCTCAAGCATTAACTCACTGCTCGCGCGATCATGAACCGGTCTCATCCGGAAGTCTCGATCCTAGCCACCTAGACTCATGTCTTCAGTTGGACAAATAAAAAAATGACGCTTATGTCCTCTAAACAACATGGCGACATGACCGGAACACTCTTCTAGTATACAGCACGTTAACATACAAACGCTGAAGAGTGTCGCGATCATCCACGCACACCAAAGCCCGAGGTCTCACAAACATGAAAACACCCCGGTGATTAAGTGAATGTTTTAGCACTAATAATCTTCTAAACGCGGTCTCAACCGGGAGCCTACGCACGCCCATGCTCGCGCAATAGTGATTTAGTGACATCTAGAAATCTCTACCTTCGGTTCTGGAAGCCTGGGTTCATACTTTTACTTAGACCAATAAAAAAATGACGCTAATATTCACTAGGCGACACGTTTCATGGCGACATGAGCGAGAACTCTAGTGGTATGAGAGAACTCATTCTCTTCTAGAATCGAAGTCGTACACTAAAAATTAGAAATAAGATTCACGTTACGCGCGATCATCCAAGAACACGCGCGAATATGCAAATTGATCACGGTTATAAAATTGAATTTACACTCGTGAAGTTACATACATGTGACATACAAACGCCCGTGTGACATACAAACGTCCATGCGATCGAATAGGTTAACTAGCAAATGCCCGCGCCCTTCACGATGATATACAAAGACATTTCCATACGATCGTAAATTGATTCTAAAGAGGAGCACTTCCGAGAACTCAGCTCTTCAGCTTCAGTAGGACAGCTATCGAAAAAAATCATACGATCAACTAGGAACTCATTTTTGGGTAGTTTAATAGTTAGACAGAGGAAATACGCATTGTTGGGTTTAAGTAGAATGAAGACTATTGTTCCCTCTTCAGCCAATGCGTTATCTATTGAATAGCTTAATTTGGTGGCTCAGGACTGGGGCGCACGACTAACATCTATGAGAAATGTCTTAGAAATGCCGGGTCACCGCGTCAGATCTATGTGATACCTTCGTGTTGAATGTCTAATTAATATACACTCAGGTTTTTTTTTACGCGGGGGATACGAGCCGCGTAAATGAAAACCGCGTAAATGAAAACCGCGTAAATTTCAAAATCCGCGTAAATGAAAACCGCGTAAATTTCAAAATCCGCGTAAATGAAAACCGCGTAAATTTCAAAATCCGCGTAAATGAAAACCGCGTAAATTTCAAAATCCGCGTAAATGAAAACCGCGTAAATTTTAAAATCCGCGTAAATGAAGACCACTTAAATTTAAGAATCCGCGATAAAGGGAAGCTCATTGATCGATACCGCGTAAATTTCAAAATCCGCGTAAATGAAAACCGCGTAAATTTCAAAAACCGCGTAAATGAAAACCGCGTAAATTTCAAAAACCGCGTAAATGAAAACCGCGTAAATTTCAAAATCCGCGTAAATGAAAACCGCGTAAATTTCAAAATCCGCGTAAAAAAAAACCGCGTAAAAAAATACCGCGCAAAAAAAAACCGCGTAAAAAAAAACTTGAGTGTAGTTATTTATTCGGTTCAAGTGGATTGGGTTTGTTCAGGGGATCCGTGGTCCTTAACAGTAGAGGTGAATATCTCCCACAGCACGGAAATTTATTTTGCGAAGCTCTAGTAACTTTGCAAAGTAGTTAGAAAGCCATTTTGAAGATGTTATCAATTCACCCCCTCCCCCATTATTTACCAGAATTAACTGAAATAGTGATTATCGATTTCTGTTTGAGGATCAAGGTGAAAAATCGCAGTTCTATGCCAAACCGAATGGTTTCGGATTTTAAATTGTACCGAAAACTTTGCGAATGTGATAACCTGACCACCCTAATACTCTCAGAAAACTGCTCGTCACTTTATTTTAAATCCCCCATGGAACTCACCGATTCACCAACTAGTACGACAACAAACGAAACAGTTCTCAATCTTGTGTTCCACACCGTCTAGCACTCGTTACGCGGAGACGGTATGCCAAATATTTTTGTAAACCCCCACCGTAAATTGCTACCACTACCAGACACTGGTGGTCTGCGCTACAAGCCAACTCCAGTACCGTTATCGGGCCATATGTGTTATCGTCGTTATTGCCGCCGTTGAAGCTTATCAGTGATAAGTGCAACAATTTGCTGACGAAGGGTACCGAGCGCAGTTTATCTACTGACACTACGACGGTTGACTGGTTCTTCCTCGTTTGGTCCAGGTTGAAACAGTCTTGTGACTTTGAGATGTGAAAAAGCGTCGTGAGTGAGTAGCGCTGGTCCGGTCAAGTTGTTCTTGAGTGAGAAGTCGGCACTGCGAAAGCGTCTGTCATTATGGTTTTGGTAAATTGCTACGATGGGCTCTGGCAAAAATAGTTGATAAGGGCTTTAATCTTTGCGCTATAGTGAATGACGTCTACTAATGGTGCTTTTGTTTTTTTGCACTTTTTTCACAGAATGACGAGGATACATGTCTCGTGAGGATTAAGGTCGTGGCAGCTCATTCGCTGACCAAGAAGGACATCTTCGGTAACAGTGATCCGTACGTCAAAGTAGACATCAACACAATTGTAGGCGATGTTAACATCGATTCCATGGTCACAAAGACCAAGAAAAAGGTAACTATTTAACCTAAGATATCACTCAGCATATGTTTAGTTTAAATTTGTGAACCAGAAATAATGTTAATCTATTTCTTCAGACCCTCAACCCAACATGGAACGAAGAGTTTACCTTTAGGGTAAAGCCAAACGAACATAAACTGGTTTTCCAGGTGTATGACGAGAATCGTCTAACTCGTGATGGATTCTTGGGTATGGTCGAGCTGACTCTTATCAATCTACCTCGTGAGCAGGAGGGGCGAACAATACCCGTAAAAAATTATCCACTCCGACCGAAGAAAGTTTCCGGCATGTTACGATCGAAGATAAGAGGATCGTTAGATGTTTACCATGCGGTCATGCGGGACCAGGATACAGGCGAGCAGAGTTCCTGGGGAGCTGGTGAACAACCGATGTCGGCTAGTGTAAATACATACCGCACCGACTTTGTTTGCATAATGAGTTATAATATCTGGTTTTATCTCCTGCAGCTTCGAGCAGCCCAGACTGCGGTAGTAAACGTGGATTCTCTACCGTCCGGCTGGGAGGAACGACAGGATGCAATAGGGCGAACCTACTACGTGAATCACATCGCGCGCACTACGCAATGGGAACGACCTACGGCTGCGCCACCTCAGCATGGTATCAACGAGATGGCGGCTGCTTTCCAGCGACGTTTTCACATTAGCAACGACCCAGGTGATACCGAGGGTACCAATAGTAATGCGGTAAGTGTTTTTTTTTGCGCTAATGCTATTTATTTTGTTAAATTGTCCTGTATGGTAGGGCGTGTTGTTTATTTCAACTCGAGATTCTTCGACGCTTCTTCGGAAAAATTCCAACTTTGTGTATGTTCGCTTGATTCATTAGAAAAGATGGCAAACCTTGATGCTAAATGGCACAGTGCAGAGAATTTGGATTTTGGTCTATAATTTGGAAATTAATTATTCTGCGTTAATCCGTGCTGAACAGACCGCACTTTTTTTTCCTTGTGTTTCCATTTGAAATTTATGAGAGTCCATGGTTAGTTAGGTTCTAAAAAATGGGAGATGTCTATTATATTCTTAGTTCACTTGACATTAACATATATGAATCAAAATCAATATTGATGTTGGGGAATGTGCCAGAAGCCTCTCTTTTTATGTATCTGCAATCAAGTTCTGCAAATCAAAGCAATGTGACACCCATTTCAATAAGTTTCAAATCATATTAATCACCCCGGTTTATGGTGCAACGAGTAAAGGATACTATTTCTAGGTTGTGCTGTGTCCGTACCTTTGGCGTGAATGATTCTTAGTGACAAAAGAGTTGTAGCACTAGCCAAGCCAATGTTCTGCATGCAGCAATACGGTTGCAAAATCTAGTTGCAGATTTGGGTGATATGCGATCAACTCACTTACTCGCAAAGATATAATAGTTGGGTTAAATCGAAGACACCATATTAAGAAGACTGATATCTCTTTCCTTTCTCCATACAAACGAAGAGCGACAGAGGTTCCAGCGCCTCTACTGGAGGAAGGTAGGAAGCTTAATGTAAAAGTGTATATGTGTGTGTGCATCACTATGGGAAGTACCAACTTTACCCGCAAGTGGCGTTACTGTTACTGTCTCCAGATTCTGGACAGAGTTGCCAGTCTTCTTGATATGCAGTCTTCGGTTAAATGCAGCAGGCGACTTATTTAAGATGTTTTTGCTACGAAGAATACCACCTAGCGTCCTTTCCATCAGCTACACTAGAATCGGAAAACTAACGAATATTTTGGATAAAATATTAGAAACACGAATTGGTTCTACTGCGTTAATGTCGAGTGGTCCTGATGTCAACAAAGTAGCTTAGTCCGATGATAAGCGGCTCTCACGACCGAGATACGGTATATGTAAGCGTCACGGAGTGATTCACCATGCTGTCTTTCGTCAAGAGATAGGAATTTTACTCGCGCCATCGCAAATACGGCGAACACGACGCACTAGAACGCCATAAACTCAGCAAGAATAATAATTCAAAAAAAAAAACTAATAAAATATTCTGGAAATGTAGCGCGAATGCCGAAAGATAGATCAACTAAAGTTATGCTAAGAAGAAAATTTAGATAAGGTCGTCGACTTCGAGGCAGATGCTGCTCTTTTTGGATGTGTGCGGCAAGCATTCAAGGAAACTGGAATGGGGCCATCCAAGGTGTAGCAACCTGGAAATCTAAAATACTGGGTTATGATTCGGAGCAGCCAAATTGTTCAGTCACGATGATAATGATGATAAATCATTTGTTCATCCGGAGCTACGAAGGTGAAAGATTCGTTTACGAGTCACCGTATTTTCTCATGAGCCACATAAGGTTTTTAAATTATTTATTAACACCGATTCCAATATTCCATCGTACCGACTAGTGGGAAATATAAAATGCACTATGCTATATTTCTCCTTACAAAGATATATACCATAGTGCATACTAAATTTATTTTAAATGTCAAAGAATGTATCAAGCTAATGAGATTGGCTCGTTTTCACGACATCGTTGGGGTGTGTTACCACTGGGAAAATGGATGACGTCTGTGCTGAAATGAAGGCCGAGACATACAAAAAATAACCAGCAAATTTGGCGCTCCGCTAGAAAGATTTCAACAGCTACTCCTGCCCGGCCAAATCCCGTAACCTCTCGACCAGCACAAAAACGTTATCGCGAGGATGGGCCTGATCCGAGCAATATTTTTGTTGGCGGTCAAAAGCTAATAGCAACATTGGCACAGTACAAGCCGTTGCTCTGGTTGTATCTGTTTTTCTTCGAAGGATGCCGAAACAATGTCCAAAGAAGGATTAAATTGCAACGAGAAGATAAAGGCTATTCCGCCTGCTACAAGACGTAAGCACTTTGAATTTCATATCCTTCAAAGTTTGAGTTCTCTAGAAGCACCGCGATACAGCTGACACATGGTCACAAGGACACTTTGTAACGATTGGTAATGCCAGCATATCCAGCTACACCGTCATTGTGAAGTAGTGTCGGTGTTGGGTGCTTACTGGGACGCTACGCATTCCAACTCGCCTCAAATGGCAAGTATTAATCTGCTCCGAACACTTCAAGCGCTGATGTATTTTTCGCTTCCAGTATTTGCCTTTTGCTCCGACAGATGACCAGGTATCAATCATTTCTCCCAGCGACAACGATCGTCGTATTCTGAGACGCAGCTCAGTTGATGCGGGATGTCTCGAATCCCCCACCACAGTCAACTAAGCTACCGTCATCCGTCCGATACTATTCGTGGGATTGACGAAAGGACCTTCCCGCTCAAAACGCTGAACCTGATCCGTCCTCTAACAACATCGAGATTTACTACCAAAATGTTGGTGGCTGAAATTCATCAAGGATCAGCTATTTGCTCGCTACCACGGGCTGCTGTTATGGCGTCATCGCCGTGGCTCGACAATCGTTCCCTATCTTGCCAGGTGTTTGTGGTTCAACATTCGATGTATACCGCTGTGGCAGCAATGCCCTCAACAGCCATAAGACATCAGGTGGTGGTGTGCTTATCGCCGTTCGCCATGGTATAGAAGGCCGAGTGGTCATCGACGACCGGTAGGCGAGCTCCGAGCAAATGTGGAAGTCAGTGAAACTTGCCGATCGCAATCTGTTCCTGTGTATCGCGTATGTTCCACCTGATAGAATTCGCGATTCCAGCCTGATTGTAGTACATCTTTCTTCCGTTTCTTTTATTACCTCGATCGCTACCATGACTGAGGATATTGTTATACTGGGCGACTTCTACTCATCTGGTTTGACCAGGTGCCAGGCAAGTAGTGGATTTCTACGATTGGCTTTCGAAAAATCTGGGCTTATCATCAATGCTAGTTGTATTTTGAACAACTACAGCAGCGCAACTCTTTGGCAAATCAATAATGTCATCAACGAGAATGGGCGTACAGTGATCCTCTGCTTTGTAAGCGTCCGGGATTACGCTCTGCACTATTGCGCTGCTCCGACTTCTTTAGTTCATTAGAAATCGTTTACGATTTCAAAAACGCTGACTTCGACAGTATCGTTAGTACACTGTTGGATATAAACTGGACGAAAATATTTACAATGACAACGTGAACGATCATTCGTAACCCAACTTTGTACCGGGAAACAAGTGCTTTTTGTTCTCTCCGGTGTGGTTTAGTTTTTTCGGTGGTACGAAGGTGCTTGCTGTGGCAGAGGCTGCAGTAAAGCATTAGTAATAAACAGTCCCGCGAGTGATAGTTATTACCTACGATATCGGTGCAGTGAAGTTACTAAACAGTTTTCTTGCCTGAAAGACGGCTTTGTTTAGACGAGCTATATCAGCTCTATTGTGTGAAGGTCACGCGGGTGACGGATAAAACAAACGAAGGATCAATTCACCTACCAGCTCGTCAGGAACCAACTGGTGAAGTGTTTTGTTTTTTACTTTTCTTATCGATTTTTTTTTTCTTTTTATTGCTTTTGATTTTTTATTTTGATTTAAGTTAAACAGTGCGGTCGAGCGTGTTGCTCCCGCAACAAAATGGAACAAACAGAAGGATCACCCTCCGAAGACGAATATTATGGGGAAGAAGAACATATATCTGATACTGAGACAGATAATGTTATGATCGATCCACTTCCCCCCAATGTCTCACAGCCCCCCCGAGTCAAGGTTTACCAGGATGGATCCGCTGGTCCTTGGGTGGTATACTTTCGGCCCAAAAATAAACCGTTAAACAGCATAACTGTTGCACGGGAGCTGACAAAACGTTACTCGGCCGTAACCGAGATTAAAAAGGTTCAGTCAGATAAACTGCGCGTAGTCGTTACTGACTTGAAACAGGCCAATGATATCGTTAGCAATAGCCTCTTTACGCTGGAGTATCGCGTCTACATCCCTTCTCGTGATGTGGAGATCGACGGTGTGGTAAGTGATGCGGGTCTAACTGTCGATGATCTGATGAATGATGGGGCTGGCCGCTTTAAGGACCCTAACCTTCAATCAGTTAAGATTTTGGAGTGCAAGCAATTGCACTCAAAGTCCATCGAAGATGGTAATTACTATCCATCAGACTCGTTTCGCGTAACCTTCGCCGGATCTGCACTTCCGAGCTACGTTGAAGTGGGAGGAGCTCGTCTACCTGTACGCCTGTTTGTACCGCGGGTCATGAATTGTTCCAATTGCAAGCAGCTAGGTCACACGGCCACCTACTGTAGCAACAAGCAACGGTGCGGTAAATGTGGGGAACGCCATGCGGATGATACTTGCAGTAGGCCCGCTGAGAAGTGTGTTTACTGTGGGGAGAATCCGCATGCACTTTTGACATGCCCAACGTACAAACTTCGCGCGGATAAACTGAAGCGATCCGCCAAAGATCGCTCCAGACGCTCTTACGCAGAAATGCTTAAAAGAGCTGTTCCACTTATCTCCGAAAACCCATTCGCTCTCTTGCCAACTGACGATAACGCCTCTAACGACCCTTGCGAGGGGCATTCTTTGGCTCCGCTTGGAAACTCTAGGAAAAGACCTAATCAAAACTCACCTGAACTTCCTCGTAAGGGTCCTAGGTTGTCCCAAACAAGGGTACAAAATAAAAATAATTCATCAACTGGAAGTGCTGGTACAAATCCGAAGATAATACCTCCTGGTTTTGGGAAATTGAGATACAACCAGGAGTTCCCAGCACTCCCCGGGGCACCAAAAATCCCAAGTGCTCCAATTTTACAGTCAGAAACTCACCCTAAAACGGGATTCCTTAAATTTTCTGACATTGTGGACTGGATATTCACAGCTTTCAACATTACCGATCCTATGAAAAGCTTGCTGGTTGCTATTCTACCAACAGTAAGAACATTTTTAAAACAATTGACTGAACAATGGCCCCTCCTTACAGCGATCGTATCCTTCGATGGCTAACTTATTAGACGGAATCAGGGATCTGATCACTGTTTTACAGTGGAACTGCAGAAGTATTATCCCCAAAATCGATTCATTAAAACACTTGCTAAATTACAATCATTGTGATGCATTTTCCCTATGTGAAACATGGCTAACTTCTAATATAAACCTCAACTTCCACGATTTTAACATTATCCGCTTGGATCGAGAAGACTCATATGGGGGGGTACTTTTAGGGATCAAAAAGTGCTACTCCTTCAATCGAATCAACCTCCCTTCGACGCCAGGCATTGAAGTTGTCGCTTGTCAAACAACAATCAAAGGCAAAGATCTTTGCATTGCTTCTATTTACATTCCTCCTAGGGCCATGATGGGATATCGAAGATTCTCCAACGTGATTGAACACCTTCCCTCGCCCCTCCTGCTTCTTGGAGACTTTAACTCTCACGGTACGGGGTGGGGCTGTCTATACGACGATAATCGATCTTCGACAATTCAAGACCTTTGTGACAACTTCAATATGACAATTCTGAACACAGGGGAAATGACACGGATCCCTAGACCACCTGCGCAAGCAAGTGCACTGGACATATCTTTATGCTCGACATCACTACGGTTAGATTGCAAGTGGAAGGTAATATCTGATCCCCACGGTAGTGACCACTTACCAATTGTAATTGCAATCACCACTGGTTCAAGACCATCGGCACCAATCAATGTTCCCTATGACCTCACACGAAACATTGATTGGAAGAGCTACGCTGCTGCGATATCCAAAACTATCGATTCAACACAGGTACTTCCCCCGGAGGAAGAATATAAGTTTTTGTCCAACTCGATTCTCGATAGCGCGATTCAAACTCAGACGAAACGAGTACCCGACGTGAACACCCAAAAACGTTCTCCCAACCCGTGGTGGGACAAAGAGTGCTCAAACGTGTACGCGGAGAAAGCTGCCGCGTATAAAACCTTCCGGAACGACGGGTTAGTTGCTAGTTATCGAGTGTACGCGATATTAGAAAAGCGAATGAAAAATTTAATGAAAGCTAAGAAACGCAGTTACTGGCGCCGGTTTGTCGACGGGTTAACAAGAGAAACATCGATGAGCACTCTTTGGGGCACGGCCCGACGTATGCGAAACCGAAACAGTACTAACGAGAGCGTGGAATATTCAAACCGTTGGATATTCGATTTCGCCAAGAAAGTTTGTCCGGATTCCGCCCCGGCACAGAAAATCTACCGCGCCGCGTCGCCTTACAATACCGAGAACGAAACACCGTTTACGATGGTGGAGTTCTCACTTGCTCTCTTATCATGTAACAATAAAGCCCCGGGGCCAGATAGAATCAAATTCAACTTATTGAAGAATCTGCCAGACTCTGCCAAAAGACGCTTGTTGAATTTATTTAATAGGTTTCTTGAGGGTAACATTGTCCCACATGACTGGAGACAGGTGAGGGTCATCGCCATCCAAAAACCAGGAAAACCAGCCTCTGACCACAATTCGTATCGTCCGATTGCAATGCTGTCCTGTATCCGGAAGTTGTTCGAGAAAATGATCCTGTTTCGGCTCGACAATTGGGTCGAAACAAATGGCTTACTGTCAGATACACAATTTGGCTTCCGCAAAGGCAAAGGGACGAACGATTGCCTTGCGTTGCTCTCAACAGAAATTCAAATGGCATATGCTAACAAAGAGCAGATGGCATCAGTATTCTTGGATATTAAGGGGGCTTTCGATTCAGTTTCGATCAACATTCTTTATGAGAAGTTGCACCAGCATGGTCTTTCGCCAATTTTAAATAACTTTTTGCTAAACCTGTTGTCTGAAAAACAAATGCATTTCTCGCATGGCGATTTATCGACATCACGATTTAGCTACATGGGCCTTCCCCAGGGCTCATGTCTAAGCCCTCTCCTCTACAATTTTTACGTGAATGACATTGACGAATGTCTTGTCAATTCCTGCACGCTAAGGCAGCTTGCAGATGACGGTGTGGTCTCTATTACAGGTCCTAAAGCCGTCGACTTGCAAGGACCACTGCAAGATACCTTGGACAATTTGTCTGCTTGGGCTCTCCAGCTGGGTATCGAGTTCTCCACGGAGAAAACTGAGCTAGTCGTATTTTCTAGAAAGCGTGAACCAGCGCAACTACAGCTTCAATTAATGGATCAAACTATTGCTCAGGCTTCAACATTCAAATATCTCGGGGTATGGTTCGACTCTAAAGGTACCTGGGGATGTCACATTAGGTATCTGAAACAGAAGTGCCAACAAAGGATCAACTTTTTCCGTACAATAACTGGAACATGGTGGGGTGCCCATCCAGGAGACCTAATCAGGCTGTACCAAACAACGATATTATCAGTGTTGGAGTACGGATGTTTCTGCTTTCGCTCCGCTGCGAACATACATTTCATCAAACTGGAGCGAATCCAGTATCGTTGCTTGCGTATTGCCTTGGGTTGCATGCACTCGACCCATACGATGAGTCTCGAAGTGCTGGCGGGCGTTCTTCCTCTGAAAAATCGATTTTGGGACCTCTCATATCGATTATTCATTCGATGCGATATTCTGAACCCATTGGTGATTGCAAATTGCGAAAGGCTTGTCGAGCTTAATTCTCAGACCCGATTCATGTCCTTGTACTTCGATTACATGGCACAGAACATCAATTCATCTACGTATAACGTCAACCGTGCTCATCTCTTAGATACTTCTGATCACACTGTATTTTTCGATACATCCATGAAGGAAGAGATTTGTGGAATTCCGGATCATATTCGCCCACAAGTGGTCCCAAATATTTTCTATAACAAATACCATCAAGTCGACTGCGCCAAAATGTTCTACACTGACGGATCAATTCTCAACGGGTCCACAGGCTTCGGTATCTTCAACGAAAATCTTGCTGCCTCATTCAAACTCAATGATCCTGCTTCAATTTACGTCGCAGAATTAGCTGCCATTCAGTATACTCTCGGGATCATTGACACCCTGCCCTCAGACCATTACTTCATCGTTTCGGATAGTCTCAGCTCCATTGAGGCCATCCGTGCGGCGAAGCCTGGAAAGCACTCACCGTATTTCCTGGGGAAAATACGGGAATATCTGAGTGCTTTATCTGAAAAATCTTACCAGATTACCTTGGTTTGGGTCCCGTCACATTGTTCTATTGCGGGCAATGAGAAGGCGGACTCTTTAGCCAAGGTGGGCGCATTAGAAGGCGACACTTACGAAAGACCAATTTGCTTCAACGAATTTTTCAGTATCTCTCGTCAGAGGACGCTCGATAGTTGGCAAACCTCATGGAGCAATGGGCATCTGGGACGGTGGCTACATTCCATTATCCCGAAGGTATCAACGAATGCTTGGTTTAAGGGGTTGGATGTGAACCGGGACTTTATTCGTACGATGTCAAGGATCATGTCCAACCATTACTCGTTTGACGCGCATCTCCGTCGTATAGGGCTTGCTGAAAGTAATCATTGTGTTTGTGAGAACGGCTACCACGACATCGAGCATGTTGTTTGGCTGTGCGCAGAGTACTGTGTTGCCAGGTCCCAACTAATAGATTCCCTTCGGGCCCGAGGTAGATCACCCTATGTGCCAGTCCGGGACGTCCTGGCAAGCCGTGACCACCCCTATATTTTTCTTATCTATATCTTTTTGAAAACCATTCATGTCCAAGTTTAATACATTTTCCCCTCTCTCATTCACAGTAGAATCTCACCAACCTATCCCTGTATCTACAATATGGCATTGCTTCACGAGTCTTCGGTGCATACCCTTCTTGATAACCGTCTACCCAGAACATCATGACATACCTCACATGCAGATGATATAGAGAACATCATGACAGTATCAGAGTGCCAATAATTATCCAAAATATCGACCCTCCCCTCGCCCCTGCGATTACAGGCTGGAAACTACAACACTACAACAAAGTGTGCATATCCGCCACAATGATCAATCAGCAAACGACGATGTCAATTACACAATATGTATCCCACTTCCTACCTTTTTCCTTTACTTACATAAGAGGGGAGCAAGCCGCCCCTAAATACGGCTTTCCTTTCCCCCACTAACATGTGACATGTAATTAAAAAAAAAAATGAATTATCGGCCTCGTTAAGCTAAAGCATTTGGGCCTAAATAAACGTATTTAAGATAAAAACGTGAACGATGTAGTGATGACGTTTTCTAAGATTATTAACAACCTAATCGACTGTTCGACCCTCCGTGGCAAAAAAGGGTGTCCCACATCAAATTGCATCACGGAAAAAACGCTGTAAATAATTTCCTTTTGAAACCTTCAGACGATAAAATATAACCCATTATAAGTTTTCGGCATGTTCATTTCATTCAACTTCAATACCATAACCGTATGCTCGCACCTTACGCTTAACACCACTCATTAGGTTATATACAACTTCTGGCTACAGCTTCTTCTGTACGGAAATTTACTTTTTCTTCATGTCTTCCTCAGATTTGACCTCCTTGGGATGCTTCTGTAGTGCCTGCTTCATAATTGTCCAGTATTTTTCGATGGGCCTTAGTTCCGGTGTGGTTGGGGGTTCATGTCCTTGGGTACGAAAGTGACCCCGTTGGATTCGTACCACTCCAGGACAACATCCGGTCAGAAGATCTTAAGCCCCCCGTGTTGCTTCAACAGAGGAAGCAGACGCTTCTGTAGGAAATGCTTGAGGTAGATCTCCCCGTTTACAGTCCTGGTAGTCACGAACGTCGCACTTTGTTGGCCACATGAGCAGATCGCATGTTAAATCATGTTTTTATTGGTAAACTTTGAAAGTTTCTGCTTCCTTAGTTTTTCCAGATCATCAAACTTGTGCTGGGTGGTGAAGAACAGTAGCCCCGCAAGCTGCGGGAGGTCCGCTTTAACGTAAGTTTCATCATTCATGAGACAATGGGGCTTCGTCAGCATCTGGGTGTAGTTTACGGCCCCGTGACTTTGCGACCGTATTTTACCGTTCGTCATGATTTGGAGCCTTCTGCACTTTGTACGTATGCAGTCCTTCCCGGTCCTTGCCTCGCTGAACGAAAGACTTGGACAAATTCAACTTTTTGGCCATTTTCCTGGCGGAAACATTGGGATTCCGCTTGAACGCTTTCACTACAGGCTTGTGATCCTGATCACTAATAGAACATCCGTTCTGACCGCGTAACGTTTAATCACACGACACACCGTTGACGGTTTCTTTTCCGATGTCCCGATAAGAGTGTTGAGAATTTTACAGGTGCTTGCCTAAAATTAATTCGCGACGTTGGTTTTCAGGTGACGCCATTTTTTTAATATTTTCGAAAAACTTACAGCGATAAACCTACAGTGTAAACAATACACTCTAAACTACTTCTAGTCAAATTTTCAAGAGAAAATACCCAATGGGTTATTTTTACAGCGTTGTTTCCGTGATGAAATTTGATGTGGGACACCCTTCAAACCATCCTTAGAAAACAAAAACTGCTAAACGAGTTGAATTTAAAAAAATCTCGAAGCAAAAGACACTTGCATTATGAAACCGCTACTTCTAACTCAACCACGAATACAAACAGCAAAGCAGACGCGTTTTTTAGACTCCAGCGAAACGTCGAGCATCAACTGAAATCTAAACAGTTCAGGAAGTATGTGAGCGAGCAGTGAAAAGAATCCGATTTACCATCTTGTATGTCAATCAATGGAGTTCTAGGCACCGGCACTAAGGAAATTTTCCAGTTGTTCTCCGACAAATTCCACCAAAACAAGTCGCTTCCGCCGCCAATCTCACTCTGTTTCTAGGAAGATCCATCAACTGAATTTGCCTCGATAATGCTTCTGTTATTGCAACTAATTCCAAGCTGAAAGCATCTAGTTCCCCTGGTCAAGATGGCGTTATCTCGATTTTTGTCAAAAAGTGCACAAGCGGGCTTCTTGAACCCCTTCGGCTCGAAGAACTATCACTCACTACTGAACTATTCCCTCCCTACTGGAAAGCAGCTCAAATATTCACAGTTCATAAAAAGGGAAACAAATCGAGCATTGATAATCATCGAGGAATCTCGTGTTCGAGTGCCGTATCAAAACTATTCGAGCTGGTTGTGTTAACATCGAACTGGTTGCTATCTACATCTATCTGTGGCCTTCGACAAAATTAATAATGGTATTGCAGTAGCGAAGCTGAACAAATTCGGTATTCCTGCGCTTCTGCGCTGGTTACGTTCCTACCTCGAAAGAAGGCGACTCCAAATCAGCATTAAGGCCTGTCTGTCTGCACCATTCCTTGCTGCATCCGGCATCCCACAAGGAAGCCATCTCGACCCAGTATCATTCCTCCTCTACTTTAATGACGTCAATTGAAAATTACAAGGACCCCAGTTTTCTCTCGCTGACGACAATTTTCTCGACACATACGGGATAAACGCTATGGTGTGGTGAGTTAAGGGCAACTTAGACGAACTTCGTCGGTATAAGAAATGGAGAAACGACGAAAAGATACTCGCTGAGGCAGAGGAATTTTTTTTCCAGGAATGACGCACGAAAGTGTTACAAAACGATCAACAATATAAGGAGAAAAAGAACCCTGGCGCCGGTCAAGATTAACGACCAGGACGGTAATCAGTTGACAGATTGTACTGAAGTGACTGCCAGGTGGAAGCAACATTTTGAGCTCCTCCTGAGAGGACTAGATGATGATCAGGGATGCTGTTTGCAATGAAGGAATCCCCGCCCAAAAGTTGGGTGTGACCGGCGTTGTAAAAAATGCCTTTGGATTGATTGTGTTGCCTTATATGTCCTAACTTCAAGAAAGGCCACAAACTCGAGTGTAATATCTATTGGGGTATAATGATACTCAATGCCGACTATTATTTTGATTCTCATTACCTCTATTAATTAGGCCGCATATGAGAATTGCTAAAAGATAACTAAGGTGGATTGAGATGAAATCAGGGGTCATGAGCGAATTTAATATCAAAGTAGTTTGTAAGTCGATGGTCTAGCTATGGTTGTGTAAAACTTTTATTTGTTGTATATATCGCGAATGAACTCGGTTTGGATGGGATCGAATGTCCACTTTGCCTCCAATGCACTAGCAACGTAACGAGGAAGCAACGTAACGAGGAAAGAATCTATCAGGGATTGACGACAAGAAGGAATATTTCTTACTAAATGTTAGAACGGTGGAGAATCTTGGGCTACCAACTCAAAGTTTGGACTACCAAGATATCTCACAGCGATTTGCGTTCTTCCGGTTCAGAACTATAGTAAGGCATTACCGGGACTCTTAATCGAGTTCGACAATGCACGACTCAAACTACCTATAAAAAAATGAGACCGGAGAGACACGGGAAAACGCGACTGGGATGGACTATATTTGGGGGACAACGAGAATCGGGTGAGTTTCATGGAATCATGTTTCATGTACGCAACTGTTCCGAGGACCAAATTCTTCATGATCTGGTGAAAGATTATTTTGCCCTGGACAATGTTGACACTGGAAGCCTGATTGTACCGGAGTCGGCTGAAGATCGACGAGCGCGTATGATTCTACAGCATACAACAAAACGGACAGATTCCGGCAGATGTGAAACGGGGCACAGAGGAGTAACTAGAACAAATTCTTGGCCAAAAACCAAAATATTTTTCTTCGATTTTTTTGTTTCGTTATATTTTTTTTACATACCTAAGAACCTACTATATACCGTGGCAAAATTAGGAGTATATCAAAAATTGTTAAAGAATTTTTGCATGTATGCCCAATGGTGATATTTTAAGGGATATTTTAATCGTTTTCGTTATATATTCAGTAGAATCGCTTTCCAGTGATGATGACTGTATTAAATAAGACAATATTATTACAAAACTAGTTCAACACAACCGTTTGTTTAACTTCAGTTTAAAACTAACTAAAAAAGTAGACTTGCTGTGCATTGCACCAACTTTAAAAAATACCTTTTTTAAACATTTTATTCCAAATTTGAATGATAAAAAAGTTACATTATACGGCTAGATCCGGCCAAGTTGCTGAAGCAGTATTACAAAACAAGATTTCAGCTATACAAAAAATATTCGAACTCTTCCGATCTTGTCCGATCCACCAAGCACAAGCAATTTGAAAATATTGAAATTTTTACTAATTTGAGGCACACCGAAATGCGGTAGGGCCAAATATTATGTTTGCCAAAATGTATCTCTATGAAAATATGCACAGGCGTCCCTTTTCTTCTCCCTTTTCCACTGATCAAATGTTTATGCAACTGGAAAAACAAATGTATTCACAAAGATCACCCAGAAATTACTAGTATTCGAAAGGGTATAGAAAATTGGCCTCTGCACTGGTTGGTGGGTAGATGCCAAATTGTTCCAAAAACTAGTAATTGTCTATTTTTAGTTCATATTAAGGCATAATAACAACAATTGCAGCAGCAAATAATTTTGGCCAAGATTCGACCCCAATTACTCCTCTGTGCGGGGTTGCTTTGGAAGGCCGATGATGTCGAATTTCCAAATAGTTATGGAAATGGCTCTACGACGGTTGAAATGTTTAGAGCGTCGACTACAGGCAGAACCAGAACTATAAAAATCAATTGCCGAACAAATTACCGAATATCTGGAACGCGGATATGAAGAAACCACAAAAGAACTATCTGAGACGAACCCTATTTGCCATTGGGAGTAACCCTCATAAGGCGAATAAAATTCGTGTTGTCTGGGATGCCGCTACCATGGTCGGAAGAATATCTCTTCAACTCCGCTATATTGAAAGGACCGGACTTATTAACGCCCCTTTTATCGGTTCTATGCAGGGTTACCATATTCACAGATTTTTCTGTGGCCACGTTTGGTGCAACATGTTTCCCTTGCTCTGCACAATATGTGAAAAATTTAAATTCGATGGAGTTCACCGACCATCATCCTGACGCAGCGTTAGCTATTATTAACAACACATACGTCGACGACTATCAGGATAGCAGAGACACCGTTGAATAGACACCGTGCCTGGCGTGCGAAGTTCGTACAATACATAGTGAAGCTGGCTTTGAGATCCGGAATTGGCAGTCTAACTCTCAGCAGGTTCTCACACGGGTCGAGGGAGACACCTTTGATGTTATATAAAAGCTTTACGGTCGAGAAGGCTTCAGTGGCTGAGCGAGTCCTAGGGATGATGTGGATTGCAAATGAGGACGTGTTTGTGTTCACCGCACAATTTCGAGCAGACCTTCGTCCACTTCTGACTGGTGATACTATTCCCACCAAACGTCAGGTACTTCAAGTTGTGATGAGCCTGTTTGATCCGCTCGGGATCATTGCTAACTTTACAATCCATGGAAAAATCCTCATTAAAGACTTGTGGAAGTTTGGAGCGAGTTGGCATATTGTTATGTTGCATATTTTCGGACCGTCGATGGTAATGGTTCTGCAAGGTGTTCTTTGGTAGCATCTAAAGCTAAAGTAACTCCATTACGACCGCAGGCTATCCTAAAAAATAAACAAAACGCCGCCGTGATGGGTGTACGTCTTTTGAAGACAATAGCAGATGCCCACAATCTCCCAACTCAGAAACGGTTTATCTGGACTGATTCGACCACTGTACTGTCCTGGCTCAGAGCGGCCCCACGAAAGTGTCGTCCTTACGTAGCATTCAGGATTGCAGAAATACTCGGCGAAACAAAACTCGACGAGTGGCACTGGGTCCCAACCCGTATGAACATCGCGGACGAGGCAACGAAATGGGGTGGTGGGCCAAGTTTCGACCCCGGCAGCAGATGGTTTTGCGACCGGATTTCCTACTTCTTTCAGAGTCAGAATGACCAACGAGTAAATTCAATTTAGAAGAACCGACCTAGGAGCTACGGGTTGTCCAAGTGCACCGAGATGTTCAGATTCAAACACTTGTCACCTTTTCAGATTTCTTTCGCTTGGAAGACCTATTGAAAAGATTGGCATATCTTCATTATTTCGTGAACAAATGTCGATTACATAAAACAAAATCAGTGAAAACATGCAATGTGATGCTGAATCGGGAGGATTATGTGGCGGCGGAGCAAAGCTTGTGGAGGATGGTTCAGGCTGAAGTGTATCCTGATGAAATAACAATACTAAAATTAAATGCAAATTTACCGTTAAAGCAGCATAGGCAATTTGCAAATTCTAGCGCTCGGAAACGTTTGTCTCCATTGCTAGATGAAGAAAGTATTCTCCGACTGGAAAGTAGAATCGATCCAAAAGCCGCATTCTATTGTTTCGATTTCTGCAATCTAGTGATTTTACCCCGACAGAGTTATGTGACGGACTACTCATCCTTCGCATACATCAGCACTGCGGTCATGCCAACAAAGAGACGGTGTTGAATGAGATTAAGCAGAAATTTTACGTGTCGAAGTTGAGATCGTTGATTAGTACGGTGGTGAAAAAATGCATGTGGTGTCGCGTCTATCGAGCCAGGCCTAACGAACCAAGAATGGCCCCTCTCCCTCAGGTCAGAGTGTGTACGTCCATTCATCATTACTGGTGTAGACTATTTTGGACCGCTGATAGTAAAGAAAGAAAGAACCAACGTCAAACGGTGGGTGGCATTGTTCACCTGCCTCACGGTACGTGCCGTTCATTTGGAGGTGGTGCATTCGTTGTCTGAAGAGTCGTGCAAAATGGCACTATGTCGATTCATTGGTATAGGGACAAAATGTCGAAAGACAAAAGGTCGAATGGACAAAAGGCAAATGGTCGAAAGACAAAAGGTCGAAAGGCCAAAAGATCGAAGAAAGAAAAGGTCGAAATGGACAAAAGGTCGAAAGGGACAAAACGTCGAAAAGATGTAATATTGAAAGACAATAAAGGGGATCTTTTCACGCGGTTTCTTATTCCATCGCAGTATTTCTTAACATAGTGTTTTAATTAGAATCGTAACTGAATGTAAACGACCAAGACCATCAATTACTGGTTTTTACTGTCTGTTACTTTTCAATTGCATTTCATTAATAACCATGTATTTCTATTTGCTTAGTTCGTTACTGTGTTGTGTTTAAATGGAATAGACAATTCCTTTTTATTTTTGCCTTCTCTGACTACTATTGACTGTGTATTGTTCTGTTTTCATGGTGATTTGGGGCCTTTGAATTAGTTCGGAAATCTGCGATAACTGCTTCTTTGCCGTCTGTTATCTATCATTCATAAGCAGTTTCCGATGGTATAACATTCCCTCGAAAATCATTCCCCAGAAGAAAAAATACCGAAGCTTTTTCCCCAGAAACACATATTCCAGAAAGTACTAATTCCCAGAAAACTGATCCCCAGAAAGTGCCAAAGCCCAGAAAACTTTCACCCAGAAAGAACCATAGCCCAGAAAACTGTTCCGCAGAAAGTACCAAAACCCAGAAAATTATTCTACCGATTTTTTTTTTCTTCAATTTTCTCAATAAACAATTCGTTACATTTAGATCATGTGTACTTAAATACTTGTTATAAGTTTGCTATTCACATTTTTTTTCTAATTTTAACGCATTGTGCTTAAATTTAAACGCATTAAAAAGGATGGAAAGATTTATGGGTGATGATTATAAGTTAAATGAAAGCTTTCGATTCCTATTTGATAGAAAAAATATAATTGGTTTTGAACCAATTTTTGCATTTAAAACCGCTGTGGCCGAATTGCTAATTCCGGTTCCTATAGATGCAAAACCCATTGATTACTGTTGAAGCATGCAACTCTAGGTACATTTGGCCCATTATAGCTGCATAAGAGCTCAAAAATCAAGGAAAACTCATTATTACAGTTGTTTTTTGAGCAAACTTCTATGATAAAACTTGTGTTGCCTTGCGAGTTTAGTGCAAACTACAAAGCAAGAAATAATTAACGGCGGTTGGCATTTTAATCAAGCGTTTAGCCTATTACTGCGACTAGTAGTACACCGCGGCTATTGGAGCACCCACCCTGTTGTTTGTTAAATATTCAACAATCGTCGATTTTCGATATTTGCGGCTTCGTGCCGCGGAAATATCCCAAAACTCTATAATACATTTGAGTTGCAAAGACATGTAATATTACCTGAAGATCTAGAAGCATAAAAAGAGCTCCATTAGTTTAAATATCTAGTAGGACACCTCAAATCTCTATCGCTTTGCGTGCCATTGACGGTTAATGATTGAGCACAAAGCTTTGGCTACCTAGTGCTAAACTAAATTTTTTTCTCGATTTCTTGGTACAATGGCAAGCGACGTAGGATTTTGTGAAACGGTGCACTTGTTAATGAAAAAGCGCTGTAAACGTCATTAAAATCGACGCAAATTTGCATACGGACAGTTTTTAGAAGAAATGAAACATTTTTTTGGTAATGGCTTTCGAATTTCACTTTTGAAGACGAGAACCCCATTAGCCGAAACTTTACTTAAGCGGGACCCATGTAATTTAAACATCAATGTCACAAATGACGTTTCAAGGTCGCAGAGATGTTTGTTTTTGTCGTTTAAAGTTAAATTGAAAAGCCGAAACAAAATAAAAATAAAAAAATCAAGATCCATTCAGTAGACCTTTCGCAAATTATTCCCAAAAAATCTCAATTTTAGGCCTCGAGAGTAGAGGACCCCCTTGAAATTTCGATGGTACATGGTGCAACAAACATCGAAGAATGTTATAAAAATCTTTAATGTGATAGTTCGAATATGTTTTTCCTATTTTAGCCAACTTTTTGCTCCAGCTATTCCATAGTGTGCTGGAAAGAATGAATCAACCCTATGTTTAAGAAAACCTGTCAGACGAGTAGATAACAAGTTGCATTCCGAGGGCTATTTGGCATACATATTCAAAGAATTGCTCATGTTTAAAAGAAGGAGTCAACTCCTATGTTTGAATAAACCGAGCATACGAGTTGATCACAGGTCATGCCCTTATTGATTCATCTGCTACATTAATTGACATCCGCGGGTCAATCGGAACATTGAGCATTGAACGAACGTTCCTACCCTTAGTACACATGCTCCTTCCAGATAAATCAGAATCCAACTACAAAAAAGCTCTAGAACTAATAAAAACCATAGCAGCCAACAACAATATTATAATTAACCCGTCGATTGCATTAACAGATTTCGAAACAGCTGAGATAAACGCTATCGCAAGGATTATTCCCAATTCTGTGCGATATGGTTGCTTTTTCCACCTAACGAAAAATTGGTGGAAACGGATCCAAAAATTGGGATTATTTGGAATTTATTTGAAAAGCGTGCAAATGCAGATCTCTTTCAGACAAACCCAGGCCTTGGACTTTTTGAAGCATCAAGATGTGCCTGAAGGCTTGGGTATTGCGGAAGCGAAGGGTTGGAAATCACTGCGCACAGGCACAGGCCAGATTTTCCCCTGAATTTCACATGCGATGCAACACCATGGACCATGCGATACAACACCCTCAATGACATACCCAGAACCTCAAACGCAATAGAAGGGTATCACAACCAATTAAATGCACTCTTAAAAGGTACCAGTGCCCTTAAACTTTATGCGGTTGTGAAAGCATTCAAAGAGGAAGACCGGTCCACGTCGGCGGAATATATGCAATATCTGCAAGGAGATATGATAAACCGGCGTCGCTGTAAAAAAAACATACAGGAGACAAAAAAAGAAGTTTTAATTGCCGACCAGGACGATGGTACAACATTAAAAGATACCATTTTATCAATAGCTCTTATAATACAAAACCAAACCAGAATATTAATACTAATAAAAAATAAGTCATCTTCAGTTAAAATACCTCAATTTCTGGGAAATGGTTTTTTCTGGGGTATGAACTTCTGGGTATTTGTTCATTCTGGGTAACGGTTTTCTGGGCAAAAATACTTTCTGGGAAAAGGTTTTCTGGTAATTGGTACTTTCGACGGAATGGTTTTCTGGAGAATGGTTCTTCTGGGGAAAAAACTTCGATGTTTTAGTTTCTGGGGAATGGCTTTCGGGGGAAAGTCGTACCTTAAATTTAAAAATAATCTGAATAAAGCTATATTTTTGAAACTACTGAAAATCGATTTTAACCTATATGTTAATGTTAAACAAATAATGAATTCTACCATGAACTTTAATTTTGCTATAAAAATTTTAAATCATGAAATACAATAACCGCATAACCGAGGCCAAGGAATCGAAGCGGCGCAAAGCCACTGAGGATCCGCTGGACGAGGTGGCCGCCGACCCGCCGTCGGAAGCGGCGGCCCCTCGCAAGCAAATCTGTGATCCACTCGTTTGCCTGGCTTACTCAACCATAGAGTCGATAAATTAGTTTAGGTCCGACTGAGCGGAGCAGCACACGAAGTAAAGCGATGTGGCGTAGCCACATTAGGCGGCAGTTTTAATATATTTATTTCTTTTATTCTTCTGCTTTAAAAATGATAAACTAACTATGATTGGTATGCGACATTTTTATTCTATATATAATATTGCTAAACGATTTTTGTTTCGCTATAATATACAGAGAAACATATAATTCTAAATATAATATAAACTATTTTCCTAAGAATAAATGATGTTTTCAAAAATACAAATTCACGTTGTTTGAACTGTAGCCTGCAAGATATAGCTACGGATCTATCTGCTTAAGCGTTTCCCAGTTCACTGAACAAGCGGTTTGAGAGCCACCTCTTACGAGGACCACTTGTCACGTTCAAGGTTGCCCGACCAGAAACCCAACCCCAAGGCGGTGAAGTTTTGCTAAATTTTGCGCGAGGGTATTGTTAAGGTCCTAGCTTGGAGTTCGGTAACTGCTGGTAGTGTCGGATCTCCGCAGAGCATACCAGAAACAAAATACGGATGCAACGATCCGGTGGACGGCGTTTAGCGGTGCTGCCTTACGCACGTGGCGGTGCGTCTTTGTCCGCACTTCGTATCGCCTGTAAGTTCACAATCCGCGCTATAGCAAACAGAAAACGACATGGAGAGAAAACGTCGTTTGGCTTGTACGCAAGCTGAACATTTGTTCTAGCCGCCCGGTATTCATACTTCATCTTAGGAGATGGAAGAATAGGGAACTGGAGTTTCTGAATTGGAAGCTAGTTGAACTCTGATACACGCGATTGCTACAGAACATTGGCAATCCTTTAAAGTTTTATCTATGAATATATTGGCTATGATATTTGATTTTTAGTTCCTAGAAGGGTCCTTTCGACCTTTTGTCTCTTCGACCTTTTGTATTTTCGACCATTTGTCTTTCGACCTTTTGTCTCTTCGATCTTTTGTCTTTCGACCTTTTGTCATAGATTCGATTCATTAATAGTAGAGGAATCCCTCAACAGATATTCTGTGACAACGGTACAAACTTTCGAGCTAGCCGAGGAAATTAAAATCATTAACCGCGAATTAGCGGACACATTCACCAACGCGGAAACAGAATGGCACTTCAATCCGCCCCCCCCCCATATGGGTGGCGTGTGGGAACGAAAAGTTCGATCCGTAAAAGAGGCGTTCAAAACGCTATCACATCCCGACAAGCTGGATGATGAAGGACTCACCACACTTTTTACTGAGGTAGAGATGATTCTTAACTTCCACGCTTTGATGTTTATACCATTGGAAACACCAGAGCAAGAAGTTTTAACGCCGAACAAGTTTCTGCTTATGAGCTCGACGGGGGCCAATACTCCAAGTAGAGTTACAATTCAGCAAACAACTACTCTGCTAACCAATTGGAAATTGATGCAACATCTACTAAACCAATTTTGGTCACGATGGATCCAGGCTTACCTTCCAACCATTGCTAGGCGAACGAAATGGTTTTCGAACACAAAACCGTTACAGATCGGTGATCTTGTAATCGTGGTCGACGAATCAGTAAGAAACGGATGGATACGCGGCCGCGTGATTAAGGCATACCAGGGACCCGATGGTCAGGTGCGTAAAGTTGATGTTCAAACGAATACGGGTATTCTTCAACGACCAGCGATCAAGGTGGCTCTCTTGGACGTGCTCGAAGATAGTAAGGCCAACCAAGGATAGGCATTACGGGTCGGGGTGGTAATAATCTTTCCAACAGCGAACGAAGCTGCAATCACTGATTCATCTACTCAATGCGGCGAGGCGTAGCTATGCCGGAGCAAGTCGGCGCGTCGACAAAGACAGTATAATGAATAGACAAACGAAACAAAGAAGAATCATCTGGACCACATTGTGCGACAGGTTATCTTTAGTATGATTATTATGAAATAGCGGTAAATCAACTACCACTAATCTCAAATCGAGTAAAGGTCGATTGTGGTACGAGCTACCTTATTATGTCACAGAGGTTTGTTATGTAGAGAACAGGTTTGAAGTAAGCTTTACGACACCGCATTTATGCTCGCGTAGCATCAAGTTCAAATGCATCTCTTACACCACAAAACCGTTCATGTATAAAAAAGTCATGAAACCGTTGTAGGGTTGATAGGTATTATCAGTTTTCAATTCTATTTCAAGATATTGAAGACATGGCCTAATTTACTTTTCGCCGTTTACTGAAACTATCCCTGACAGCAATCCAATCACGTTAATTGCGATAACCGCAGTTAGGGCTACTGGACACCTGTGGAATTTGATCACGGGATTTGGGCCGGGATTTTGTGCCTGATTTTGATCGCGAAAAATCGTCCCCCGTTATCTCTCCAAGCTGTCAAAATAAGACTTCTGCTGCTTCTAAAAAACACCAGTTGTGTCAGAACAGCACAGATTTTTAAACGTGATAAAAACATGATTTTTCTGTCGAAAACAATTCATGAAGAATTGTTTCAGGCCGGATTTTTGGTGCGGAGAATTTTTAAAATCCGTGACGTTTTCCAGAATTGGGTTCACACTTCGGTAATCTTGATTTTTCCGTGTAGACTTTTTTTCGTCACAGAAAATCAAAAATCTATCTCCCATTTGAAATGGCTGGGGAACAAAATTCCGTGATCAAATTCTCGAGGTGTTGTGTTGAAACAAATTAGCCTTTCTCACTGTTGCATCCGCAAGAACAAAACCATCGTTCATAAATCCTTTCAATTCATCTTTCCGCCCACTTGCCATGTGAACGACACGCATGCCACGTCAAAAGGAAACAAAATTGTATAGCAACCCGGTTAAAAAGGACAAGTTGCTGGCTAACGGGGTGCAATTTGCCAACTACGATGCGCTGATTGCCCTTCAATTTGCCAACAAATTGCTGGCAATTAGGGGGCTGTTTCAAATGCAACATTTGAGCTATTTGCCGCCGTCATTTTTTTGCCGCCCTACCCGCCTTTAAATCGCCCCCAAATTGCCCAAGGAACGCGCCATTTAATCGCCCTATTTTGCCTAATATGAAAACTACAAATAATACTTATTTTCGGATTCATTATCTACTCACAGAAACACCACCAAACTATACGAAGAGTCAATGGTGAAAATGATATTGCACACCAAAACTTACCACAATATATTTTAGGTCAGAAATCTTGTTCTACTATACTTACACACGATTCCACAATTTCCCACATTCGTTGGCTTAATGAAGTGCACTAAACAAACAAAATTCAAGCGAGAACATGCCAATTGTTAAATAAAAATTTTAAGCTTAAGCCAAACATTAAACGCCATGTTGGAAAAACGCGAAAAACAACCAAGTCTAAGTATTGAAATTGCCTTTAAATCGCATTCGCAAATTGCCTTTGTTCCTAGGGGCAATTAGCACAGGCGAGTTGAGTCAAACGTCAAACTATTTAAATCGCCTGACCATGTTCGTCCGCTTTTTTTGACCGGGAATGTACATTACGTCGCACAGAAAAAGTCCATGAATGTAACACAATTTGAAACCTACTGTCCGTTCGTGTTGCATTTAGGCTAGACGAGCCCTTTTTCATTAGTGAGGATGTCACACTATTTCGTTGATAACTCGACTTAGAGTGACTGGATTGCGCTTAAATAGGTATCAACATCTTTGCTTCATTCTTAAAAAGATATAGATCAATCTGGCTTTGAAAATGTAAAATACTCGCGTATGAGCGAAGTGAAAAGTCGAGTACAACGCACCCTTATTCATCCAGCCATTTGAGCTATTACGTTTAATAGAGATAGCAGATAATGCTCTAACTAATGTGTTCAAATGGGTGGGATGAATAGAGGAGCTAAGATGAATTAGGGAGCAGTAACCCTATGTCTCATATTCCTTATCCATTTAATGCATGAACAAAATAAATCTATTCTATTAAAACCAGCGTGCTTTTTAAAACATGCACCAAGTTAGGCACCACCCGCACAAAGCTAGAAACAATGTAGATTTTGTGCGCAAAGTTAGAATCAGCTTTTAAATTATGTATTTTTATAGCCTATTTTTTCCTATTAACAATTTCTATGAATAAAGTGGTCAAAACCCTGTCATGGAAATAAATTTTAAGGAAGGGTAATGTGTTTTTTCTATTTTTTGTATTGAAACAAACTTAATTAATAGAGGAAATTACTTCACTGCGCCTCTTGGTGCGTACACGGCACTTCCCGGATATCACTGGATCATGTTAGGATTTCTATTTATCACATCACATTGAAAAATTATGTCCGCGTTGGTTAACCGCAACTCATTTTATTTCCTCAGACTTTCACTAGACTATATGCTGACTACCGGAAACTTAACAGATTAGTAAAGCACAATTGTTGACATTGAATGCCATGTTATGTAAACTATACAGCTAACTTGAACCCTATCTCTTTACGCTTCACCGCATTAAACAACTCACCCTCGCCCTCACCCCTCCTACCTATCGATTCATCGCAATGAAAATCCACCGGCTAACTAACACGAACAAGACGGCAACCAGTATGGCCAGGATGCTCAATCCGGTTGCCTTGGCCCAACCATTCTCCCAGTACTGGTCCCGCATGCAAACCCCATCGACGAGTTCCCTGTCGTAGTAGCATGACGAATCGTCGAAATCGTTCCTATAGCTAATGTTGTATCGCTGCAGCGTAACGATGGCTGTCCTCAGGACACCGTGATCGAATTTGTTTCCACCAAAACGGACAATTCTTAGCTTCGGCATTGCCAGCAGTAACGCTGCAGCGTCAAATGTTTCCAAATGGTTACTCTCTATGTTGAACACTTCCAGCGATGGCAGTGAGATGTGGTTATATTTCAGCTCGCGGATTTGGTTTCTGAACAGCCCGAGAGAGCTCAAACTGCGGGGAAGTGCGTTTTCCGGCACAGATGTGATTTTATTCTGGTTGAGTTCCAGCACTTTTAACTGGGTGAGTTGTTTGAAGACATCTGGTTCGAGAGTTTGGATTTCGTTATTAGACAAGTAGAGAGATTCCAGATTAACTAGGCTGCTGATGTTAGTCAGGTTGCTCAACGCGTTACTGGAGAGGTCCAAAAAGGTGAGAAATGTTTCTCCAGCACCGCTTTCGATTGAAAACTCTTTGAGACTGTTGTCCGCGAAGTTCGCATATTCCAGTGCTCGTGGTATTTCTAACGACGTCATTCCCGAGTTGACCACTTCGAGGGCTTGCGGTCGATCAAGTTCATTGTACAGTTTGGTATCAAATTCCCGTACAATGGAATTGATACTGTGGAACCACCGTTCACTGCCAATACGAACGTGTGAATGGCCTTTGGGAAAGACGTGGGTTGTCGTGTCGTTTCGACTGTAGTACACGTACTCCAGGATGCAGATGCTGGTGTAGCTCGTTGGAATGCATGTGTGATGTTCCACTGCAGCTTGTGCTAAACATCCCAACAGGAGGATGATGATTGACCTTGAAAAATAAACATTAAGCTTTAGAAAAATATTTTATACCTATCAAACTATAACTCTAATCAAGCTTCCGTACTTAAGCGCACCAGCATTCATCTCGTTTGGTTCGAAGGCTAATAACGACTAATTGCCTTGTAGATGCTTGTAGACGCTGAACCGGTTGCCGTTGCGAGTAGATGCGAGACTTGATAACATTGCAGTAGAATTGGCGGTACGCAGATCAAGGGTATGGGAGTGTTTGTTTTCAAAGTAACATGCCGTACCTCAACTAAAAGTGGTTATTTTGACTGTAGTGTACTTGTCGTTGAGTTTTATTCTCGTTTTAAATGAAATTTCCTCATATTTCTTTACTTACACTTGTGCACAGAACATTGGCATGTTGTTTGCGTACGAAGTATAATCAAAACAAACAGCTGGGGGATGATGATTTTTTCGTAGTAGTAATTGTAAAAGAAAATTTCAAGCCAGGATATGGCACTGAAATTTTTTTGAGTAATTATACTTTGAAAATTGCTAACAACTTTTTTGAAAAACATCCAAAATTAAATTATAATTTGATCGTGTTAATTCAAAAACCCTCGCTATAAAAACTTATTTCTTATTGATTATATGGAAAAATGGTTGATTTCGCAAAGTTTTAGTACAGCGCATACCACAAAATTTTACTCAAAGAACCAATATTTTGAAGATATGATATCCCATTGAGTTCCCTTTTAAGGGGGTCCTCTATTCGCGAGGCCCGAAATTGAGCTGTTTCTGGGGAATAAATTGCAAAGTATCTACTGAATAGATTTTGAATTTTCAGTTTTTATTTTGAAACTACAGGTTTTGACTTCTAAATTTCATTTTGTCGTCAGTGGAGCAATTTGTCATCAGAAAATTGATATTTTTCATAATCATAGCATCGAGAACAGAGATACAAGTAAAGTTTTCAATGTATGTAACTTGGCACTAGTCGGCGCCACGATCGGCCAGCAAACGTTGTACAGGCGTTGCGTGCAAGCTTGAATACAATGGTGGTTCATGCCTGCGAACCTGTATATGCGATGGGGATTTTCAATGTATTTTCATTTAAATGTTTCTAATGTGCATTCGGCCAGGTTTTTCTGTAATGTTTGTTCTAGTTTACATAACTGTTCTCTGTGATCATAGGCTATGTTTTTCCAGGATAGATTTTTTATTTTGCAAATTGTAAAATTTATACAACGATTTGTCATTTTTTTTAAATTTCGATGCCATTTTTCGATACATTAGAGAAAATGAAACAATGTAAAACTTTGCAAATCGTACTCGGAAAACATAGCGGTTTGTTTATAGAATATTTAAAAAAATATTGTAATCGGACCTTTTATGAAATATCTTATTCGCAGCAGTTTCAACATCAATATAATCAATGATGTTTCAATGTTGCGAATGATGTTTTTCTGTTCTCCAATATTAAAATTTAAAACTCAAAACATGTAGCTTCAAAATGAAAAATAAACATGCAATATCTTACCTGTAGATTCTTTGCAATTTGTTTCTAGAAACAGTCCAATCTCGGGCCTCGATAGTAAAGGACCCCCTTGATAACTTTTATTCCAGTTTAACAAGCGTTAAATGTTAAAGACAAATGTAAAATCAGAACAATGCCGTAGTTTTGCCACAGTTAATCTTATACTGCGAAATATTATCTCATTTTGGACAATGTGTGTAGTAATTTTAAATAATTTTTGGAACAAAGACTCATCGAAGTTTTTTTTTGTTTTTATTTACGTGACTTTAAATAACGTTTTATTCGTCACGTATTGAAGTTTACTAGTTAGATTAGGTAGGGGACCCGGGGCTATTAAGACTGTAGGGGTACTTACGCACCCCCTCGATTTTGTCAGAAAATCGTAAGACCTAACTGTCGTACATATTCGTGCAACCGCTAATCTAATACATTAATTTTGACAGCTGAATCTAATTCTTTGGTTTTTTAGAGAGGAGATACAATATGTTCCATTTTTTGCCATCTTCAATACAAAAATCATTATTATGGAAAACTGTGATTAAGGGGTTAAATACAAAGTTGTGGCGAAAAAGTGAGCTAAGTTCGTGATTTTTTTAAAATGTTTTGTGCAAATTTTATTTGAAAAAGCGAAAGACAGCTCGTTGGTAGTACTATCGAAGTTAAAAAAAAACAAATATATTTAAAAAAAAAAGGTTGGCGGAGTTATGGCCTATCCCCTAAAGTCTTTTTTTTGGCAGAGGTTTGCTGTGAACATTTAGACCGAATGGACATTTAGACCGAATGGATATTTAGACCGAATGGCCATTTAGACCGAATGGACATTTAGACCGAATGAACATTTAGACTGAATGAACATTTAGACCGAATGAACATGTAGACCGAATGGACATTTAGACTGAATTGTTATTTAGACCTAATGGATATTTAGACCGAATGGACATTTAGACCGAATGGACATTTAGACCGAATGAACATTTAGACCGAATGGACATTTAGACCGAATGGACATTTAGACCGAATCGATATTTAGACCGAATGGACATTTAGACCGAATGGATATTTAGACCGAATGGACATTTAGACCGAATGGACATTAAACCCGATTGGATATTTAGACCGAATGTACATTTAGACCGAATGGACATTTAGACCGAATGGACATTTAGACTGAATGAACATTTAGACCGAATGGACATTTAGACCGAATGGACATTTAGACCGAATGAACATTTAGACCGAATGGACATTTAGACCGAATGGACATTTAGACCAAATCGATATTTAGACCGAATGGACATTTAGACCGAATGGATATTTAGACCGAATGGACATTTAGACCGAATGGACATTAAACCCGATTGGATATTTAGACCGAATGTACATTTAGACCGAATGGACATTTAGACCGAATGGACGTTTAGACCGAATGGACGTTTAGACCGAATGGACAGTTAGACCGAATGGACATTTAGACCGAATGGACATTTAGACGGAATGGATATTTAGACCGAATGGACATTTAGACCGAATGGACGTTTAGACCGAATGGACACTTAGACCGAATGGACATTTAGCCCGAATAGACATTTAGATCGAATGGACATTTAGACCGAATGGACATTTAGACCGAATGGACGTTTAGACCGAATGGACATTTAGACCGAATGGACATTTAGACTGAATGGACATTTAGACCGAATGGACATTTAGACCGAATGGACATTTAGACCGAATGGACATTTAGATCGAATGAACATTTAGACCGAATGGGCATTTAGACCGAATGGACATTTAGACCGAATGGACATTTAGACCGAATGGGTATTTAGACCGAATGGATATTTAGACCGAATGGACATTTATATCGAATGGACGTTTGAACCGAATGGACACTTAGACCGAATGGATATTTAGATCGAATGGACATTTACACCGAATGGATATTTAGATCGAATGGACATTTAGACCGAATGGACATTTAGACCGAATGGACATTTAGACCGAATGGACGTTTAGACCGAATGGACATTTAGACCGAATGGACATTTACACCGAATGGATATTTAGATCGAATGGACATTTAGACCGAATGGACATTTAGACCGAATGGACATTTAGACCGAATGAACATTTAGACCGAATGGACATTTAGACCGAATGGACATTTAGACCGAATCGATATTTAGACCGAATGGACATTTAGACCGAATGGATATTTAGACCGAATGGACATTTAGACCGAATGGACATTAAACCCGATTGGATATTTAGACCGAATGTACATTTAGACCGAATGGACATTTAGACCGAATGGACATTTAGACTGAATGAACATTTAGACCGAATGGACATTTAGACCGAATGAACATGTAGACCGAATGGACATTTAGACCGAATGGACATTTAGACCGAATGGACATTAAACCCGATTGGATATTTAGACCGAATGTACATTTAGACCGAATGGACATTTAGACCGAATGGACATTTAGACTGAATGAACATTTAGACCGAATGGACATTTAGACCGAATGGACATTTAGACCGAATGAACATTTAGACCGAATGGACATTTAGACCGAATGGACATTAAACCCGATTGGATATTTAGACCGAATGTACATTTAGACCGAATGGACATTTAGACCGAATGAACATTTAGACCGAATGGACATTTAGACCGAATGGACATTTAGACCGAATCGATATTTAGACCGAATGGACATTTAGACCGAATGGATATTTAGACCGAATGGACATTTAGACCGAATGGACATTAAACCCGATTGGATATTTAGACCGAATGTACATTTAGACCGAATGGACATTTAGACCGAATGGACATTTAGACTGAATGAACATTTAGACCGAATGGACATTTAGACCGAATGGACATTTAGACCGAATGAACATTTAGACCGAATGGACATTTAGACCGAATGGACATTAAACCCGATTGGATATTTAGACCGAATGTACATTTAGACCGAATGGACATTTAGACCGAATGGACGTTTAGACCGAATGGACGTTTAGACCGAATGGACAGTTAGACCGAATGGACATTTAGACCGAATGGACATTTAGACGGAATGGATATTTAGACCGAATGGACATTTAGACCGAATGGACGTTTAGACCGAATGGACACTTAGACCGAATGGACATTTAGCCCGAATAGACATTTAGATCGAATGGACATTTAGACCGAATGGACATTTAGACCGAATGGACGTTTAGACCGAATGGACATTTAGACCGAATGGACATTTAGACCGAATGGACATTTAGACCGAATGGACATTTAGACCGAATGGACATTTAGACCGAATGGACATTTAGACCGAATGGACATTTAGATCGAATGAACATTTAGACCGAATGGGCATTTAGACCGAATGGACATTTAGACCGAATGGACATTTAGACCGAATGGGTATTTAGACCGAATGGATATTTAGACCGAATGGACATTTATATCGAATGGACGTTTGAACCGAATGGACACTTAGACCGAATGGATATTTAGATCGAATGGACATTTACACCGAATGGATATTTAGATCGAATGGACATTTAGACCGAATGGACATTTAGACCGAATGGACATTTAGACCGAATGAACATTTAGACCGAATGGACATTTAGACCGAATGGACATTTAGACCGAATCGATATTTAGACCGAATGGACATTTAGACCGAATGGATATTTAGACCGAATGGACATTTAGACCGAATGGACATTAAACCCGATTGGATATTTAGACCGAATGTACATTTAGACCGAATGGACATTTAGACCGAATGGACATTTAGACTGAATGAACATTTAGACCGAATGGACATTTAGACCGAATGGACATTTAGACCGAATGAACATTTAGACCGAATGGACATTTAGACCGAATGGACATTTAGACCGAATCGATATTTAGACCGAATGGACATTTAGACCGAATGGATATTTAGACCGAATGGACATTTAGACCGAATGGACATTAAACCCGATTGGATATTTAGACCGAATGTACATTTAGACCGAATGGACATTTAGACCGAATGGACATTTAGACCGAATGGACATTTAGACCGAATGGACGTTTAGACCGAATGGACGTTTAGACCGAATTGACGTTTAGACCGAATGGACAGTTAGACCGAATGGACATTTAGACCGAATGGACATTTAGACGGAATGGATATTTAGACCGAATGGACATTTAGACCGAATGGACGTTTAGACCGAATGAACACTTAGACCGAATGGACATTTAGCCCGAATAGACATTTAGATCGAATGGACATTTAGACCGAATGGACATTTAGACCGAATGGACGTTTAGACCGAATGGACATTTAGACCGAATGGACATTTAGACCGAATGGACATTTAGACCGAATGGACATTTAGACCGAATGGACATTTAGACCGAATGGACATTTAGACCGAATGGACATTTAGATCGAATGAACATTTAGACCGAATGGGCATTTAGACCGAATGGACATTTAGACCGAATGGACATTTAGACCGAATGGGTATTTAGACCGAATGGATATTTAGACCGAATGGACATTTATATCGAATGGACGTTTGAACCGAATGGACACTTAGACCGAATGGATATTTAGATCGAATGGACATTTACACCGAATGGATATTTAGATCGAATGGACATTTAGACCGAATGGACATTTAGACCGAATGGACATTTAGACCGAATGAACATTTAGACCGAATGGACATTTAGACCGAATGGACATTTAGACGGAATGGATATAAGACCGAATGGACGTTTAGACCGAATGGACAGTTAGACCGAATGGACATTTAGACCGAATGGACATTTAGACGGAATGGATATTTAGATCGAATGGACATTTAGACCGAATGGACGTTTAGACCGAATGGACACTTAGACCGAATGGACATTTAGCCCGAATAGACATTTAGATCGAATGGACATTTAGACCGAATGGACATTTAGACCGAATGGACGTTTAGATCGAATGGACATTTAGACCGTATGGACATTTAGACCGAATGGACATTTAGACCGAATGAACATTTAGACCGAATAGAATTTTGACCGAATGGATATTTAGACCGAATGGATATTTAGACCGAATGGCCATTTAGACCGAATGGCCATTTAGACGGAATGGACATTTAGACTGAATGGACATTTAGACCGAATGGACATTTAGACCGAATGGACATTTAGACCGAATGGACATTTAGACCGAATGGACATTTAGACCGAATGGACATTTAGACCGAATGGACATTTAGACCGAATGGACATTTAGACCGAATGGACATTTAGACCGAATGAACATTTAGACCGAATGGACATTTAGACCGAATGGACATTTAGACCGAATGGACATTTAGACCGAATGGACATTTAGACCGAATCGATATTTAGACCGAATGGACATTTAGACCGAATGGATATTTAGACCGAATGGACATTAAACCCGATTGGATATTTAGACCGAATGTACATTTAGACCGAATGGACATTTAGACCGAATGGACATTTAGACCGAATGGACGTTTAGACCGAATGGACGTTTAGACCGAATGAACAGTTAGACCGAATGGACATTTAGACCGAATGGACATTTAGACGGAATGGATACTTAGACCGAATGGACATTTAGACCGAATGGACGTTTAGACCGAATGGACACTTAGACCGAATGGACATTTAGCCCGAATAGACATTTAGATCGAATGGACATTTAGACCGAATGGACATTTAGACCGAATGGACGTTTAGACCGAATGGACATTTAGACCGAATGGACATTTAGACCGAATGGACATTTAGACCGAATGGACATTTAGACCGAATGGACATTTAGATCGAATGAACATTTAGACCGAATGGACATTTAGACCGAATGGACATTTAGACGGAATGGATATTAGACCGAATGGACGTTTAGACCGAATGGACAGTTAGACCGAATGGACATTTAGACCGAATAGACATTTAGATCGAATGGACATTTAGACCGAATGGACATTTAGACCGAATGGACGTTTAGACCGAATGGACATTTAGACCGTATGGACATTTAGACCGAATGGACATTTAGACCGAATGGACATTTAGACCGAATGGACATTTAGACCGAATAGAATTTTGACCGAATGGATATTTAGACCGAATGGATATTTAGACCGAATGGACATTTAGACGGAATGGATACTTAGACCGAATGGACATTTAGACCGAATGGACGTTTAGACCGAATGGACACTTAGACCGAATGGACATTTAGCCCGAATAGACATTTAGATCGAATGGACATTTAGACCGAATGGACATTTAGACCGAATGGACGTTTAGACCGAATGGACATTTAGACCGAATGGACATTTAGACCGAATGGACATTTAGACCGAATGGACATTAACCAAATGGACATTTAGACCGAATGGACATTTAGATCGAATGGACATTTAGATCGAATGGACACTTAGACCGAATGGACATTTAGACCGAATGGACATTTAGACCGAATGGACATTTAGCCCGAATGGACATTTAGCCCGAATAGACATTTAGACCGAATGGACATTAAGACCGAATGGACATTTAGACCGAATGGACGTTTAGACCGAATGGACACTTAGACCAAATGGAATTTAGACCGAATGGACATTTAGACGGAATGGATATTTAGACCGAATGTATATTTAGACCGAATGGACGTTTAGACCGAATGGACACTTAGGTCGAATGGACACTTAGACCGCATGGACATTTGGACCGAATGGACATTTAGACCGAATGGACATTTAGACCGAATGGACATTTATACCGAATGGACATTTAGACCAAATGGACATTTAGACCGAATGGACATTTAGACCGAATGGCCATTTAGACCGAATGGACATTTAGACCAAATGGACATTTAGACCGAATGGACATTTAGATCGAATGGACATTTAGATCGAATGGACATTTAGATCGAATGGACACTTAGACCGAATGGACATTTAGACCGAATGGACATTTAGACCGAATGGACATTTAGACCGAATGGACATTTAGACCGAATGGACATTTAGACCGAATGGACATTTAGCCCGAATGGACATTTAGCCCGAATAGACATTTAGACCGAATGGACATTAAGACCGAATGGACATTTAGACCGAATGGATATGTAGACCGAATGGATATTTATACCGAATGGACGTTTAGACCGAATGGACACTTAGGTCGAATGGACACTTAGACCGCATGGACATTTGGACCGAATGGACATTTAGACCGAATGGACATTTAGACCGAATGGACATTTATACCGAATGGACATTTAGACCAAATGGACATTTAGACCGAATGGACATTTAGACCGAATGGCCATTTAGACCGAATGGACATTTAGACCAAATGGACATTTAGACCGAATGGACATTTAGATCGAATGGACATTTAGATCGAATGGACATTTAGATCGAATGGACACTTAGACCGAATGGACATTTAGACCGAATGGACATTTAGACCGAATGGACATTTAGACCGAATGGACATTTAGACCGAATGGACATTTAGCCCGAATGGACATTTAGCCCGAATAGACATTTAGACCGAATGGACATTTAGACCGAATGGATATGTAGACCGAATGGATATTTATACCGAATGGACGTTTAGACCGATTGGACACTTAGACCGAATGGATTTTTAGATCGAATGGACATTTAGACCGAATGGATATTTAGACCGGATGGACATTTAACCCGAATGGACATTTACACCGAATGAACATTTAGACTGAATGGACGTTTAGACCGAATGGACATTTAGACCGAATGGACATATAGCCCGAATAGACATTTAGACCGAATGGACATTTAGACCGAATGGACATATAGCCCGAATAGACATTTAGACCGAATGGACATTTAGACCGAATGGACATTTAGACCGAATGGATATTTGGACCAAATGGACATTAGACCTAATGGACATCGCTTGCGCTGCATCATACAACGACGAAGGTTTTTTTCGACTTCCTTCAACTCCATCGCATCAGAACTGTTTTATTATGTGCTGTGATGGAAAACTTCTCAGAAAAATTATATGTATTCTCATATCCTATATCCTTTCCGTACACGAAACTGCTGAAACATATCTTTGATATCTACCAAATCTATCCGGAAACTCTTGAAACCATAATATATAACTGTGTAAATAGGTGTGGGCATGTCCGAACTCAAGTAAGTAATAGGAAATTCTGCGAAACACACGACCCGGATGACGGTCATGTCCCAAACCAAGCGTGCCACGATATTCAAACATTATTGATCAATGGTCTTATGCACGTAAGCCTTGTGCTGGTATTTCACCACCTATCGTCGAATGTTGTTATACAAGGCTTCGTTCTTCAAAAGTTTTCTACGAGACCTACTCAATGTAATCATAAACTATCCTTAAAACAGCGCAAAATATTTTTTTTGGCATATTTCGGATCTCTAAGAAGAGAAAAATATGCTCAAGAAAGGATTTACTCGAATTCAACTTGGTTCGTCTGCTAGAGCCCATCAAACTACCAACTATAAGCTGATAAAATTGGGGATAGATAAAATCGGGAGCAGATAAAATCGGAGGCTGATAAAATCGGGTCTTCACTGTAGCACCATTTCGAACTGATTTTCCTTATAACAAACAACAAGATTCGCAGCCTGATTTTTCCTCTTGTACAGATTAGAAGTCAAAGAGTGCATCGTTTGCGAACAGCATACAAACAAAACACTACCCAATCCACTCCGATTTGGCGTTTACGTGTAACTTACAGTACGCGAGGTGGAACACTTGATTACGGTGGAAATTTGTGCTTACAGAAGTGTCGCACATACAGCTGCATCATACGCGGGGCATGTAGTGCTAATAGCGTTCAACTTATTAGCTTAGGCAGAATGCTTCGTAGCGAAGAATAAGAAGACCATGATGTCGAATACGAAACCTTCAAAACTACGATGCCCGTGTATATGGCCGCTTACGGAAATTTACCTACCCGAATTGGCACCGCGCACTAATGCGGATTATATTAAAAGATTCATGCCATAATATGGAGAAGTGGAATCCGTCACAAATCACATTCAATTTTGTAACCAGACGGCACACTACGGTAAGCCACGCACCGAAATAACAAAAAAATGCCGATACGTCAGAGACAGCTAGTACGCCATGCCAGACAAACAGTTTTTCACCAAACATCTTAGAGCAAAAAACAAAGCTACTCTAGCGACAATAGCCTGACCATTGCTTACCACCGCGAAAGAAAATTAAAACAAGGAGTGGAGAGCAGTGCGCCCAGGATATATTGAATTATTTTTTATCTTTCATGAATTGTTAATTGAATTGTATCTTTGAAATGTATATTATTTTCAAAAAATGCGATTGACCCTCGAGGTTAAAGCCTTAATAAATTCCATGATTCCAAAGCATTATCAATGCTTGTTTCAAGCGGAGCATACAAAGGAAGATCATTCAAACCGATAAGAATTTTTGAAATTTCTCGATAATCAGTCACGAGTGAATTTGAATTTTGCATATTTTTGAAGAAAGAATTATTTATTATTTGCACGATTCCTGTTAACCCTGCGGCAATTGCGTCGTGCACTGAGTTTGAACAACGTTCTGAAATTCAGACGAAATGGTCTTAGATCTTCAGGCGGTTGCCTTAATGTAGATAGAGAGTTTATTTTTGAGAAAACGTACCACACGCCTGCACAATTACTCGACCAGTGGAAATAAATATTTCCATCATGTACAGTAAAAATGAATGTAGAAATGCTTTTTTCCCTACGTCACAGGATACATTAAGCATCACCTCTGAGAGTAATGGCAGTCAAAGATTGGACCGATCTGTCAGCGGCTCCATCAGTTCCCTGAATGCTAGCGGTTCCAACAACAATAACAACAATAGCAGGTTGCACATCACACCATTCAAACATTGAAAATTACCCTCTCTGACACAACTCTTTTTTCTACCACCCCCACCGTGTGATAATTTTATGTTGTGGAAATCTGTTCAAAGAGGTGACTTGTCTCCGTCACCGTCGTCAACATCTCTCTCGAATGGCACCAACAGCAGACCGACTAGACCCGCTCCATTACCACCAGTAGCATCACCGAGTTCTTCAACCAGCGCTACCCCAACCAGTGGCAGACGTCTTGCACCACAACCCCCACAGGTTATCGCTAGGGTCTCACAGGGGAGTGGTCGGCACTCCCCCGAGGACAATGCTGCCGTTGAAGATAACAACAACAGGATGAACGGTACAATCCTACTCAACGATACCGGAGGAGGTATCCAGTCAACAGATGACGGCCGACCGGAGGTAGTAATTCAGTAGTTCTGTCTTTACGCGCTCTGCTTCCATCTTATAACAATGCACAATTTCCACGCCTGCGCCATCCCTTACTGAAACCTGTGCGGTTGCGGGTCGCTTTTGTTCGCACTGTTACTTTTACTAATGCACACCAAACGGTTTTGGGCGAGTGCGAACCATAACAATGACTAATCGAATCGTAGTACAAATTGTAACCAAATTCTGGGTGATGGTTCTAGTTTAAATGTTTGTTGTACTTTTCAAATTAAAGTAAATTACTGCTTTTTACTAATTTCAGGCGGATAATTCATCTATTCGATCAGTAGATGCTAGTTCATCTCTCACCAGTTCACCAATTCCGGGGGCTCACAACCAGCAATCACAACTGCCCAGTTCGGATGGGCTCCCTCCCGGTTGGACAATGCAGTTTGCCGCCAACGGACGACTGTTCTTCATAGACCACATCAGTAAGAAAACCTCCTGGGTTGATCCCCGGACGGGAGTGGCTAGTTCGATCCCAAGTGCCTCGTTGAATAACAACTCTGCGGTGGGTGCCAGCATCGGTGCCGCTGGTGGCGTTGCTAGTCCAAACGCTCGACAGGAAGATGAGCTGGGATCACTGCCCGAGGGGTGGGAGGAACGAGTGCACAGCGACGGTAGGACCTTCTTCATTGACCATAACACGCGAGCGACACAGTGGGACGATCCTCGGCTGTCGAATCCCAAAATTGCCGGCCAAGTAGTGCCGTATTCGAGGGATTACAAGCAGAAGTACGAGTATCTCAAGAGTCAGCTGAAAAAACCGGTGAGCTAGTTTGTTAGTTTCAGGAAATAAAAAATAGGATTTATTAAATTGAACAAATCAGGATATCACGCAGTGTTACTAATACTCGTTTTCTCCCGCGTCTCTCAGGCCAACGTTCCGAACAAGATCGACATCAAAATTAGGCGAACCTCGATCCTGGAGGACTCGTACCGAATAATCAACTCCGTCACCAAGGTCGACTTGCTCAAGACTAAACTATGGGTGGAGTTCGAGGGTGAAGCTGGTCTGGATTACGGTGGTTTGGCACGGGAATGGTTCTACCTGCTATCGAAGGAGATGTTCAACCCGTACTACGGTCTGTTCGAGTACTCGGCAATGGACAACTACACACTGCAGATTAATCCTTTCAGTGGGTTGTGCAACGAGGAGCATTTGAACTATTTCAAGTAAGTTTTCCAACCTCCTCCTTTGTAGTGGATTGATGAAGCACATTACTATTTGCCAGATTTATCGGTCGGATAGCCGGAATGGCAGTGTATCACGGTAAGCTGCTGGATGCGTTCTTCATTAGGCCGTTCTACAAAATGATGCTGCAGAAGCAAATCGATCTGAATGACATGGAATCGGTGGACACCGAGTATTACAACTCGTTGCTCTACATCAAGGAAAATGATCCGTCCGAGCTGATGTTGACCTTCAGTGTGGACGAGGAGAGTTTCGGAACCACTAGTCAACGGGAGCTGAAACCGAACGGAGCCGATATCGAAGTGACGGACGAGAACAAAGACGAATATATTAAAATGGTGATCGAGTGGAGGTTCGCAGCCAGAGTCAAAAACCAGATGCAAGCATTTCTAGATGGATTCGGATCGCTAATACCGCTGCATTTGCTCAAGATCTTCGACGAGAATGAACTGGAATTGCTAATGTGTGGTATCCAAAGTATTGATGTGAATGACTGGAAGCGAAATTCGTTGTACAAAGGAGATTACTATGCAAACCACGTTGTAGTTCAGTGGTTCTGGCGGGCGGTTCTGTCATTCAGCAATGAAATGCGTGCCAGGCTATTGCAATTCGTGACTGGTACCTCCAGGGTACCAATGAATGGTTTCAAGGAACTCTACGGATCAAATGGACCGCAGATGTTCACGATCGAGAAGTGGGGTACACCAAACAACTACCCGAGGGCACACACATGGTAAGTTCCAATTCTCAACCTATTCTAATGTTAACTGATTCTAACGATCATAATATCTTCCTATCAATAAAGCTTCAATCGACTGGATCTCCCACCGTACGAAAGTTATTCGCAGCTCAAGGACAAATTGGTCAAAGCGATTGAGGGCAGTCAAGGATTTGCAGGGGTTGACTAGAGTACGCTGCTTCCATTAAACAAACATTCCTTCCCCAACATAAGCACACAAATCAAACACACCAGCTGCTGCTACACACTACACAAAGCATAGTTTCTCTGCTGTGGAGGAGTGGCGAACCGTTTTTATTTTTACTAGCTTTAAGGAGCGAACAGAATGTTCTGATTGCGTGCAATCGCAATCGTAGAATGGGAAACAATTTTTCAAAGCAAATCAACAAAGTCTGCCATAACGATTCGAGTCTCCTCAACCAAAAAAAAGAAGGCAAAAACACTATTCTGCCTGACTATAGTTGGAATAGACTAGTAAACTAGTACCAGCGAGAAGTGAGAGTGCCTTGCAAAAAGATGTTCCAAGAGGGAAACATGCTTGCCTAGTAAGTTGCAATTCCGAAACCCTCAAGCAATGGCTTTGAAATAAAGATTTAAAAAACGAAACTGATCCTACGTTTAGAGTCACCAAATATATTTACCAAGTTTATAGTTTACACGGGGCAGCTAGCAACCAGTAGCAATGTTCAAAGTTATCAAAAAGTTTACAAGAGCAATTCAGCTTTGGCAAAACCCAGTGATTATTAAATTATTGTACCATTTTATTTGAATTTATCCCGGATTTTGGTCGGAATTGTGAAAGCATACTAGATACGAGAAGGATACAAATATGATTAAACTAGCCGATAGGGTAAGACAACTCGCACACAACGTGGGGATCAGCACGAAACCCGTATGTATTATTAAATTTTTAATAAAATGCAAATATTATTCGACTCCTGTTTATGATTGGCAGTGAATTAGCCGATGATTTTTAATTGCAAAATAAAATCACATTCCTGAATATTTCAAAGGTGTTGCATTTCTTTAAAGGATAACTAATCGTTAAGGGTTTTTTTGAGTTTTAAGATTCAAAGGTTTTTTTTCGGTTTTGGTATTACGGACCTTACAGACGACAGAGAACGAACACACTCCCAGATATGGGGCCATATTCTCAAATTCACGTCACCTAGTGACTGTGAGAATAGGGCCCAAGGTGAAATGAGTAAACAAAACCAGCATCAATCAGTAATCTACGAGTATCAAACCCCGCCCTTCCTAGAACTAAAGAGACGACGAAATCATGGTAACAGCATTATTTTCAAACGTTTAAGTAAAAGAGTCCTTTAATCTTTCGGAAGAGTGATTACCTTAACAAAGCAACGACAACGAATGGAACAAAAATGGAAGATACGGTGTCACCTAAAGCTAACACGGCTTTGCATGGAGAAGAACTACTTCAAGTTTAGAGACAACTACCACAAACAAAGAAAAGGGGTTGGCAAAGCTGTATTATCGTGCAACATGAGGCCAATCTATGTCGCCATTCACCTGAAGTCTTTGTCCAAATTGGTGACAATGTATCTGAATCCATTTCCAACCATTCTGGAGTTCCTCAAGGTAGTACGCTTGGTCCGTTACTGTTTACACTGTTCGTGAATGGTGTGGTTTTCATCTTGATGCGTGGAGGAAAACTGTTCTTTGCTGACGACTTGAAAATATTTCTAGTTATAAAGAAAGAAGCCGATTGCTGTGAGCTACAGTATCTCTTTGATACCTTCTACAGTTGGTGTAAAAGAAACATGATGGTTCTTAGTGTTGCTAAATGCTTTGTTATCAGTTTTCATCGAACGAGGAACATGTTTACTTTCAACTACAACATCGCTGGAACTCAGCTGCAACGCGTTGACCATGTAAAAGATTTGGGTGTCATCCTAGATGAAAGGCTAACGTACACCCATCACTTCTCAGGGATCATTGACAAAGCTAATCGTCTACTAGGTTTCATGTTCAAAATATCCAATGAATTCTGGGACCCTTTATGTTTCAAAGCTTTATACTGTTCACTGGTGCGCTCACAGCTGGAATTCGCGAACGTCGTATGGTGTCCCTACCATGCAACTTGGAGCCAAAGAATTGAAGCCGTCCAGCGCAGATTCATACGATATGCGTTACGTCAATTGCCTTGGAATGATCCGCTGAACTTGCCACCGTATGAAGACCGTTGTCGATTATTAGGACAACACACCTTAAAAGACCGTAGGCACGCCTCGCAAGCCACCTTCGTATCTAAGCTTCTTCTGGCTGAATATGATGTTCCCGATCTCCTATCGCAAATTAACCTGTATGCACCAACCCGTGTCCTTCGTCCTCGAACACTGCTACAGACTGAAATGCGCAGCACTAACTACGCTGCTAATAGCCCAATATTAGCAATGGTCCGTCGCCTCAACGATTTTACCGACACCTTCGACTTCGTCATTAGTTCTGTACAGTTTCGGAACCGTTTGTTGTCACTTTAGGTTAATTTTGTATAGTTTAGTCATAGTTATAGTTCATTAAGACTCAATGTCAGATGGACTGAAATTGTTTAAATACAAATACAAATACCTCTGATACAGAACTCCTATCGCTTACCTCCCCGCGGTGCCAACCGGGATACAGGCCTCCTTTTGCCGTTTTTGCTTAAACTCGGGACTGGATCGTGTTCTATCCCCAACCGCTGTCAATTCGTTCACTTCGACGGGTTGACGGAGTGGAGCCTGTCTCAGTTTCGTTTCGAGCGGGAGTGGCATTAGTGAAGATCTTCTAGGATCTATGGTGGTATGCTGACAGGGAAGAGGGATAAACGACGCGCGCGCGAAACTATTTGCTTATTTTGGGCAGCTCAAAATTATTTCTTGGTTTTCTTTTGTAAGTTCGTTTTGTATACAAACTTCGACAAATATTTTTTCTCGATAAATAGTTGTTCGAAAATCACCTCCAATAAGACTTCAAGCTGACTAGTATCGATGATCAAGGGTCAATACGTACTGAAAATACATGGCGTCTGTTTTTATGAATCTAATTTCGAGTTTCGTCAACGTGTCACTCAGCAGTTTTCAACCCAATAAATATATCGTAGAAGAGGATTGGCGAATTTTCTTTGAATACTGTCGCAATAAATAGAGATCCGGTCCATTACGCAGATAAGATTATTTTTCCTAAGCAATACTCCCGCGGTCGGCTGTGTAAAGTTCAAATTGCTTTTGTATAGAAAACAGGATACTCTCGGTAGCCGGCTACCCAGAGGTTAAAAAGAACCAAGACCTAAATAAGATCTTTTCTTTTTCGAGTGACGTGTACTCGAAAACCAGCTAAACTACTACCTAATTAACCATGCATTACAGGTCGCATCGCTTGCTTGGAGCGAATCCTAGACCTTATACCCTTCCAAACCACCAACTCCGCGACACCTATGGAAGAGTCTGATGAGTCGTCTACCTTCCGTTAAGTAGGTGGAGCCTCAACACTTCTCGTCTACCTTATCCTTTATCCTTCCCCGTGAACGATGAAGATGGGGGCGGCCGGCAATGATGGCTATCATGCTATTCAGGTTTTAATATGGGTCGGATTGGTATGAATTCCTACTTACCACTTCCTAAGCAGACTTTCTTATTAGATAATCAGCAGTCAAACATGATGAAGTCAGTGTGCAATCCGCCAAAATCATCGTCACAACGCAACGCTGAGTTCTACTGAATTGACATTGATTATAGCACAGACTAACAAATATAACACTATGAGAGAATCCCCCCAAAAAACCTCGATCCGCCAATTTTCCGAGAACACTAGCTCCATCTTTTATTCACGGTCCCAAACACTCATTTACTGATAGGTTACCCCTCAGGATTGGGAACAATTTTTCACTATCCCCCATATGCTTGTTCATATGTCAGTGGCGCCATAATTTCAAATGTGGCCACAGTCCCAACCACAAACATCGAATCGGTTGTTTCCTTTGAGCCAGATTCCATACTGAATCCATTCAGGATTTCGAACCGGTCCCGGAATGGATTTGAAGGATAGTTGTGATAATCTGGTGTGGCGGCGCTAGTGTTTTAACGTATATTCATTCAAAAGTTTACACACATTTTATTAACATGCTTGTTCGATCATGGATGTCTGTTCTCTGTGGTACTGCTGTAGTATCCATCTTGGGGAAGAATAGCAGCTAAAGACGAATACACCGTTGATCCTGGCGATCACGAAGCCTTCGCGTGTGTTATCAACCGAAATGTGCCCGAGGAAGCTGAAGATAATCGTCGAGGGTCTTTTTCCCAAGCACGATCCAACTATCTGGCCACCAACATCGTACGGCGAAGAAGAAGGAGCAAACACGAACGATCGGCAAGTGACAACCGACGAGCTCGCAGAAGCATCGAAGCGCCTGAAATCAAAGAAAGCCCCCGGTCCGGATTGAATACCGAACGTGGTGCTGAAAGCTGGCATATCTGGACATGTTCAGGATGGTGCTGCAGAAGTGTTTAAACGAAGGCAACTTCTCCGAAATGTGGAAGGTACAGAAGCTGGCATTGCTACCGTATCCAGGGAAGCCACCGGGCGATCTTGCCTCGTACAGGCCCATATATCTGTAGGCAAGTGCTGACTGTCCAAGATTTTCGCAAAGGAGCATCGACAGTGGATGCAATTCGGACAGTGCTCGAGAGTACTGAGAAGGCATCTAAACAGAAGAGAAGATCGATACTGCGCTGTTGTCATGATAGATATGAAGAATGCATTTAACAGCGCCAGCTGGGTAGCAACCGCTGCAACGCTGCACAGAATGAGGATTTCCGACTATCTATGCCAGATCCTGAAGAGCTACTTCCAGAGCAGAGTGCTACTGTACGAGACGAACGTAGGGCAGAACTCAATGCGAGTCACAGCGGGCGTTCCTCAGGACTCCATTCTCGGTCCAACTCTTTGGAATGGGTTGTACGATGGGGTCTTAGCACTGCGGGTGCCCAGAAGAGTGAAAATCATGGGTTTCGCTGCCGACGTGTCACTAACGGTGATGGATGAGACGCCTGAAGAAGTAGACGGGTTGACTACGGAGACAATAAACGCGATCGAGAGGTGGATGAACGGAGTCAAGCTGCAGATAGCTCAGCACAAAACGGAGGTGGTGTTGGTCGGCAACTGCAAAGCGGTGCCGCGGATGCAGATCGACGTTGGAAGGCAAGTGATTGCATCAAAGTGTGCATTGAAGTAATTATAAGTGATAATCGACGACCGGTTGATCACAGAGAACAGACATCCATGATCGAACAAAAATATTTAAAAAACGTGTGTAAACATTTGAATTAATATATTAAAAACACTAGCGCCGCCACACCAACCTATCCCAACTATCCGTCAAATCGATTCCGGAACCGGTTCGAAATCCTGGATGGATTCTGCATGGAATCTAGCTCAAAGAAAACAACCGATTCCGACTCTATCGGTTGACGCATTTGAGCTGGAATTCATGCTGGAAGTCCGAATCGGTTCCGGACTAGTTTGACTGGGTAGAGGAATAACCGCTGTCAATTCTGTCGCACTCAGCCACAAAAAAACATGACGACAGTAGCGCACCTGGTTTAGATATCCAAACTACCTTCGAAACCGTTAGAGATTTTACACAAGTTGAATGCTGAAGATGGACGTCTGTTCTCTGTGGGTTGATCTTCAATAACCACGTCGACAACGCCTGCGAAAAGTCGACGAAGGCAGCGAACGCAATAGCGGGAATTATGCCAAACGTCGGCGGTCCGAGAAGCAGCACGAGACTCTGTTATTCACTGCTTCGTCATCAATACTCCGATATGGGGCTCCTGCCTGGGATGGTGCGCTGAAAACCAAGCGGATCCGTGAAAAGCTGAACAGGACATACCGGTTGATGGCCGTACGAGTCGTGAGTGCGTACAGAACAATATCGTCGGAGGAAGTATGCGTTTTCGCCGGGATGATCCCTAGGGGCAGATCACTCTAAGAATGTATAACAAATTTGCATCAAATTAGAAAAAATGCATTTAATTTCCATTTTTGCATCAGCTTGGCACTCTCTCGCAGAAAAGTTTGTTTAACAAATGTCCTACGCTGATCCACTTTGATCGACGTTTTGTTAAATGTAGGGCTAGTTTTTCTGTAGGGTTTTGACGTCTTACACGCAACGCAAAGCACATTGCAGGCAACGCAAAAACATTGCACGCAACGCAAAATACATTATGAATTTCTATTTTGATGGAAATAAATGCATTTAATTTCGCTGATTTTTAAAAATGCATCACAAGTGATCTGCCCCTAGGATGATCCCCATCTGCATCACTCTGGCTAAGGATGTGGAATGCTGCCAGCGGAGAAATATACGCAATGCAAGGAAACTGGTCCGAACGGACTCGTTGGCTAAATGGCAGCTGGAGTGATACAACGCGGAGAAAGGAAGGTGGACCCACCGACTCATGGGAATTGAACTCAGGTGAGCTGCGTACAAGGCAATCGATTTACCAACTACGCTATCTCCACCCCACTCGGAACTGTGAGAATAGGACCCGTGGTCTTTGAATGGCTTAAGTTCGAAAAAGTTCGTATGGGTATTATTATTATTATTATTATTATAGGTATAATACCTGGTGTGACAGTGCACAATAACGTTGAAGAAATGTGCCACGATGAGCATACCAGTGACGCTGTTGTAGAGTAAATAGTATGTTGAAAGAATAAAAGTAAATAAATAAATAAATAACTTTGCATTAAATCAGCACGATTCAATTTGATTGACATCTCTTTTACTTTCGCTGATTGGGACATTAAATTATTCTTAGTACTTGTCTTCTAACGATTCACCCCGTTCCGATCTCGAGATGAGAGCGAGCACTGCCGCTAGCCATCGGTATAGAATCCCCTCCTAAAACCGAAACAAGAACGAGTACTACCGCTATATAAGGCGTGCGCAACGGTCGAGCAAGTCCCTTGCAATTAGGACGCCGAGATGGAAGGACAGCAGCAGCCATCAGCAAAATCAACTCCCAAAGCCAGTGACAAGTAGATGAGTAAGCGAGCCCTCTGTTCTTCGGGAACAGAGCAACTGCAAGCCCTCTGTCCAAAGTCCGCGGCAAATAGGAGCCGGTGATGCACAAGCAGCAGCCAGCAGTGCGCTTTACAATGGCAACGCACAGCAGTGCAACGGCGGTCAAGGAGCTGTCTGGTTACAGCGTCCGATAACGACAGCTATCAATAGAGTGGTTACGAGTATACTCTCCGAGCTGCAGAGGAAGTGGCGAAGGGACCAACAAAGTAGGGCCATTGTCTAGAAAGTGTACATGGAACCAAAAATCGGGTTTCGGGAGAAATTCCACTCTCCGATGATGTAGACTGAGTCCACCGGCGGGGACCAGTTGAGTAGTACGCGACGAAGCACTGGGTTTGAGTCGCCGGGGCGCCAGCGAACCGGTCGTCAGGCTTCGCCGGAATCGCCGAACCGACCTCGACACCCTACCGGGTAGCTCGTGAGTAGGCCAGATCCACCGCCGGAGATTAGACCAAGTAGACCGCATCGAATAGCTAGCAGAGGGTCGTTGAGGCGCCTGTCAACCGAAAGCTGCGCTCTACCCGGAATCGCTGGATGGACCTCAGCACCTACTGCCTGGCTCGTTGAGTAGGCTAGATCCACCACCGGGGACTAGATCGAGTAGATCGGGACGAACCGGGGAGCTAAATGGCTCACGGAAACGAATATCGGTATCGGGAGAAATCTACTGCTCGGTTTCGGGAGACCCTCTCTCTCTCCGGGGAATTCTCCGTTGGAGTAGGCTAGATCCATTGTCAGGGACTAAACCGATTAGTTCGCGAACAAGATTTTAGTAAATTCGGGTGCTGAATGGCTCATCGGGGAAGTGGGGCGAAATGTAACGAGACGGAAACCAAAGGACTTAAAAGAGTTGCGGTGCTAAATGGCACCGAACAGGGAGCTAAAGGGCTCAAGAAGTTATGGGGCCCTATTCTCACAGTCACGTCACCTAGTGACTAGAAGGAAATTTCCTTCTAGTCACCAAGTGACGTGACTGTGAGAATAGGGCCCATGGAGCTAAAACCAAAGAAGAATCAATATCGGGAGAACTTCCTTCGCCGGGGAGCTCTTCGCCGGCGTAAGCCAGATTCACCTCCAGGAACTAGACTGAATAGACCGGCACACACACATACAGTTGGGAGTTGGGAGCCAACAAAATGGAGCAAGAAACTTACACATATGAAGTAGACGCGGCGAATCCCTTCGCCAAAAGCGGTTTAACGAGGTCACCACCTCGGCAAAGCCAACCAGTGCAACAACAGCACGACCAGGAGAAACAGCAGCCGCAGCTTCAACACCAGGAGCAGCCTCAACAGCAACAGCAGCCTCAGCCGCAACTTCAACAGAAGCAGCAAAAGCCATAGACCAAAACCAAGCTTGCCGAGTATAGCAGTAGCTAAAAAACTGGAGAACGAACTGCACAACTTTGTTGACAAAAGTAGTAATGTGCACAAGGATATCAAGACACTGATCCTGAAGATACAAGGTAACGGATTGACCGTCAAGAAATGCAGAACCTTAGAGCAGAAAGCGGAGGTAATCGGAAAGGAGCTGTTCATGGACAAGAAGTCCTTGGAAATAAGACAAACAGTGGCACCACCAAAAGTGAGGGAGTCTCACGAGGCGAATGACAAACCACAGGGGACGTCTCTCTCTCTACACCGAAGAGGCCAAGAGCTTCTCCAGGTGATGCGAAACCAGGAGGTTCCAAGAAACACAAGGAGGCTTCGGGTGAAGTGGTACGCGTAGCGAACGAAGCAGCCAACAACGTGGATAAAAACACCAAATGGGAAGCCGTCGGCAGCACAAAACGGAGGGCGAACGATAAGGATAGGTCCGAAAAGCGAAAGCTTCTCATAGGACAAAACAAAGGTGACATAGCCATAGTCAAAGGTAACGATGACTCATACGAGGAGCTACTGCGTGCAATGAGGACAAACCCGGTACTCAAGGAGCTGGGCTCAGACGTCAAGAAAATCAGGCGCACCCGCACCGGAGAGATGATTCCGGAACTGAAAAAGGAACCAAAGTCAAACAGCTCTACTTATAAAGAGCTCACCGAGAAAGCTATGGGTGAAGCGGTGAAAGTGAGAGCCTTGTGTCCGGAGGCAACCATCCAATGTAAGGACCTGGATGAGATATCCTCGGAAGAAGAGCTAAGAGAAGCTCTGGAAAAACAGAGCGAGCTTGGAGAAGTGCAGATGATGATCGGAATGAGGAAGGGACCTTTCGGCAAGCAAGCGGCTTCAGTTAGACTTCCAGTCGAAGCAGCGAACAAGGCACTTAAAATTGGCAAGATCAAAGTTAGCTGGTCGGTATGTCCATTGAGTGTCTCTCTGCGAGCGGAAATGTCAAGAGTTCGGCCATCTGGCGAGAAACTGCGGTGGACCTGACAGGAGCAAATTATACAGAAGGTGCGTGGAAAAAAGGCCAGCCACATGGCTAAAGACTGCCGGCAGGCTCCGAGCTGTCTGATCTGCGCAACCGAAGAAGGTAACAACCACGTTACAGGAGACCCACGATGTCCGGCCTTCAAACAGGAGACTGCAACGAAGTCACAGTGGAGGTAACGCAAATCAACCTCAACCATTGCGACACAGCACAACACTTGCAGCGATAATCTGTAGTAGAATCTAAATGCAATATAGCTATCATTTCGGAGCCTTACCGTATCCGGGCCAGCGATGGAAACTGGATAGCTGATAACGCAAAATCAACGGTGATTTGGATGATGGGGAGATATCCATTTCAGGAAGCGGTTTATCGTGCGGATGAAGGCTTCATAATCGCCAAAATCAATGGAGTCTTCTATTGCAGCTGCTGCGCACCTCCGCGGTGGACGACCGATAGATGCACAGAAATGCTCGATAAGCTGACAGAAGAGCTTAGCGATCGGAGACCTGTCGTTGTAGCCGGCGATTTCAACGCTTGGACGGTAGAATGGGGCAGCCGCTTTACCAACTCAAGGGGGAGTAGTCTACTCAAGGCTTTTGCAAAACTGAACGTAGAAGTTGCAAACGATGCTACAACTAGCACCTACAGCCGCGAAGGACGACATTCAGTTATTGACGTTACCTTCTGCAGCCCCGGGCTGGTTGGAAGTTTAAATTGGAGAGTGTTCGAGGGGTGCAGCCACAGCGACCACCGAGCGATCCAGTAAACGGCATTAGCAAGAGCGTGCGATGCAACCATGCCAAGGGAAGGTAAACCAAGATACAGTCACTGCCGAGTTTTCTGGTGGAATTCGGCGATTGCCGACTTACGTGCATACTGCCACCGAGCCCGGAGGAAGATGCAGAGAGCCCGAAACGTCGCGGAAAGAGATGTTCTAAGACCAGCGTACAAGGCGACAAGAGCCGCACTTAACAAAGAAATCAAGCTCAATAAGAAAGCAGGCCTAGAAGACGCCAATTCAAATCCGTGGGTCGACGCCTATAGAGTTGCCATGGCGAAGATATGAGGACCGGCAGTACCACCGGATAGGTGCCTGGAGAGGATGAGTCATCGTAGAAACGCTATTTCCACAGCATGAACCGGCGGCCTGGCCGCCACGCCATACGGAACGCAGTATGACTTCGAAGAAGAAGCTCGGGTAACCAACGAGGAGCTGATGGAGGTGGCAAAAGCCTTGAGAACCAAAAAGGCCCCGGGACCAGATGATATCCCCAACGTGGCTCTGAAAATAGCAATCCTATCGAACTCGGATATGTTTAGAACCGCGTTGCAAAAGTGCATCGACGATGGTGACTTCCCCGACATCTGAAAGCGACAAAAACTAGTGCTGTTGCCGAAGCCAGGTAAGCACCCTGGAGATCCTTTAGCATACAGGCCGATATGCCTGTTGGATAGAGTCGGCAAGGTGCTTGAAAGAGTAATCCTTAGCAGGCTTACAAACATACACAGAGGGGGAAAATGGACTATCCAATATGCAGTCCGGTTTCCGAAAAGATAGAAACTATGGAGGCTGCGCAGAAGCGAAAGAGAAGAGGTAACCGCTACTGCGGATTGGTTGCACTGGGCGTAAAAAAACGCCTCGCTAGTTGGGCCACAATCGCCGATTCTCTGCACAGACTGAGAGCTCCTGATTACCTCTGTAGGATTCTGAGGAGCTACTTCCAGAACCGGCAATTGATCTACCAATCTGATGCCGGAAAAAGAAGTGTAACCGTAACAGCGGCTTTTCCACAAGGTTCCATACTCGGCCCAACTCTGAAATGCCATGTACGACGGAGTGCTGAAGCTGAGCCTCCCCAGGGACGTGAAGATTGTCGGTTTTGCGGATGACGTGGTGCTGCTAGTGACCGGCGAATCACTAGAGGAAGTACAAGTACTCGCAACGGAGGCGATAGATGTTGCGGAAGACTGGATGCCCGAGAAGAAGCTGACGTTAGCTCACAACTAAGATGGTTTTGATAAGCAACCGGAAAGCAGTAGGCAGTATTTCGGTCGGAGAGTATATCATCAACTCAAATCGGTAAGTTAGACAACTGGGAGTGATGTTAGACGACCGGCTAAGCTTCAATAGCCACACATGCGGGAGGGTCGTAAAAGTGATCTCGGCACTATCTCGGATCATGCCAAAAATTTGGCGATCAGCAGCAGTATAAAACGACAACTGGCGAGTGTCTCCACATCGGTGCTCAGATGATACGCAGGACCTGCTTGGGTGACGGCACTGCAGATGAAGAGGAACACATCTCGGCTGAACAGCACGTTCAGGCTGATGGCCATGCGGGTGTCTAGCGCGTACCGAACTATCTCGTTAGAGGCAGCCTACGTGATAGCTGGAACGATTCCCATAAACCTTCTACTCGAAGAAGATAGCGAGTGATATAGGGATCTAGGAACGAGAGGAGTCCGTAAACGATACCCTAAGCAAGTGGCCACCTCAGGGAGATAACGCTGTAAACGGTAGATGGATCCATCGACTAATTCCCTGCCTGTAGGTGTGGGTGAACAGAGCGCATTGTGAAGTGAACTTCCGCATGACGCAGTTCTTGGCTTTTTCAAGAAGTATCTGAATAGGTTCGGCCACGCGAGTTTGCTGTTTCTGCACCGTATGCAGTGATACAGAGGAAACGCATGAGCACCATGATAAAGCGCACGACCGAAGTAGGCTAGATCCACCGCCGGGGACTAGACTTAGCACACGCATCGTCGACGATAGATCGTCGGGGCTTCTGAGACCCGACCGGACTCGCAGGACTGACCTCGGCATCTAACCGACCAGCATCGAGATAACGGTCTTGAGAGAACTTTCGACATCGGGAAATTTCTCCATCGGAGCAGGCTAGGCCCATCGCTGGGGACTAGTTCGAGTAGATCGTCAAGGAGCACCGGCAAATGGTTCGCGGGGCGCCTGTGAACTGGAAGACACCCACCACCCAGAATCGCAGAACCAACCTCGCTATCTGTCTGGCTACCATCGGTTTCGGAATCTTTCACTGCCGGGGAACTCTTCGTCGGAGTAGGAAAGATCCAACGTAGGGGCTATTCCGAGTAGTCGGTAGCGAATCGGTGGTTTAAATCGTCGAGACACCAGTGAAGCGGACGCAATCTTTCACCCGGTATCGTTGGACAGACCGCGGTATTAGTATAGGGTCGTCGAGGCACCACTGAACCGGACGCCACCCTCCAACAGGGAACGCTGGATCTACCACGGCATGCAATTGATCAACGCAGAGAGGAGCGCATGTAAAATACCATGCCGTGCAGTAGACCTGGAATCAAGCAAAGTGCATGAGCACAGTCCTCTGAAGTAGTCATGTGTATGTTCGGAGGATTGTTTGGATATTGGGAAACTCCTTGTAGCAGCCCCACGCTCAGTGCAGCAGCTCAAAGCTGTAATAAGTATGTATTTGCAAGAAACGTGGTATATAATAAAGTAGATTACTTACATCAAGTCTTCCCTTCTATTCTGGCTATTCGAAACAATCAATTTTAATTCAGTCGATGTACGCAGGTAAGTATGGGTTATTCAATTTTCTCCTAAAGGTAAGTATTTTCAGGTTAAAGTTACATTTAGGTATTTTTAAGCATGGAATAAGGTAAGTAATTCGCAAATTCAAAGTGTTCCTACCTTCAATTAAATTTAATAGTATCGTAATTATTCCTTTTTCCAGGTTTCCTACACTCGCTAGTAGGTAGTAATCTTTTAATATAATTTTGGAAATTAACTGAACTCTCCACTTTAGGTTCCACGTGATAATGTCAGTTTTCAGGTTATCCCGCAATGACGTTCGCATAATTTTTACTGACGTTTCTCCACTCCGTTGAACAAGGGGTCGCCCATCAGATCAGTCCGTGTCGCAGTGATGCCGGAACATCCCCCGCCCCGTGGGTCCTGACGCGGGCCATCGAACTCCTCGTAGGATTCAGCAGCAGTTACCTCCATAACCGCTAGCTTGACGACCGGTCGCTTTAACTCTCTACCGCCAGCTGTCCTCACGATCGCTTGCCGTACTCTGCCATCATTTCCGGCAATTACCTGTTGTACTTTACCACGTACCCATGTGCGACGATCCCCTTCGGCTACGTAAACCAGGCCACCGACCCGCACCGGCTTACTCTCCGTGAACCATTTCGAGCGCTTGTTCAATGTGGGGAAATATTCCTTCAGCCAACGGTTCCAGACTGCATCTGAAAGAAACTGCTTCTCAACGCCACGGCCAAGTCAACTGGAGTCCTGAATTTATCATGAGCACCGGAAGAGTTTCCAAGGGTAAAGTGATTCGGTGTGATGGCTTCGCTATCCGCGGACTCTTGTGGCATATAGGTTAGTGGTCGAGAGTTGATAAATCCCTCCGTCTCAGCCAGCACCGTGAGTAGTATTTCATCATTCAGTTTACGCCCGTCATCAAGCGCCCTCATCGCTTCTTTGACACTCCTCATCATGCGTTCCCACACGCCACCCATGTGTGGTGCAGACGGCGGGTTGAATGTCCATTTAGTACGAGCATCAGTAAAAGTGTCAGCGCACTCGCTGTTGATGTCCTTGATCTGCTTGATCAACTCGTTGCTGGCTCCGACGAAATTGGTACCGTTGTCCGAGCATATTTCCGCCGGTGAACCTCGTTTGCGAACAAATCTTCTCACGGCCATGATGCAGGAGTCTGTGAATAAACAATGAGCCACCTCGAGATGGACAGCTCGCGTAACTAGGCATGTGAAGACAACCACGTAATGTTTTTCCTTTCGACGTCCAACTGTCACTTCAAGCGGGCCTAGGTAGTCCACGCCCACGTAACAGAACGGCCGGATAAATGGAGTTAATCGTTCTTTGGGGAGAGGGAGAGCCATTCGCGGGTACTGTGGTTTGCACTTTGCAATCTTACAACGTTGACATTCTCTCATTACTTTGCCTACAGCCGCTCGCACGTTGAAGATGTAAAATCGCTGTCGGACCTCGTTGACTACCGTCTCACGGTTGGCGTGACCGTAGCGACAGTGATAGTCGTTCAACATTAGTGTGGTAATCTGGTGACTTCTCGGTAGTATTACTGGAAATCGAGCGTCGAATGTTACGTAGCTCGCGTTGGCCGTCCGTCCTTCCACTCTTATGACACCAAACTGGTCCGCAAAGGGAGACAACTTGTACAGTGGGCTAGATTTTTCCAGGTTAGTCCATTCGATTGGTTGCGGCTCATCTCGGTTGTTTAGGAGGATTCGTACTTCGTAAGAGTCATTCTGTGCCACTCGCCACAGGTGCTGTTCAGCCTTTAGGTATTCGTGCTGGCGCAGAGGAACGATCACGACAGGGATTGTCCGCGATGAGAGCTTGTATTGGTTTTTGGTGGCCCTGATAGTCTCGATAGTGAGTCCCGCCATTTTCTGACGGCAGTTGGACACAAACCGATGTACCAGTGCCACAGTCCGAAGTAAAACGCTCCACTTTGAGAATCGTCCGAAATCCATCAAACATTCGGGTACCGTGATGTGATGCAATAGGCGATGAGCTCTCAGCTCCTCGATGGGCTCCGCTACCGGTTTCTGTTTTGGCCAGTTTTGCATGTCCTGATAGAGAAAGGAATTCCTACCATTGAACCATCTTCCGTTCGAATCGGGTACAGTGTCCTTACCCCACTTTGTCAAGCAATCCGCTAGATTATCTTTGGAAGGTACATGTCGCCAATTCGCCGGATCGGTCGAGGACAGTATTTCTCCTACTCGGTACACCACAAACTGTTTGTAGTTGCGGTGCTGCGAGCGAATCCAGAGTATCGGAGTCTATATGCAAATATTTTTCCTTGATTGGAAGTGTGTGATTATCACATACGGTTTGCATCATCCTTGTTCCCAAAAGCGCTGCTTGTAACTCCATCCACGGAATGGATTGATACTTGAGTGGGGCCACTTTACTTCGAGTCATAACTAGCGCTACTATCGTTCCTCGGCTTGTTACAACACGGAAATAGGTAGCGCAACCATATCCCAGCTCGCTAGCATCAGTAAAGATGTGCATCTGCAACGTTTCGTAACTGTCAGGACAAGTCTTTCTGAAATAGTACCGTGGGATCTCCAGACTACTGATAGCCGGAAGCAAGTTGAGCCATTGTGGCCACTTCTCATACTCCTTATCGCCTACTTTGGTGTCCCAGCCCAAGTTGAGCCGCCAGAAATCTTGGATCAACATTCGGCCATGGATTAAAAATGGTGCAAGTATTCCTAACGGGTCAAAGAGGCTCATGATGATACGTAGAGCTATTCGCTTCGTTGGTTTCTGATCCCGAAGTACATACGGAACTAGATCACTGTGCCAACTTGTAGAAAACACAAAAATATCTTTTTCAGGATCCCAGGCTATTCCAAGAACCCTCTGCCGTTTTTCTTCTTTGCTGCAGTCGATAGAAAGCAGCCTTTGCTCGGACGATTCTCCTAGAGGTTGCAAGACCTCGGCGCTGTTGCTGACCCAATTCCGCATGTTGAACCCACCTCGTGAATGAATCAACTTCACCTGCAGCGCACGTTCTGATGCTTCTTCTGGTGTATCGGCGCTGTCAAAATAATCGTCCATGTAGGTTTTCTCCTTGATTGCTGCCGATGCTTCAGGAAATTCTTTGCTACCTTCATCTGCGTTGCGGTGCATCACTTGCTGTGCAGAGCATGGCGAGCAACTAGCACCAAATGTCGCTACATCCATAATATAGACATCTGGCGCCAGTCTCTCGTCGAAGCGGAACAGGAATCGTTGAGCATGAGTATCTTTAGGTTTGATTCGTATTTGATGAAACATTTTCTCGATGTCGCCTCCAAACCCGATACGTCTTTCGCGGAACTTACAAATTACGCCTGGCAGTAGCACCAACAAGTCTGGTCCCTTCATTAGTTGCGAATTTAGTGAAATGTGACATGGAACATCGTGTATTAAAATGAAATCCGGAGATTAGAGGAGAAGGGTTCATGGTTATCTTTTCTATTCAGAGTTCCTCACTCTGGGACACGATTGACGAAATCGGTAGTATGGTCTAACTACTGAACGAGTGCTGGGTCGGCGTAAAAGCTTTACAACAAATAAAAACAAATACATACACCACATTCTTTCGAAACAAGACAACATATAAAACGCTTTCAGTATGCAATTCGATTTATCAATTGAACGCTCATGAGCAGTTTATTAAGCCATTGTCTAGCACAATCATTAGGTATAGAACAATGTAACTTAAACGCTTAAATATTTCCGCAGCCAGTCGTATTCCCTAGTCTTGCTGGTCGTCTTCACCATCCTCCTGACAATCCATAGCGACGTCATTCTGTTCTGCAAGCTGCTCGAGTGGCTGCAATTCATTTGATCGTTCGTCTTCAACCGTATCATTCTCCCTTTCTTGAATTTCTACCTCCTTGCTTCCATTTTGCTTAGACACTTCAACTATTTGCTGCGGTGGTGGTTGCTGTTGTTGTGACAGATACTGTACTCTCGGTCGCTCTTCTCTGGACAGCTCCCTGAATTCTTCGATCAGCTGTGAGTATCGCTTCTGTAATGCCTTTTCACGTTCGGTCTGCCTCATCACGTCCTCCGTCAGAGATTCCATTCGCTTCGGAATGGCCAAATCTTCCTGAGCAGCCAGAAACTTGAAAGTAGATAGCGCCAAATTGTTTTGCTCAATCTGTTCATTTGTATCCTGAAACTGTTTAATCAAAGCTTGTGCCCTTGCCTGGTAGCCTCCGGTGAGGATCTTCAACTTTTTCTCAATTTTGCCGCATCGTTTGGCTTCTTTGGCCATATGCTTCCGGTTGATTTCCAATCGTTTCTCGGCGGATTCAATGCGATCCTTCTTACTAGCGAGATTTGCTCTGGTGTACCGATTTTGGCTGGGTAGGTAAAGTACCTGCGATAGACACTCTTGCCAGACTTGGGTGTAACTTTCTAGCGACAAGTCCCCGTGAGCCATACCAGCTTTGACAATGCCCATTTCCTCGCGCAGCATTTCTTTGGCCTGATCCAGATCGGCCTCGTCAACATCCTCGTACGGGTTCTGCTCCAGGTAGGCCAGATGCTGCGACAAGGGATTCTTTTTGGTCGGTGGTGCTTGTGGATTTATCACCGGATTGCGAATCGCGTCGTAGTTTAGCATTTTAACCATTTCCTGTTTGACCAACTCTTCCGCTCGCTGCAACTCTGTTAGTCCTTGCATTTCGTTGGATGGACGCAACACGGTCATGTTGATATCCAACGGGCGAGGTAGTTCGCGCTGAATGACCTGGAATAAGGGAAGACATTTATTAACAAACTACATTTGCAAATTCTGTTTTGAACACTGACCTGCGACCGTAGTGACAGCTCTTTCGCTTCCTTAGCTTGCTGCTCACGTTTTTTCTGAGCGTCGACATCGGCCTGATCGGCTACCATACGTTCTGCATCGGTTCCGTCATGCATGGCGGCATCAGACTCATTTTCTGGCACCACAATTTCGTAATCGTTTCTAGGTGTAGGCAGTGAAGCGAGTCCCATTTTTAGTGATGATTTCAGCTGCTTTTGATAATTTTTATAAGCGGCCGGAGTTTCACTAACGGCCAAGGATTCCTCCGTGTTAATGTTAAGCTTATCTCGAACGAAATTAGGAGTTGCTCCCGGTTGACCACCGGGCGTTGTTCCAACCGGAACTAAAGCACCCGAGGCCGGTGTTAGGAAACCGGCTGGAGTGGCTGCTCCATCCGGTCCACGTACCGAACGAAACGGTGTGGATAAAATTGTGTTCGGAGTAGCTACCACTTGACTCTGGGGCAAAGCTCCCGAAAAATCGGACTGAATGAGTGGAGTATTAGCGCCACCTTTGAGCGGTGTATCAACGTGTGTGAGAGCCATCATGTTTTGAGCTTCCTGTAGGATACGATCTGTAACCGGTGCGGGAGTTCTGGGAGTCATCGCTACCTGCGGAGTAATGCTGTAGTCAGCGAGAAGCGCATCAGTAGTTTCTACTCCGGACTCGGAAGCTACTTCCTTAGCTATTTCACTGGCGCGTCCCAACTTGACAACTTGTTGCAGCTCTTGGTCGGAAATTTGGGGCTCAGGCAAAACTAATTTTGACCGCTTCTTTGCCGGTTCCTGATTTTGAAGCATCGCAAGTGGGATATCATTCTCCTTCTTCTGTTTAATCTTTTCCTTGTCCTTCTTTCGTTCGCGAGCTTCCTTCTCAGTTCGCAACTCACCATCAAGATTCTGCTGACGAAGACTGGAAAAATCCGCTGCGATGGGGACCACATGTTCCTCTGACGTATCGTAAAATCCCAAAGCAGGAGTTTTCTCAAACGGAATCTCCGAGTTGTAATCGATTCCTTTGAGTTTCCGTTTTCGATTACCCAGACCAATACCAGCAGCACGCAATTCTCGTCGCTTCTGCAACGCAGCCAACCGTCTTGCTTCCTCCAACTGTTTCTCACGAGCTTTTCTTTTTGCTTTCTTACCCTGTGTGTTAGCCAAGCGAGCTCTCGCTTCCGACAGCATCTCCAATTCATCTTCGTCCATATCTTTCGGATCCGGACGGGCTGGTTTTGTCTCAGGATTTGGATCTATTTCTCCTGGTTTCAGCTTCCTCGGATCATCCATACCTCCATCTTCGCCTTCCTCTTTGCGTTGGGCTTGGTCCAGTAGATACTCGTACCGCTCCAAGCACTGAGCCGCCGTTCGGCCAATAATTGGTGCAATCGTGCGCCATTGCGTTGGCATCAGCTTGGCCAAATGCAGCAGCTTCTCGTCCTCCTCCCGAGACCATTCGGTTTTCTTAATGCTCGGATCCAGCCATTCATACCAACGTGCTTTGCATTGTTTAGCTGATTTCCTATGGAGCAGAGAAGCGATTCGAGACCACTGGTTTTTGCCATATTTCATAACAGCCGCTTTTAGGATTTCATCCTGCGAAATGGTCAGAAATCAATACCTTTTTCTACACACACTCGGTATAGAGACTGAAATTGGTACGTACCTCGGTGTTTCGCCAGACACCACCCTTTATCATAATTCGTGGCATCTTGGAGATTGATTAATCGATTTTATTCAACAGTAGATAAATATTACACTTAATGCTTCTTTCTCAAACGGTATAATTTCTGATAATACCGTCAATAAGAATCAGAAAATTGCAGAACGGATTCGCACGATTACTGATCACCATAAAAAAGAACTGTCAAAACGGTCAAAACAAATGCGCCTCGGAGTTTTTGACAGCAAATCCCAGTCAAAAAGGGCAAGTTGCTGGCTAGCGGAGGGCTATTTGCCAACTCGGATGCGCTAATTGCCCTACAATTTGCCAGCAATTTGCTGGCAATTAGGGGGCTATTTTATATGCAACAACGGATTCACCATCTACTCACATAAATTTATCGGTACACTAGGTAATCACCACCAGACTATAGGAAGAATCGATGGTGAAATTCGTATTGCACACCAAAACTTACCACAATCTGACTTTCATTTAGACTAAGAGATCTTGTTCCACTACGCTTACACACGATTCCACAATTTTCCACATTCGTTGGCTAAATTAAGTGCACTAAACAAACAAAATACAAGCGGGAACGCGCCAATTGTTTAAAAAAAAAATTAAACTTAAGCCAAACATGAACCGCCATGTTTGAAAAACGCAAAAAACAACCAAGTCCATTTCAGCCGCCAGAAAATTTGTCTAAGTATTGAAATTCGCATTCGCAAATTGCATTTGTTCCTAGGGGCAATTAGCACAGGCGAGTTGAGTCAAACGTCAAACTTTTTAAATCGCCTGACCATGTTCGTCCGCATTTTTTTTGACAGGGATGATGCACTGAACCGAAACTCACATAAATTGTGCTAATCTGGCGTTTAGCCGATAAGGCAAAATGCTAAGACAAAGACTGGGGATCCCGAGGGGAACGTCACTTCAGAATAATAATTGTTATATTCCGTTCGATTTTGCATGAATTTTCATTTTTTCGGCAATTTTAGAAAATTTAAAAAAATTTCTATCACATCGAGTATTGCTAAAATATTTGAAAAAAAATCAACAAATTTATCCAATCTCAATCCAATTTTGCTCGAATTACGATCAATTTGATGTAACTGGCAACTCTGCATGCTCTATTTTCGAAACATTCCTGGCAACAAAATTTATGTTTTTATTTTGATTTGTTCCTGCAGTTATGCTGCTGGCAATGTTTTGTCTTGATTTTATCGAGCACTGAAACTGTCAAAACGTGAATTTCGAGCAATTCAATTTATTTTTTATGACACATTTGAAACTATCCTCGGCCATTCCAAACCATTATCAATTAATGTAGTAAATTCGAATCCATTTTGATATAATCTATACCATTTTTTATAAATCCAATCAGAATTTTAAATTATAAGTTTATTCCATCAACAAATCACGGAGTGTCGTTCCCCTCGGGTTGAGCTCTATTATTTTCGGAACATATCTGTACCTCATCGGCAGAAATTTATGCCGCATCGGCACAGCAATATCATCGACATTTGCTTGAAATTATTTTGCAAGCGGATTTTTTCCTGCAAAATAACATCAATATCGGAAGAGAAAAAGAAGACCGTCTTCGCATGTCCCGTCCCAGATTAATACCATGGAAAATAGCGTACTATTGAAAAAAATAATAAACACCACTGGAATATATAAGAACCCAAGCAACCAAAAGTGAGCATAAGGGAGCTGCATAAGCTTCCCGTTTTAAGTAATTTTGCGATACGTTTTGTGTACTAATAGCGGCTTAAGCAGCTTTCAAGTTCCATTGAAGCTTAAGCAGCCTGAAAGTTCGCTAAGAACTTTATGTGAACTTTAAAGTGTGCTTTTTAAGTATTATCCGAACTTCTGGTTGCTTGGGAATGTTTCCATAATGCTGCTGCACAAAGGTATGTTCTGATTTTGGTATGAACAATACCATAATTCGTATTACTTCATAGAAAAGAAGTCCAAAAGGGATATATTGGTACTGGTGAACACATTTATACCGAGAGGCAGTTCATTCCCCATTCCTTTTCTCGGAATTGGGACTCCCAGCAAACGGACTCAGAATCGGTGAATCATTAGAATGACAAGTAGGCAGAAATCAATCAGAATTTGATTCAGAGGAACAATCCCATAATCTTTAATGGAAATAAACATCCCGTACATTTGAAAATACTCCCAGGGGACGTGAACATAAATAAATCCGAAACTTCCTACTAGCATCAGTAGGAAATTTTTGATCAAGAATTCGCTCAATTTATCGACATAAACAATGGTTTAATGTTTACCCTAAATAGTGAAGCTCTGAAATCTTGCAAGTTCGAAGTTTACATTGCGATGGATCATTTTGTTTAGATATATAGGTTGCATTATAAATCAACACTCGTTGGGGGAATAGAATCGAAACCAACGCTCGATGAATTGAGAATGCAAAGCACAAGATTGTACGCAGCTTACCTGGGTTCGATTCCCAACCCCGCACATAGGGTTAGAGATTTTTCCACAAGAGATTACTCTAACCAGAAACGAGGCGAATGACCCTAAGGTTAAAACCTCTATAATCAAAATATTAAAAAATAATACAAAACACAAGAATCTTGAAAAATCACTAGTAATTCCATTTGTACTAATTTTATTATTTGCGTTTATGAAATTATTCTACTTGCATTCTACAATAACATTTAAACGTCAAAATTCAGTAACATTCGGTTTCAATTGATTATTCAACAAAAATACAATGCGTGCATTCAATAGACGTTTCTTGTCAAAAAATTTTAATTGCTAAAATGCTTCATTTTTTATCCCTGAGTCGAAATTTCATATTGCCGCCAGTTTTAAGTGCCTCTAACTATTAAAAAAATAAAAAAATCGGCGAACTGCTCATTTCACCCCATATTCTGAAGATCCATCTTGACTCATTTCTCCATTTTTTTACACCATTTGGATGAATTTCAAGTGGTGAATGAAAAAAGATGCCAGTTCTCCAAATTTATCAGAAAATCTGCAGATTTTTCAATTACACTGCAGATTTTTTGCAGATTGCAGATATTTTGTAATACAAAGCGTTTATCATGAAATTTCAACAAATATTTAACATTTTGGATTATTATAAAAATCATCGCACTTCTTTCCTCCCTCAAGTATCTTGCAGAAGTTTGCAGACTTTGAAGATTTACACTGTATGCTATTGCATAAATCGATCTGGCAACCGCGATTCCACAATAATTCATTCTACGTTGATTCCATAGCAACCCATGTTATTTAGAGCAACAAAAAAGTGACAACGAATGTTAAGCATAAGAAACTTCGTGATTATATTTTTTCGTTATAACTACTTAATGCCAATCTTACCGAATATAAAATCGTTTTAATCTGGTGGTTGTTCATCACATCACGTATCAAATCAAAATAAGAACATCTCTACTTTCACATATTCCAGGGATTCGCTATCGCTTGATTTAATAACGATGAAACGCCGTGTTCTGTTTGGAATTGAATTTTCACTTTTTGAATCGAAATTCCTATTCCATCGTCGTTTCTTTGCTATGTACAGTGTCTTTAGCTCCCAATCGTGGCTCATGAAAATCCGCTGAATACGAAGCGGATAAACAATTGCAATACAGCTTTTCATTATAAGGCAGTGAAACTGTTATCATCATCGGTAACATTGCTACCGGTAAGAAGTGTCTTTCGTTATAATTCATTACACTAATATTACTTATTGTTTACAGCACACCGACCGCTTTTAGAAAAAGTACCCTTTTGAGTCCAAAACGGAGCGGCTCTGTTTTGTTAACTTCTTGATCATGGCTGAGATTAGTATAGGATGAAAAACCGCTATCATCCTTACTGTTAGTAATACTACTAGATAGTCTTATGAAAGCCTTTTTCGACTATTTACAATCTACCGGATTTTTACTATAATGGAAGCTTCGACAGTAGTCCAGTAGTTCGGAGTAGTGAATGAAACTGTTTTGGATGGTTTTCGTGTCAATTAGTAGTAACAAGAACATGTGGGTTCACTGCAGGCCGTAAATCAATACGATGAAAAGGGAAAGTAAATGACATGGCAAGATAATGTCCAGCCGGCTATCGTCCGCAGTTTTAATTAACCTCCAAAGAAAAATACTTCACAAGTCTGCCGATAAGACCGCTTCCGTAGTTGTTTTGTATTGAGCATTTGCAGAATGAATTGTGCAAAATATTCGACTACATCGGTTTCGGAGCAAGTGATACGTGCTCAAAAATCAAGATCGCCTTCGCAGAGTTTATTTTTAAATAATGTTTAACAAATACTTAGCATTTATCATTTTCAAAATCATCAAATAATTACAAATGTCCAGCTGTAAAAAATCTCAACATGCTACCTTTAATTTTTCATAAAATCATGAGACAAGATCATTCATTTATTTTACAGCATCCATTCTATCTATTTGGTTAGCGACTATTGAGGAACAATTATAATATGTATGGAAATATCATCATATTCTAACAATCACTTGTGATTTTACTTTTGATCTGCCGAAAATTTGCTTTGTACTTCCGTATCCCGGTTTTGCAATGCGATTATTGATGGATCCTAAGCGTGTCATGATTTGTAAGTAAACCCAAGTAAAAGGTCGATCTCGTTATACCTTGTCTTCAAAACAAATAAAATATTATGATTCACGCCTGAGCTATGAATTATTCTCGAACTGTGATCCGAATGCTATGGAAATTTAGATGTCGTTTAGCTTAAGATAATGCGTTGAAATTTATTGCTTTGCTCGCAAAGGGCCTCCAGAAGGATGCGGAATTTTTTTTCTTACGAGAAGCTCCAAAGAAAATCTGATTCCTATTGCTACCCCTTATAGAAACCTTGTTGATTACAGCTAGTGAGGTAGGAAAGTCAGAAAAACGTGTAGCTTGGTTATTTATTAGTTTTAAAGAGAAAAACAAAGTTGGAGAACTGCGACTACAGGCCATCTGATGGTAACAACTAAAGCATTCATTCGTTTCACATATCATGACTAAAGCGCCAGTACGACTATTGTCACTACACATTGTCCTGTACGAGAGTGTATAACGCCGGGAGTCGTCAGCGGGTCAATTTATTTAATATTTTTCTATGAGATCATTCTCATCAGACGTGCCCTCAAGGTTAAAACCTCAATAATCGAAAAATAAATACTTTTATCACAGAGAACAGACATCCATGATCGAACAAAAATATTTAAAAAACGTGTGTAAACATTTGAATTATTATACGATAAACACTAGCGCCGCCACACCAACCTATCCCAACTATCCGTCAAATCCATTCCGGAATCGGTTCGAAATCCTGAATTGATTCAGTATGGAATCTTGCTCAAAGAAAACAACCGATTCCGTCTCTATCGGTTGATGCATTTGAGCTGGAATTCATGCTGGAAGTCCGAACCGGTTCCGGACTAGTTTGACTGAGTAGAGGAATAACCGCTGTCAGTTCTGTCGAACTCAGCCACAAAAAAACATGACGGTAGCGCACCTGATTTGGATATCCCAACTACCTTCGAAACCGTTAGCGATTTTACACAAGTTGCATGCTGAAGATGGACGTCTGTTCTCTGTGATTTTATAGTTGACCGTGCCAGTGACCGTATGTGGCGAAATGCAGAAAAAATCAAAAAAACTCCTGAAATAGGCAGTGAAAAAACTAAACTTGACACGTTCTTTGATTTGCTGCAATTGTTGACAACGGTGAATTTGTATAATTTGCGGCCAATCTACCACTGCATCGAACATTGTGTTTCTTGGATTCATCGTAAATTGGTCCATTGCACCATCGCCAAATAACCGCTCCTTCCCGGTCAAACCATTTGGAATTTGATTCGGAATCCTGTATGGAGTCAGTATGGATTCCAGCTCAAATGCAACAACCGATTCTGAAACCGGTTAAGTCGGAAGCGGTTGTTGCATTTGAGTTAGAAACCATACTGACTCCATTCAGAAATCCGAACCGGTTCCGGAATGAGCTTAACTGATGGGGTTTTTCATTGAAAAACTCGGGGGCGGTGGATTGAACTTGTGTTGCATTTTCTAGCAGAAGAGTAAGCCACTAGACGTGTTTCATTCCCACTTCTGCTAGAAAGTGCAAAACCAGTGCAATCCACTGCCCCGGTATATTTTAATGAAAAACGACATGAGTAACAATGCTCGAAAAAATTACAGCTCAGCAAGCTTGTTTAAATTGTGTTAGAATTTAAGTTATTCGAACCAAGTTCTTTCTAATGAGTGGAATCAAAAACTCCAAGTAAACAAGCTCTCTGAACTGTCAGAAAAGTGAGGTTAAACATTTTCGTGCAAAGTTCTATGACTTTGTTTACAAAAAGCCAAACTTGACAGGGTGAAGTTCACTCAGTTATGAATAAATGTAGTATCGCGATTCACCACTTCATTTACAGTGTTCCCGATAAACGAAATTAAAATATCCTAAACAGTGCTGCCGAAACGCATATTTTGCATCTCACCATTCTTGCTTTGGTGAAAAAAATATTCAACATTCTTGCAATTCGCATTTTTTGAAATTTCATTAAAAATTCGGAAATCGCTCTAAAAGACTCATTCAAACGGAAATGTTTATAAAAATATGAAATCTTTCGATAAAAAATAAGAAAAAGGGGGGTTAGGTCTGACGAGAAAGGTCTATTGTACGTTTTAGTACACTAATCCATAAAAATTATGAAATAATTCACCAATACGCATAATACATTGCATTTAGAGGAAAAATACACAAATACGTTCTTAATTCGCTAATACGTAAGTATTATGAAAGAAATAATCAATACTCATCAATACACAAAATACATATCATTTCGTGAAAAATACACTAATACGTCTCTCAATACGTTAGCCTGAATCGAAAGTACTAGAGTGAGCCGCCCCTCGATTTATACCTCCTTTCGGTTGTTGATGTGTTTGGCGATTCAGAATTCTGTGAAAAAATTCTCGGGGGTTCGATTCTGTTTATAGAAATTAGTCAAATAAAAAAGTGTAGGTGTTAAATTTTATTCAATATTTGGGCAAATAAATTATATTTCTCATGCTTACAACGCTTTAACAGAGGATTCTGTATTAACTGGGGCTGTTCGAGTCCCAGAATGCCAATTTGACAGTGAACCAGAATCAACGAGGGGTCATATTTGAATGGTACATGAAATACACGGATAAATAAAACAACCTACAGAATAAGTTCTTTTAACTTACTTTTGAGTTGTGCGTCGCTTTCGCACTTATTAGTGTTGTCAAAAACAAAACGAGAGATTCGACTCAGTCGAGGTCTTCCGTGAGGGAAGGTATTTTTGATTTGTTTGGGTATACTCAAAGTTAGGTAAATTCAACATAAATTTGAGTATAAAAAATCTATCAATGAGTTGTAATTTTTGCCGTGGTTAAATGGAAACTACCTTCAACACAGTTTATCTAATTTTACCTTCCTCCACGATACCCCGAGATTGAGTCAAAAGAACTCAATTTTAGGTAGTTTTTGGTTTGCGTGTAATCGTAACCATTCTGTTTTATTACCCTCTAAGAACGGTTGGTTTCAAAATCGTCCAATGAAGGCCGTTCGTTGGACCAATTTGGACAACGTCCAAATAACCGTTCAACGAACGTCCATCGTTGGACCCGTGTTGAACGATTTTGAAACAATTTTTTGGACGTCTCAGTGGGTATCTTCGGTCTCTCTCCCGCCCACCTTCTAAGAACGGTTGGTTTCAAAATCGTCCAATGAAGGACGTTCGTTGGACCAATTTTGACAACGTCCAAATAACCGTTCAACCAATGTCCATCGCTGGACCCGTGTTGAACTATTTTGAAACAATTTTTTGGACCTCTCAGTGGCCCGGTCAAACCATTCGGAATTTGATTCGGAATCCTGAATGGAGTCAGTATGGATTCTAAATCAAATGCAACAACCGATTCTGAGTCGGAATCGGTTGTTGCATTTGATTTGGAATCCATAATGACTCCATTTAGAAATCCGAACCGGTTTCGGAATGACCCACTGAGACGTCCAAAAAATTGTTTCAAAATCGTTCAACACGGGTCCAACGATGGACGTTCGTTGAACGGTTATTTGGACGATGTCCAAATTGGTCCAACGAACGTCCTTCATTGGACGATTTTGAAACCAACCGTTCTTAGAGGGGAGTTTAACTGGGGGGCAGATAAACTCATTCCGGAACCGGTTCGGATTTCTGAATGGAGTCATTATGGATTCCATATCAAATGCAACAACCGATTCCGACTCAATCGGTTTCAGAATCGGTTGTTGCATTTGATTTGGAATCCATACTGACTCCATTCAGGATTCCGAATCAAATTCCGAATAGTTTGACCGGGCTATATTCTCTCTGCGGTAAACGTTTGGTCGATAAGGCCAAAATTGCTCTATTCGACTAACCGATTTGTTGCTCATTTTCTTGCAAACTGTCAAAGTTTTGCATGGGCTAAAATGTTGAAAAGAAAAACGAGATATCGTGAACCAGAATGAGTGTTGTGTGTGATTATTGGCAAAAATTACTTCTAAACTATTAGAAAATTGTCCAATTCAGCATTAATATTGAAAGTGACTGTAGTGCTACGCGATAGATGTGCATGTAGCAAGAAACGTGTCAAATTAGAAAGGCTACAACAAAGAAAGTGGAGGACGTGCTGCACATTAATACGCAACCTCTTGTGCAAGATAGGAAGAGGGGGATTCAGGTCAGCAAACGCTTAACAATCACCAGCTGGAGGCCATTACACTTTTTCGGTGGACATTTAGAAAATAGTACGAGACATGAGCGAAAATTGGGTTGGCAAATCTGTTTCCATCCAATGCCGCGGGAATATTGGAGTGTTTCAGGGCGTTATCAAACAGGTCAGTCCTGTTGAGATTGTGATAACAAAGGCAGTGCGAAATGGAATCCCACTGAAGAAAACGAGTGTCGAAGTGACACTCACCTGTAAGGATATTGAGAAACTGAACCTAATCTCCAGCACAAATTTGCCGAATTTATTCCCGGCTAAGGTTCAGCAGAACAATCAGTTGGAGGATTCTGTATTAACTGAAATAGATAACTTAAAGTTAACAAATCCAAATGGACAGCAGACAGTCCGAATCAAAACGCCCCCAAGTGAGGGAAGATCGTTCAATGGAAAGTTGACCGCCAAATCGCCTGGTCCTAGCAGATATGCTACTAACGGGCAACAGAAAAACGGATATGAGAATGGATCTGCAAAAAGTACAAGCCGTCCAATTGACATTAACGGCGGTGGCTCACAGAAAGTCAATTCCATTACTCCGCACAAAAACGAGAATCAGAAAAAGAAGTCGCGCAGCGGAAATGGCAATGGGAACAATGGCAGCTATCGCTTCACCAATAAGAACTCTGCGTTTGGGACGCCTGTTGACGATCCGATGATGGACCAAGATTTTGATTTTGAGAAAAACCTTGCACTATTTAATAAGCAAGCAATTTTTGATGAAATTGATGCCATCCAGCAAAGGCCGGATTTGTTACGACAGACGGTGGCGTCTGGGAAGAAAAAATACCGTCATGATGAGAATGTGTTGGCTTCGGAACCAATCCAGTATCGCCAAATCGAGGTGGAAAACTCTGGCGCAACAGGTTCCGACAGCGACGAATACGTAACAGACGAAGGACTTGTGATACCATCGATACCTCGCAACACACGAAACCTGGTACAACAGTTGGCGGAAAATCATGGCCTAACAACAGAACGTCAGAATGATCTCCTAGCCCGCGGGGCCACCGAGCTTGCTCTTCAGCTGCTCGGAGGCTCACGCCGGCTGACTCCTAATAATCAGCACCAGTGGCCAAAGATTGTGGTGGTCTGTGATGAACCGTACAATGCAAGACTAAGCGAAATCGGAATTGCTACCGGACGGATGCTGGCCTGCCATGGTCTGAAGGTGTTTGTATACGTTTCCTGTGCGACCAAGTCAACACGGACCAGTCACGAGCTGGAGCTATTCGCAGCCACAGGAAATCTTTTTACCTTTAATATCAATAGTGAGTGTCGTTGGGTTATTTTTCATCGGCAAACTTATCTAACGTTTTAATTCTTTTCAGCGCTTCCATCATCGGATCTTGTGATTGCAGCGATTAAATCGCGCAACCTTGGTGATCCACTTCGCAACTGGCTGGCCGAAAGCCGTGCCCCTGTGCTGGCGATTGATCCGCCTGTCGGGGGACTCGAAGCCACTCCAGTCAAATGCTCAATTCTGCCTGTCTTGCCACTAAACGGGTTGGGACCGGAAACGAGCACCGGTCGGCTCTACCTGTGCAACCTGGGCATCCCGGACAAATTTTTCGCCGATTCGGGCATCAAGTACAAATCTCCCTTCGACAAAGCCGTCATTCCGATTCATCGACGAAAGGATTAATCATCATATCACGACAAACCGCTGCCAGCATTTCCAATCATATTCAAACAGAACGGAGATGCCAAATCAAAGGATTTGCGGCAAATGGGAAGGATCGAACGGTGTGGAGAAACCAGTGGATATTGGAACAATTGCATTTTTTTCGTATCTTGTCTAGCGGTGGGGAATCCGGGAAACCAACGGATATTTTATGAGTTCGTATTTTATGTTCACGGACAAGATACCAGCGGGAAGGTAAAGACAACGAAAGTAACCGTCAAGTTGTAAGGGAAAGAGCAAGATAAAATCCGTTTCCTGGGGTGTTTATAAGTGATTGCAATGTTGCTGAGAACTGAAGAGTACAAAAAGAAAAGCAATATTCTCAAGATAATGGTATAAATACTCCTGGAAACAAAGCAAACAGTCCAAGTCATTTAATTATATCACAACTTACCTTACGGTGCGGGAAGTTCCTTGTCTAGTGTGCGTGTGTGTTTTTTTACTTGGTGGTAAAGCTTTACGCCGACCCAGCACACGTTCAGTAGTTAGACCATACTACCGATTTCGTCCATCGTGTGCCAGAGTGAGGGACTCTGAACAGAGAAGATAACTGTGAACCCTACTCCTCCAAAGTCCACCAAAGAGTCCGACATTTGCCTGATCCATCGGATTCCATTTGAAATGACTACTTCGGAGGGAGGCGTACTAATACACTTCACTTGATTCCAGGTCTAGCTTGTGCTAGATTTCGCTGGCCTCATAACCGCCATATCAGCCCTGCACGGCATGATACCTTTCTACGTTGACCAGTTGGATGCCGTGGTCGATCCAGCCATTCCGGTTGGAGGGTGGCTTCCGGTTCACTGGTAGCCCGACGACCCTATACTGGTGGTTTAACGCGTTCGATGCTACTCGGCGAAGTCCCCGACGTACGGTGGATCTAGCCTACCTCGGCGGAGAGTTCCCCGACGAAACAATGTCTCTCGCAACCGTTGACGGACGCGTTATTCATCCTTCGATGTAGTCCGGCAGAATGCCTAGGTCAGTCCAGCGATTCCGGGTGGAGCATTGCGTCCGGTCCACTGGTGCCCCGACGATTCAAGCTGGCGATTCGCTACGGACGGTGAATCTTTCCTACTCCGACGAAGAGTTCCCCGGCAGTGGAAGATCTTCCGAAACCGATGCTACCCGGGCAGATGCCTAGGGCAGTCCTGGGATTCTGGGTTGATGGTGGCTTCTAGTTCACAGGCGCCCCGACAACCATTTGCCGGTGCTATTTTCCGATCTATTCGAACTAGTCCCCGGCGGTGGGCCTAGTCTACTCCGACGGGGAAATTTCTCTCGAAACCGTTATCTCGATGCTGGTCGGTGAGGTGCCGAGGTCAGTCCTGCGATTCCGGGGTGAGGATGACTTCCGGTTCTCAGGTGCGTGCGCTCAGTCTAGTCCCTGGTGGTGGATCTAGCGCACTCCGGTCGCGCCCGGTGGTCTACTTTATCTCTCTTCTTCAGACTGACTTGTCAAGTGCCGTGCTCGGTTCGGCAATTTCAATTGGAGTGCAACTTCCGGTTCATCGGTGCCTCAACGACCCGAGGCCGTGTACTGCTACGTTGCTGGTCGTTGCTCCTCTCGCCAGCTTTGTTGCAACGCTGACATGAACGACTGTTCTGTTCACCACGTCCCATTTTTCTTTGTCCGCACAAATTTTTGCCAATGATGGTCATGTTAAGTGCGGCTCTTGTCACCTTATACGTTGGTCTTAGACCATCTCTTTCCGCAACTTTTCGGGCACTCTCCGGGCTCGGTGGCAGCATGCACGTAGGTCGGCAATTGCCGAATTCCACTAGAAAGCTCGGCGGCGACTGTACCTTGGTTTCTCTTGGCATGGTTGCATCGCACGCTCCTGATAATGCCGTTATGACTTCATCTGCACTAAAGTCAATGTGATTGAACTCACACCTCAACACCTCGACGAAGACTCCCTTGCCGACCTTCGTTGTTTTCCACCTTCGCTCGTTTGATTGGATCACACGCGCTTCCGACTGTCTAGTGTCTAGTCTAGACTGTCTAATGTGCCGGATCGTTTGGTGGTCGCTGTGGCTGTACCCCTCGCACACTCTCCAATTTAAACTTCCAATCAGCCCGGGGCTACAGAAGATAACGTCAATAGCTGAATGTCGTCCTTCGCGGCTGTAGGTGCTAGTTGTACCATCATTTGCAACTTCTACGTTCAGCTTTGCAAAGGCCTCGAGTAGACTACTCCCCCTTGAGTTGGTAAAGCGGCTGCCCCATTCTACCGACCAAGCGTTGAAGTTGCCGGCTAGAACGACAGGTCCCGATCGATAAGCTCTTCTGTCAGCTTATCGAGCATTTATGTGAATCGATCGGTCGTCCACCGCGGAGGTGCGTAACAGCTGCAGCAGAAGACTCCATTGATTTTAGCGATTACGAAGCCCTCATCCGCACGATAAACTACTTCCTGAAATAGATATCTCCCCGCCATCCAAATCGCCGTTGATTTTGCGTTATCAGCTATCAAGTTTCCATCGCTGGCCGGGATACGGTAAGGCTCCGAAATGATAGCTATATCGCATTTAGATTCCGCTACAGATTGCCGCAGCAAGTGTTATGCTTTGTCGCAGTAGTTGAGGTTGATTTGTGTTACTTCCATTGTGACTTCGTTGCAGTCACATCGTGGGTCTCCTGTAATGTGGTTGTTACCTCCTTCGATTGCGCAGATCAGACATCTCGGAGCCTGCCGGCAGTCTTTAGCCATGTGGCCTTCTTCCCCGCACCTTCTGCGTAAATTGCTCCTGTCAGGTCCACTGCAGGTTCTTACCAGATGGTCGAACTCTTGACACTTGAAGCACACTTCCGGTTGTTGAGAGACACTCAATGGACATACCGACCAGCTAACTTTGATCTTGCCAATTTTAAGTGCCTTGTTCGCTGCTTCGACTGGAAGTCTAACTGAAGCCGCTTGCTTGCCTGCCGAAAGGTCCCTTCCTCATTCGGATCATCATCTGCACTTCTCCAAGCTCGCACTGTTTTTCCAGAGCTTCTCTTAGCTCTTCTTCCGAGGGTATCTCATCCAGGTCCTTACATGCCTCCGGACACAAGGCTCTCACTTTCACCGCTTCACCCATAGCTTTCTCGGTGAGCTCTTTATAAGTAGAGCTGTTTGACTTCGGTTCCTTTTTCAGTTCCAGAATCATCTCTCCGGTGCGGGTGCGCCTGATTTTCTTGACGTCTGAACCCAGCTCCTTGAGTACCGGGTTTGTCCTCATTGCGCGCAGTAGCTCCTCGTATGAGTCATCGTTACCTTTGACTATGGCTATGTCACCTTTGTTTAACTCCGCTAGCGAATGACGGATCCCAATAGTAGCATGTCTGTAATAACATACGTACATGGAACTATTGAGAACCAGAGCTACAGGTCCAAAGCCCTGGTAAAGGAGGATGGTTGTGATGATCCGGGCCGAGATCACCACGTAAAGCAAGGTAGGGCATAACCCCAATTCCAAGGCGTGAAGCGACCCGTGCCGAGGGATGAGTGATCGAGGGGGTGAAAAAGATGCTCGATCGTTAACGGAGCCTGTGGGGTACCTGGGCAACCCCCACAGTAAGCGTCCCTTACCACGCTAATGCGGAGCTCTGGCGTGGCGGACATATATTTCTCGCGCTACTCGTGGGACTATACATCGAGGTAAATAAAAATAAAAATAAACAGACGGAGGTGCCAAACCCCTTCGCAAGAGGTGGTTTGGCGAGGTCTCCCCCCCGTGGGGAGAGTAGTGGTGCGATGAGTGCTGCATCCGAAAGCACCAGTGACCCCCCAGCAGCGGTAGGCAATATCCCTACCAACGCATCGGAGGGGCCAATAGCTGCGATGCGCAAAGTAGCGAAGCAACTCGATTCTATAATCGACTTCGCTAGCGCAAAGCAGAACATAGCCAAGGAGTTGAAGTTGAGCCTCTTGGAGCTCCGGAAAGCTGTTCGTGTCGCAAGACAGGAACAGCAGGCATATGTTGAGAGGGTGGAATGTCGGGAGAGGCCCGACAGAGAAACCCAGACAGTGGCCTCCAATAGGGAGGAAAGAGAGAAGGTCGATAGAGGTTCACAGACAGTGGCCTTTACCTTCTACGGAGCAGCCACGTCGATCGGAGCGGCGACCGAGTTCCCCTCGAAGGGAAAGGGAAAGGGCAATCGCAAGACGGCATCGAATGCGAAGCGCCCTAGGAAGTCGCCAGGCGAGGGTGCCAAAACCGACACCACTCGGCGTGCAACCGTCAAGGTCAAACGCCGCCTGGGTGAGGTAAGCGAGGGCGAGAGTGACCTCGCTGTGGAGAGCGATGGTACCAGCAACCCGGCACGACCGGAGCAGGGGGGCTCAAACCCCTGGACGCTGGTTACCAAGAAAAAGCCGGCACCGAAACCGGAGGTACCGCGGCCTGTGAGGAAGGCCAAGGACAGAGGCGAAGCCTTGTGGTTAAAAACCGACAAGGATAAATACGCCGATGTCCTTAAATCGATGAAGGCGGCCGAAAGTCTCTCGGCCCTTGGGCAGGATGTGCGTAGCGTAAGACGCACCAACACGGGAGAGATGCTCCTGGTGCTGAAGCGAGGCGCACAATCAAGTGCAGTATATAAGGCCTTGGCCCAAGAGGTCCTTGGTGAGGGCGCCCAAATCAGGTCGCTAGGTGCGGAAACAACTCTCCAGTGCAAGCACTTGGACGAGTTCACGACCGCAGAAGACGTCGTCGCAGCCGTCAAGGAGCACTGCAGCGTCACAATCGAGCGGGCCTCTGTGCGATTGAGGGATGGACCCTCTGGCACCCAAGTAGCCTACCTCAGGCTACTGAATGCGGATGCCAAAAAGGTAACCGAGAAAGGGAAGCTGAAGATCGGCTGGTCGGTATGCCCTATTAGTATACCCCAGCCGCCTTCAGTGGACAGGTGCTATCGGTGCCTAGAATCCGGCCATAAAGCTTACGAATGCAAAGGCATAGACAGGAGCAAGCTATGTCGTCGATGCGGCGAGGAGGGGCATAAAGAGCGGGGGTGCACTAAGGCATATAAGTGCCTTATCTGCACCGCTAAGAAGCAAGCCCATAAACATGCTATGGGCGGACCTTCGTGTCCCTTCGGCGAGTTAAATAAGAAGAAGCCGTGAGAGTCACACAACTAAATCTTAACCATTGTGCAGCAGCCCAACAGCTGCTGTGGCAGTCGGTCTCGGAGTCGAGGACAGATGTCGCCCTCTTATCAGACCCGTACAGCATCCCTGCCGGCAACGGCAATTGGGTGTCGGACGGGTCTGGAATGGTGGCAATCTGTACAACGGGAAGGTTCCCGGTTCAAGAGGTAATACACCCCTCCGCCGAGGGTGTGGCGATTGCCAAGATCAATGATGTGTTCTATTGCAGCTGCTACGCCCCACCAAGGTGGCCAATAGAACAGTTCTACCAGATGATCGACAGGCTCTCGTCGGACCTCGTGGGCCGGAAACCGGTAGTAATAGCGGGAGACTTCAACGCTTGGGCAGTGGAGTGGGCCAGCCGCTGTACAAATAGCAGGGGTCAAGCGCTAATGGAAGCGTTTGCGAAACTCGATACTGTGCTAGCTAATGATGGCTCCGCTAGTACATTCCGTAGAAACGGAGTGGAGGCGTGGATTGATTTGACCTTTGCCAGCCCGAGTCTGGCTCCAGGCATGGAATGGAGGGTAGACGAAGGCTACACCCATAGCGATCATCTAGCAATCCGCTTTAAGATCAACTATGGTGTGCAGCATCCGAGGGCGGGAGATCCCTGTCAGGTACGCGGGTGGAAGTCCAATCACTTCGACAGCGAAGCTTTCACCGCGGCCCTGGGACTGGAGGCCAACACCGACAGTCTAAGCGGGGATGCGCTGGTAGCTGTTCTATCACGCGCGTGCGACGCCACTATGCCGAGAAAAACACTGCCAAGAAACGGTAGATGCCCGGTATACTGGTGGAGTGCCGAGATTGCAGCTCTACGGTCAGCCTGTCTCAGAGCTAGACGTAGGATGCAAAGAGCTCGCACCGAGGATGCAAGAGAGAACCGCCGTGAAGCGTTTCGAGCTGCGAAATTAGCCCTTAACAAGGCTATTAAAAGCAGCAAGAGAGCGTGTTTCGACAACCTGTGTGAGAGTGCCAACGCGAATCCGTGGGGTGACGCCTACCGGATTGTGATGGCCAAGACCAAAGGGGGCTCCTCACCCCCAGAACGGTCTCCGGACCGGTTGGCAACGATTATCGAAGTACTCTTCCCGTCTCGAGCCACAAGCCCCTGGCCACCTGCACTACGAGACAGTGCGGGCACGGTCGAAATGGTGGCTCCAGTGACGAATGAAGAACTACTCGCAGTGGCTAAATCCCTAGCAATGAACAAAGCTCCAGGGCCGGATGGAGTTCCAAAAAACGCTCTCAAGGCAGCGATCATAGCGAACCCGAACATGTTCAGGCTAGCTATGCAGAGATGCCTTGACGAGTGCCGTTTCCCCGATAGATGGAAAAGGCAGAAACTGGTGCTGTTGCCGAAGCCCGGGAAGCCGCCAGGCGACCCATCGGCGTACAGACCAATCTGTCTGATAGACACGACTGGCAAACTGCTTGAGAGGATCATCCTCAACAGGCTCACCCCGTACGCGGAAGGTACGGACGGTCTGTCAAGCAACCAGTTTGGCTTTCGGAAGGGTAAGTCCACAGTGGACGCTCTCAACTCAGTGATAAATACTGCCGAGATAGCGATCCAACGAAAAAGGCGAGGTATTCGATACTGCGCGTTAGTGACACTTGACGTGAAGAACGCATTTAACAGCGCAAGCTGGGATGCCATCGCGCTCTCGTTACACCGGCTTAGCCTTCCGGTGGGTCTGTACCGGATCCTGGAAAGTTACTTCCAAAACCGCGTACTGATATACGAGACCGATGCCGGTCAGAAAAGGGTTCCGATTACCGCCGGAGTCCCGCAGGGCTCGATCCTAGGCCCGGTGCTATGGAACCTCATGTATGACGGGGTTCTGAGACTGAAGTTCCCTCCTGGGGTCAAGATCGTCGGCTTTGCTGACGACGTAACCTTGGAGGTCTACGGGGAGTCAATCCCTGAGGTAGAACTAACCGCAGAACACGCGATTAGCACGGTGGAGGAATGGATGAGCGCGAGAGGCCTGGAGCTCGCTCATCATAAGACGGAGGTAGTTATCGTCAACAACCGCAAGTCGGCACAACATGCAGTTATCCATGTGGGAGAAGTCGCGATCACTTCACAGCGAAGTCTGAAGTCTCTCGGAGTCATCATAGACGACAAGCTGACCTTCGGCAGCCATGTCGACTATACGTGCAAGAGAGCGTCGACTGCTGTTGCGGCACTATCGAGAATGATGTCCAACAGCTCAAAGGTGTGCGCCAGTAGACGTAGGTTACTGGCAGGCGTTGCCGTATCTATCCTCAGGTACGGCGGCCCGTCATGGTCAAGAGCACTGAGGGTAACCAGTTACCTACAGAAACTGGAGAGCACCTACCGCGTGATGTGCCTCAGAGTGATATCTGCCTACCGCACGGTATCACACGATGCATCCTGCGTGATAGCGAGCATGATGCCAGTCGGGCTGGTCATTCGGGAAGATGAGGAGTGCTTTGAGCTACGTGGAAATAGGGGAGCCCGCGAGCGCACCAGGGTGACCTCGGTCGCCAGATGGCAGCGTGAGTGGGACAACTCCTCGAAAGGTAGGTGGACCCACCGGCTGATACCTAGCATATCGAGCTGGGTGGGAAGACCCCATGGGGAAGTTCACTTCCACCTGACACAATTCCTGTCAGGCCATGGCTGTTTCCGTCAGTACCTCCACAGGTTCGGGCACGCGGAGGTCCCAGTCTGCCCGGACTGCCCAGGTGTAGATGAAACTGCCGAACACATACTGTTCGTATGTCATCGGTTCGACGTCGAAAGAAGAGCAATGCTTGACGTCTGTGGCTGGGACACAACCCCGGATACCCTTATTCAGCGGATGTGTCAAACGGTGGAGAAGTGGAACGCAGTCTCGGCTGCTACCATCCAGATTGCCAGTAGGCTACAGGTAATCTGGCGAACCGAGCAACAGACGGCGGGCACGGCTAACTAGTGATTGGTTAGCTGGAGCGAAAAAGGCCAAGCGCAAAATAAGAGAGTGAATGGTCTGTTCATGCCGAGGTAGGTTGGCGCAGCGAATGGCAACCGCGTAAGGGGTAAACCCAGCCACCCCGAAGCAAGACAGAAGAGTGAGTGTATAGGCGTATAAGTGGACTGCCTCATGCCAAGACGGGAGGGTCGTAGCGTAGTATGTTGGAACTAAGCTATCGGGCCTAAGAAAAATGTCCCACATGGGATGCCAGAGGGAGTGACAAAGGTACAATAGAGTGGCACGATTGAGAGTGAATCAGGTGATAGGGTGAGCACCCAAGTCAGCCTCACATGGATGGGTAGGGCGAGCACAAAAGTAAGCCTAGCAAGGAATGAGTAAGGTGAGCACACAAGTCAGCCTCGCATGGAACGTAAAAGGTGAGCACAAAAGTCAGCCTCATGTGGGAGTGTTTGAGAGTGAATCAAAGTGTGATTGAGAGAGCACCCAAGTAAGCCTCATACAGGATGTATAATCGCGCGAGTGAGAGTGAATGAGTACATTCAGTACAGCCATCCCCCCAGAAGTAATACCGAGAGGTAGTTCCTGGGAGGAATGATGGCGGAGCCCAATGGAGTTTAGTCGGTATTAATGGCTGGTCACCATTCGAGTCCGACACGCCCCCAGTGCACCCCGTGTGGTAGATTGGACCCTACCGTTAGCACGTGTACTAGGCTAGGACATAAAGGTATTCTCCATTGTAAAAAAAAAAAAAAAAAAAATGTCACCTTTGTTTTGTCCTATGAAAAGTTTTCGCTTTTCGGACCTATCCTCATTGTTCGCCTTCCATTTTGTGCTGCCAACGACTTCCCATTTGGTGTTTTTATCCAGGTTTGTGTGCTTCGTTCGCTACGCGTACCACTTCGCCCGGAGCCTCCTTATGTTTCTTGGAACCTCCTGGTCTCGCATCACCTGGGGAAGCTCTTGGCCTCTTCGGTGTAGAGAGGTCTGTGCCCTGTGGTTTGTCTTTCGCCTCGTGAGATTCTCTCACTTTCGGTGGTGCCACTGTTTGTCTTATTTCCAAGGACTTCTTAGCCATCAACAGCTCTTTCCGGTTACCTCCGCTTTCTGCTCCAAGGTTCTCCATTCCTTGACGGCCAATCCGAGGTTACATTGTATCTTCAGGACCAGTGTCTTGATATCCTTGTGCACATTACTCCTTTTGTCAACAAAGTTGTGCAGTTAGTTCTCCAGTTTTTTAGCTACTGTTATACTCGGCAAGCTTGGTATTTTCAACCAGGCGCTCCCCTCCTGCTTTTGCCGCTTCTGTTGAAGTTGCGGCTGCTGGTGCTGTTGAGGCTGCTCCTGATGTTGAAGCTGCAGTTGCTGTTTCTCCTGGTCGTGCTGTTGTTGCACTGGTTGGCTTTGCCGAGGTGGCAACCTCGTTATACCGCTTTTGGCGAAGGGATTCGCCGCGTCTACTTCATATGTGTAAGTTTCTTGCTTCATTCTGTTGGCTCCCAATTCCCAACTGTATGTGTGTGTGTGAGCGGTTTTTTAGAGAGCAGAGAATGCAGGAAAATATGCACAAAGCCCTAACGTCTCAGGGGGCCATCACCCGACTCGTCAAAAACTACTGCTCTTGCCCAGACCCTGTTTCTTCCCCGGCACTACCTTACGGCATTACTTCGGAAAGAGGTTTTTTATGTGCATAGTTCCCACTTTAATACTTCGTAGTTAGTTCACAAAGACTGGCACTTTGTGCATGGCAGTCGGAAAGCTGGCTGTGTGTCGAGACATAGTTCTTCGGCTCCCTTGTGCCATTCAGCACCGCAACTCCATTGTCGTACCATTCAACACCACTTGCTCGTTGAGCTCCGGACTTCCCCTGACGATTAACCTAGCCTACTTTGACGGAGAATTACCCGACGAGAGAAGTTCTCCCGAAATCGAGCCAACCGATCAATGGTTGAGATCAGTTTGGCGATTTCGATGGAGCAGGGCGTCCGGTTCGCTGGTGCCGGTCTATTCAGTCTAGTCTCCGGTGGTGAATCTGGCTAACGCCGACGAAGAGTTCTCCGGCGAAGGAAGTTCTCCCGATACCGATTCTTCTTTGGTTTTAGCACCACAACTTCTTGAGCCCTTTGGCTCCCTGCCCGGTGCCAATTAGCACCGCAACGCCTTTAAGTCCTTTGGTTTCCGCCTCGTTACATTTCGCCCCACTGGGAAGCGGGGACGATGAGCCATTCAGCACCCGAGTTTGCTAAAATCTTGTTCGCGAACTACTCGGTTTAGTTCCCGATAATGGATCTAGCCTACTCCGACGGAAAATTCCCCGGCCAGAGAGGTTCTCCTGAAACCGAGCGGTAGATTTCTCCCGATGTTCGTTTCCGTGAGCCATTTATCTCCCCGCTTCGTTCCGATCTACTCAATCTAGTCCCCGGCGGTGGATCTAGCCTACTCATGAGCTACCCGGTAGGGTGTCGAGGTCGGTCCGGCGAAGCCTGTCGTCTGGTTCGCTGGCGCCCCAGTGCTACGTAGCGTACTATTACACTGGGCCCCGGCGGTGGACTCAGTCTACATCATTGGAGAGTAGAATTTCTCCCGAAACCCGATTTTTGGTTTCATGTCGACTCTTTAGCCAATGGCGCTACTTTGTTGGTCCCTTCGCCACTTCCTCTGCAGCTCGGAGAGTATACTCGTAACCACTCTATTGATAGCTGCCGTAATCGGACGCTGTGATCAACATACTATTTACTCTACAACAGCGTCCCTGGTATGCTCGTCGTAGCACATTTCTTCAACGATATTGTGCACTGTCACACCAGGTATACCCCTACGAACTTGTTTGAACCTAAGGCATTCAAAGACCACTTGCTCCAAGTGGGGTGGAGATAGCGTAGTTGGTAAATCGATTGCCTTGTACGCAGCTCACCTGGGTTCAATTCCCAACCCCCCACATAGGGTTAGAGATTTTTCTAAAGAGATTTAAGGTTAAAACCTATATAATCAAAATAAAAAACTCGTGTTCCGGTTTCTCTTGCACGTTCACACACTCCGGTCAAAGGAGTGAGGAAACATGTCCAAACCGATGCAAGTGCCCGGACAAAAACTGCGTCAAAAGGAAGTTCACCTCTCCATGCTTCCTATGCACCCAAGTCGATACACTTAGGATGAGTCGGTGGGTCCACCTTCCTTTCTCCGCGTTGTCCCACTCCTGCTGCTATTTAGCTAACGAGTTCGCTTGGACCAGTCTCCTTGCATTATGTACATTTCTCCGCTGGTTGCTTTCCACGTCCTCAGCCAGAGTGATGCAGATGGGAATCACCCCGGCGATAACACATGCTTCCTCCGACGATATTGTTCTGTACGCACTCGCGACTCGTACGGCCATCAGCCGGAATGATCTGTTCAGCTTTTCACGTTCCACTTGGTTTTCAGCGCAGCACTCCAGGCAGGAACCCCATATTGGAGTATCGATGACGAAATAGTAGATAGCAGACGACTCGTGCTGCTTCTCGGACCGCTGACGTTTGGCATGATTCTCGCTATTGCGTTCGTTGCCTTTGTCGACTTTTCGCAGGAGTAGTCGACGTGGTCGTTGGAGATCAACCGGTCGTCGATTATCACTTATAATTGCTTCAATGCACGCTTCGATGCAATCACGTGCCCTCCGACATTGACTTGCATCCGCTGAACCGCTTCGCAGTAGTTGACCAACAACACCTCCGTTTTGTGGTAGGCTATCTGCAGCTTGACTCCGTTCATCCACCTCTCGATCGCGTTTATTGTCTCCATAGTCAACCCCTCTACTTCTTCAAGCGTCTCATCCATCACCGTTAGTGACATGTCGTCAGCGAAAACCACGATTTTCACTTTCCTAGGCTCCCGCAGTGCTAAAGAAAGTGCATTTCTGCCCTTCGCTCGTCTCGTACAGTAGCACTCCGCTCTGGAAGTAGCTCTTCAGGATCTGACATAGATAGTCGTAAATCGTCATTCTGTGCAGCGTTGCAGCGATGGCTTCCCAGCTGGCGCTGTTAAATGCATTCTTCACATCTATCGTGACCACAGCGCAGTACCGTTCTTCTCTTCTCTTCTGTTTAGATGCCTTCTCAGTACTCTTGAGCACTGTCTGAATTGCGTCCACTATCGATGATCCTTTGCGGAAATTTTGGAAAGTCAGCACTCACCTGCAGATATATAGGCCTGTACGAGGCCGGATCGCCTGCTGGCTTCCCTGGCTACAGCAGCAATACCAGCTTCTATACCTTCCACATTTCGGGGAAGTTGCCTTCGTTTAAACACTTCTGCAGCACCATCCTGAACATGTCCCGATATGCCAGGATCGCATCTTTTTGTGTGCCGAATTCCGCACAATCGTACGGAATTCGGCGAAAAATCAGAATAAACGTATTACACACGCGGTACAGTTAAGACTCGGCTTTTATTCTTATGCTTTTGTTCAGAGTGATACAGGAAGTAGAAAAAGAGATACATGAAAGAGAAAATACACTGTTATGCGCAAATGATAAGATTAACTCTAAAGTTTATAGAAGCCGTGTTGCTAGTATCGCTACACTCCTCCTTAACACTGGCTTCCTAATTCTCCAGGCCACTCAATCGTCGAAGTTGTTCAACTCGTATACGTGCCACTGGCTTGGTGAGCAGATCAGCTACTTTTTGTTTTGATGGGCAGTACACGTACTTGATAGCTCCAGTTGAATTCAAATCCTTGACGAAATTGTACTTCTATTTTTCCGACTGTATCATTTATAAACAAGATTGGTTATCCTCATACAGCTGAACTGTGTGAACGTCCTCACCCAAATCACGTAAAAGTCGCTGAAGCCAAATCGCTTCTTGCGATGCCTCAGACAAGGCTACGAATTCGGCCTCCGCTGTGGATAAGGATACACAGGTCTGTTTGCGGCACGCCCATGATATTGTACCGCCACAAAACTTGAACAGAAATCCACTGTTTGATTTGCGATCCACTCGACATTCAGCCCAATCAGCGTCAGCATGACCTACACACAGAAAAAAAATATTGGTAAAAATAAGAGTGCCAACTATTAGGTTGAAAGTAAAACTTTTAAATTAATCAAAAATAATAATCAAAGTAAAAGTTTTCCTTTTAAGCAAATGAAGAATAGTACTCAAAACAAAAGTTTTATTTGTAAACTAAAAGTATGCGTTGGTTGTTTTTTGCTAAGAGTGAAAAACTCTTATTTTTACCAACATTTTTTTTCTGTGTGCCAATCCAGATTTAGCTTCACGGCGACTCAGTCGAAGTTTTAGGTTGATCGACCCCTTAAGATAACGCACAATTCTTCGCAATTCAGTCCAGTCTCGCTGTGTAGGATTTGAAAGTTTTCGGCTAAGAATCGACACAGGAGCTGCTATATCAGGTCGGCTATTCACTGCAACAAACAGCAACTTCCCCACTAACCTTTGATATTCCGAGTTATCTGCAAGAGGTTTAGCTTCGGTGTCCTGTTTGAAATAACCAACATCAATGGGAATCTTAGATGATTTGGAATCGTATAAGCCAGCTGACATAATGATATCCGCTATGTACTTTTGCTGCGATATGTGGAAATCACCGAAACTATCATGTTCTACTTCAATACCGACATAATTACGAACTTCTCCAAGACTGACGATTTCAAAGTTACGAGCTAGTGTCTTGCTAATCAATGTAATGATTTCTTCCTCCTCACTGGCGATGATCAGATCATCAACGTAAACCAAAATGTAACAGCGTTTATCATTCACCATTTCGCTATACAAACACAGATCCACGTTGCTTCTCTTGCAACCGCCACCTTCAAGTACATGATGAAGTTTTATGTTCCACGAACGAGCACTTTGCTTTAATCCGTATATGCTACGTATGAAACGACAGACCTTGCGTTCAGCACCCTTGACGACAAACCCCGGAGGCTGACGCATTAACAACTCTTCCTCAAGGTCGCCGTTTAGAAATGCAGTCTTCATGTCGTACTGATTAACGACCATTCCTCGCTTCGCTGCAACAGACATGAGAGTTCTAAAAGTAGTCTGACGAACAACGGGTGCGAACACTTCGTCGTACTCACTTCCATATTGCTGGTTGTAGCCTTGCGCTACGAGCCTGGCCTTGAATCTGGCAATCTTCTCGTCCGCAGTGCGCTTGAGTTTAAATATCTTGCACCCCAATATTCGCTTTCCTTGTGGGGCATCGACCAACTCCCAGGCATCACAGCTACTAATCGAGTCCAGTTCATCCAGCATCGCTTTCTTCCAGTTTGCACTATCCGCACCTGACAGCGCTTCCTTTAGTGTTCGGGGCTCCTGCTGAACTGCAACTTCCGCCGAACAAGCATACCGAGTTGGTAATTGACCCTTGGTTGTCCTGGTTGACCTTCTCAGTATATCTTCATCATTAGCAGTCGTCGCATCCTCCCATACGTCTGGTTCTTCTGGATCTACCACAGCTTCCTTATTTTGCTCAATCATAGCTGGAATCTCTGCCGCAGTTTTCGATAAGGGTACAACAACTTTGCTACATGGGAACTGATCTTCTGCTTCAGACACAAAACTATTCAAAAACTTCACATCCCGACTAATCGTGATCCTTCCAGTCGAAACGTCGATCAGACGATATGCTTTTGTAACCTCGCTTAAGCCCATAAACTTAAGCTTTCTCGCCTTGTCGTCTAGCTTGCCCCTTTTGACATTGAAAATGTCTTACTGCACTATCTGGGGCAGGGTGTCATTCTAAAATCTAAAATCAAACGATGTCACGTTTTTGCGTCACTATTTTGAACGCTAATAACTTTCTTATTTATGAACGGATTTCCGTCTGGTTATCACTAAACAATTCAGAATTAACTGAAATTATGTTTTATTGCTATAGTGTTTTTGTATTTCAATAGTACACTATTGAAAAACAAGCAAAAATGAACAGATCTCGAAAACGTGAAAACTCTCATACATCAGTCAATCTATCCCCGGCAGCGCCGTCGAAAGGGAGCAGCTTAGTGATTCAAACGAACACGAAAAGTTATAAATAAATGTGCCGTGTGCCTGTTTGAATCAGTTGTTGCTCTTTTGCCAGCCAAATAACATCGTATCTATAGCGTCTCGTACGACAGATTTGAGCACCTAGCACACTACGCTTCTATGAATGACGTCATCCTCGATAATTTAAAGAATATCATTTCTCGAGCGACTTCATTCTCCCGTCGATCGTCGGGCCGTAAAGAACAGCAGTAGCAATCATGCATGTTGACAATGCGCTGCGTAGAGTGCTGCATTTGATCACTGCTACCGCTGGGGGTGATCCGATGTAAAAAGCGCGCGGCTGGAAGAGTTGCCCAACCTCAGTTGAAGCCGACTAATTGTTCCATTCTGCATGTTATTGGTAAATTAAAAACCCTTTTAAGGGCTATAACAAACAATGAAGAACAAATTTGAATATTTCCAATCATTGACAGCGATAATTCAATTGCGCAGTTTATATTCGTTATTTGTTGCTTGCACACGCGCAAGCAATCTGAAATTTGCAACAATCTGTTATTTGTTTAAATTTATCCTTCCGAAACAATACAAAAATGGGCAGCTACTTAAAGTACATTTCGAGGCTGAAATTGGTGAAAACCTGTGATTTATTAAAAAATAATCTTTCGGAAACATAATCCAAAATTCTGCAATGTTTCAGAAAATTGGAGAATGTAGCAACACTGCCAACTAGCGAATGCCGTACCAAAAAGAATCCGCAAATTTTTGTTCGTTATTCTGCATGAAGGCAGTCCTTCCATCAACAATGCGAAAGTGATAAAAGCCGATGTCACGTTTCAAACTATCAGTATTTCAAATTATCTGTTGAAGGGGAAGGTTGTTTGTTTCTTTCCAATTTTAATTATTTATCCGATGTAAGTAGCGCGTGGCTGGAAGAGACGGCAAACCATTATTGCGGCTGACTGTTGGTTCCATTTCGCATGTTATTTTTGTAAATTAAAAGCCCTTTTCAGGGCTCTAACCAACAATGAAGAACAAGTTTGAAAAACTTTACTTGTTGCTTGCGCGTACATTGACAATCTGAAATTTACAACAATCTGTGATTTGTTTAAAATTATCCTTCCGAAACAATACAAAAATGTACAGTTATTTAAAAGTATATTGTCATGCTGAAATTGGCGAAAATCAAACCAAATCCAAAAGTCTACAATATTATAGAAATCGGAGGATGTGAAATATTTTTTCGCAAATATTTTTTCGTTATTTTCGTGAAGGTAGTCCTTCCATCATCAGTGCGAAAGAGATAAAAGCCGATGTCACGTTCCAAGCTATCAGTATTTCATATTAGATTCTGAAGGGAAGGGTTGTTTCTTGTTATTTCGAAATATTTATCTGATGTAAGTAGCGTGAGAAGGCAGACCTTGTTTTGCAGCTGACTAATTGTTCCATTCTGCATGTGATTTTTGTTAAACCAAAAGCCCTTAGTTAGTTTAGTACTTTTCATTCCATATCACGCGTGTTTGTGGATTCCACAAATAGTCCCATTCAGGATTCCACCAATGGACTCCAAATATAGAACATTTCAGAGTTAATGTTAATTATACTACCGAATATATAAAGATACATATGTTAAACTTTCTTTGTTTACGAATAGTTTGAGTTATGACTAGTTAATTTTCTATCATGCTTGCAAACATTTAATTTGATAGCAGGTATTTAAAGATAGATGTAAGGTTTTGTTTGTGAGCATCATTAATTGATGTTCCCATTTCATGGATTTGAATAAAACTTTTTTAAAACTTGAATTTATCACACTATAGGTTATCGATTTTAATTTAAAAATTCAACAATTATCTCTAGTGAAGAATAGCATGCCTGTGTGTAGTTCTGAAACAGTCTGTGGCATTAAGGGGTTTTAATTTGGCCACGGATAATATTGATTGCTTATAAAACTGGCTACATTTTTAATGTCATCGTGGTCGTGTCTTGTACACAACCCTTAAATTTTTTCTTGCGGAATGTAGCAGTACATGTCAACGCCAAATGGATGCACGTGACTGAGATTCGGCTTTACTCCATGCCAACGTTCATACGGCGTTACTGGAATTGTACGAGAAGGAAGACGATTTTGAAGATAGTTTGCTGTTACTATGGCTTCACCCCAGAACCGGTCATCAAGGTCATTTCTACAAGATACCGGTTTTTACGCTCCGCAATGCCATTTTGTTGAGGAGAATATGGTGCGGTGAACTGACCAATTATGCCATTCTGCTTCAAAAATTGACGAAAATCTTCCCCAGTGTACTCTCCACCGTTATCCGAGCGAAGTATCTTAGGCCTCCTACTAAACTTTGTGGTAATCATCTCAACATACTCGCGCAGTTTCTCCAGTGTCTCCGACTTGCGTTTCAGAATATAGACAACTGTATACTTGCTAAAGTCATCCACAAACGTAAGAAAATAGCGCCTCACGCTCAAGGTTGCTGTACGCATAGGTCCGCTAATATCTGTGTGGATCAGATCCAAAACGCCCGACGATTTGCTGTTGGACGTTTTTGGGAACGGCACTCGGTGCATTTTTTCCACGAATACACACTTCACACTCTTCCGAACAGTTGCATTCTTTAATCTTCATACCCGATACCATTAATGAGAGCTTCTTTAGTGCGTCACTGTCTCTATGTCCAAGTTTGCGGTGCCATTCATGAATGCACTCGGTGGTCTCGGTCACCAGCGATACCGTTTCATTCAGCAATTTCATTACGAATAAACTATTCCAAAGTTCGGCCACTGCACCAACTGTCCCGTTTCGGCTGATAGTTGCACCACAGATAACAGACATTTAGGCTAGAACAAAAAAAATCAAAAACCTGTGTAAACTTTCAAAATAATAAACGTTGGAAATCCGTGTTTCACTATTGCCATCTGCGCAACTGTTTGCTATACGTGTTTGACAGCTGCACTCTAACTGCATTGTATCGATCACTGCGCCATCTACAAACGTTTGCCAAACGTGTTTCTGACGTCTGATTTATTCGGAATCTCAGTAGCGGGTATTTACACACGATGCAAATCGAGCCTAAACGTCTGTTATCTGTGGTTGCACCATTTGCATCAAAGTTCACTTTGTACCCTTTGCTTACTAACCGCTTCACTGAGAGTAAGTTTGCTTTCATTTCAGGCACCAGCAACACATTATCTACTGTGATCACACAACCTTTGTTCACATTGTCAACAGCAATCAATTTCCCGGAACCTCTTCCTACGGATCTTACTTTCATTCCGTTAGCCACACTCACATCTTCTCTGACACTGCTGTCAAACGATCCAAAAAAATCACGACTGTTCGCAATATGGCACGTCGCACCGGAATCTAGAATCCAAACACCCGGTACTATATCACCGGCTGCAAACGCCCAGTCGATCTGCACAGCACTGTTAGCCTTATTATCAACTTTTTCATCCTTGGGTAAATTTTTCTTCTTGTTTTCCTTCCACTTCTTCCACTTATCACAGCTCGCTTTCTTATGGCCCGGCTTTTTGCAAAAATAGCACAAAACTTCCCTACTGGCTGTAATATGCAAAGCTGCAAGTGCATTTTTATCTCCGTCCGTTCGATTTGCCTTCTTCAACCACTCGTCGATTAATTTGCCTTTTACGAGATCTAAGAATAAATCTGCGTCCGGCCTCGCTTCTAAAGCTGTCACTAGAGTCTCGTACTCTTCTGGCAGGCTACTAAACAAAATGGCCACCAACCACTGATCGTCTAAAACGGCATTTGTTTGCAAGCCGTTTAATTTTTCCACCAAATCCGTCAGCGTTACAATGTGTGCCTCCATATCACCGTTATGCTCCAACCGGAGACGGCAAATCTTTCGCATGAGAGAAACTTTTGTGCTGAGGGTCCTTTTCACATGAACTTTTTCTAGGTTTTCCCATGCTTCCTTAGCATTTTCCGCTTTTCGTATGTGGATCAATTGACTGTCCTCGACCGCTAATCCGACAGTTGTCATAGCTTGCTGATTTTTCGTCTGCCACGCCACGGTAACCGGTACTGGCTGCACACGATCGATAGCCTCCCAACACCCGTCTTTAATCAGGAGTAGCTTCAATTTGAAGCTCCAGTTTTCATAGTTGGAAGCATTCAACTTCGTGAAAGACACCAGTTTTTTCACTCATCTTGGTAGATGAAAAAAATTAACCGCGCAGAACGAACAATTTCCGAATAAACCACCAATTTCCGAATAAATACTCGCGACTTCAGTGCGCTGGGATTTTTCAATCAGACACGCACAATCGTACGGAATTCGGCGAAAAATCAGAATAAACGTATTACACACGCGGTACAGTTAAGACTCGGCTTTTATTCTTATGCTTTTGTTCAGAGTGATACAGGAAGTAGAAAAAGAGATACATGAAAGAGAAAATACACTGTTATGCGCAAATGATAAGATTAACTCTAAAGTTTATGGAAGCCGTGTTGCTAGTATCGCTACACTTTTAGCATCACGTTCGGTATTCAATTCGGATCGGGGGCTTTCTTTGATTTCAGGCGCTTCGATGCTTCTGCGAGCTCGTCGTTTGTCACACATCATCACAAAATACAAAACTCCCTCCTCCCCCACACAATGCTACGTCATTTATGGATGGTTCCTATGTAAAGCATATCTGCTTTAAAAATTCTCGAAGCATGTATGTGTAATGTCAGCTGTATATACGTAAATAGAGCAAGGGATAATGATTTATTTCGGCTGTACATGTATGCATTTATAATGCTAGTACAGAGCTTGATTGCATTATAAATGCTACAGTGGAGTTTCAATGCAACATTAATGCAAATGTATATGCAAATGTAATAATGTATTGTACAATGGCTTAATCCTTATCGTTGCTTAGGGTGGTGCTTCAACAGAAAAAGGTCTTTGTCAAAGTCCTTTATTTTCCACTTTTGTGTGCCAGCCGTCAGACTAACAGACATAACACTGTGAAGTAATTCGCTAAAAAATATCGATCCGGCAATTTTCCCAGAACACGAGTTGGTGTGTACAGGTTAATTTGTGATAGGAGATCGGGAACATCACATTCAGCCAGAAGAAGCTTAGATACGAAGGTGGTTTGCAAGGCGTGTCTACGGTCTTTTAGGGTACGCTAATAGTAATCGATAACGGTCTTCGTATGCTAAAAAGTTCAGCGGATCATTCCAAGGCAACTGACGTAATGCTGTACGTTAGCCTTTCGTCTAGGATGATGCCCAAATCTTTTACATGGTCAACGCGTTGCAGCTGAGTTCCAGCAATGTTGTAGTTGAAAGTAAATATGTTCCTCGTTCGATAAAAGCTGATAACAAAGCATTTAGCAACACAAAGAACCATCATGTTTCTTTTACACCAACTGCAAAAGGTATCAACAAGATACTATAGCTCACGGCAATCGGTTTCTTTCCTTATAATATTTTAATAGAAATATTTTCAAGTCGTCGGCGAAGAACAGTTTACCTCCACGCATTAAGATGAAAACCACATCATTCACAAACAGTGAAAACAGTAGCGGATCAAGCGTACTACCTTGAGGAACTCCAGAATGGTTGGAAAAGGATTCAGATACATTGTCACCAATTTGGACAACGACTTCACGTTGAACCAGGTATGATCGAATCCAGCGGCAGAATCGCTCAGTGCATCCAAGTTTATCAAGCTTCATTAACAGTATCTCGTGGTTAACAGTGTCTAACGCAGCCTTAACATCTGTATAGATCGTATCCACCTGCAGTTGTTTGGACACTTGTTCTGTGCAGAAGGACGTGAAAGAGACCAGGTTCGTCTCAACCGATCTACCGGGGAAAAAACCGTGGAGACAAGTGCTAATGTAGTGTCGGCAAGCTGAGCGCATCGCGCCTCGTTGATGAGCGATTTGAAAACCTTCGACTTGACTCGCCATGAAGTTATTCCAAGATAATTTTCTATGATGCATTTGTCACATTTTTTGAACACCGGAAATATTACCGACCACTTCCATTCATTGGGCAATTTTTGCTGCTGAAGTGACATATTGAAAAGGTGTGCCAGTGGGATCGGATATATCGGAACATTTTTTCAGAATAGCAGAGGGTATAGTACTTAGTCTTGGAGCAAACGACGATTCAGTTTTCCGAATTGCAGAGAGATCCGATTGTTCTGAATTGTGAATACATCCATATCCACAGCATCAATGGGAACATCACGAACCGCAGCTCGATAACAGATGGCACATCAGTCGTGAAAACACTCGAGAAGTAACTGGCAAATGGTGAGCATTTTGCCGCAGTCGTAGTTGGCGAAATAGCGCCATTGTAAACAATCTTAGATGGGAGGTTTCTTTTCTTTTCGTGTTAACGAAATACCAAAAGCCTTTGGGATTTCTTCGTAAGTTTTGTTGAATGCTGTTCACATATCCTTTGTACAGCAGTTTATTGTAACAGCGATACTCATTACTGGGTATTGGAAAAAAGCGCTTGAGAAAATGACATCGTCGATTTGTGTACGCACGAAGAGTTTTGGCACGAGTACGTTTTAGATACCGAAGCATGGCATTCAGCCCGGGGCCAATTTGACATTTCCCATATATACAACTCATAAGCAAAATTTGTGGTGATTCGGTGATGTCATGGCGGCTTAGTAGAGCGACATTTGAAAAAGGTCTATTTTATATACGAAGAGAAAAACATTCTAAAATGAAAAATTACTGATTTATTAAGTGTTTTCATTCATATGTACCTAACTTCTATTATTGATTATGGCCTATAGTCAATCGTATAGTGTATAGTGTATCCATAATAAAATGGATGAAGTTTTGTAGAATAAATAAACCATTTGTTGGGTATACAATGTCGCGATGGTGCTATTTGCTTTGATTTGTTATCATTTACATTCTGTCATAAATTCATGTATTTTTAAAACTGAATCTTAATCCCCTTTGAAAAGAATGATTTTTGTTAGCTTTTTTCTAACTGAAAGTCTAGATGTTTTGAAATTCTTGACATATTCATCAATGCGATAATTAAAATAGAAATCTGCACACAACTTAATTAATAAATTTTGATGATTTGAGACTGCATTTTGGCTTAAGATGTGTTCTGAGATGGCATTGAATACTGTTGAATAATCACTTATTATCTTAAAGATGGTTCGATTCATTATTATGTCGGAATATTTCTCGAAATTAATAGAATCTAATTTGTTCGTTAGAATCGTGAATTCCATTTCTGCCACTTTGCAAATCAGCAATAAATCTTTGTTTACCTCACCGTTACTCGTACCACGTAGTCATTCGTCCAAGCATACATCGCACTTAATTTGGCGAATTAACTTTGTTTGGACTACAACCACAGACTAACAGACATAACACTCGAAAACGATGCTTCGCTCGCTTTAACGGTCATTTTAAATATATTTGTAGTTGGGCCTGTGGCCACATTTCAAATTATGGCGCCACTGACATATGAACAAGCATATGGGGGATAGACCACTAGTGAAAAATTGTTCCCAAACCTTAGGGGTTACCCATCAGCAAATGAGTGTTTGGGACTGTGAATAAAAGGTGGAGCTAGTGTTCTGGGAAAATTGCCGGACCGATATTTTTTGTGGGAATTCCCTCATAGTGTTATGTCTGTTAGTCTGTGCTACAACTGCTATTTTGACCATTGCAATATGAATAAAGTTATCGTCCACAGTTGTGCATGATACATAAGATTCAGTATCATAACTGTTGTGCAATGATTTTTCCACATACGAATCGTCGCACCCTGTCCTACCATTTATCGATTTCAAATAGAATCCTCCTTTTTCTTCAGCGTGCAGCATTTTAATTTCATCGAAATCAAAGCAATTGGCATAAGCAGTCAACGTCACGTTGTTATTTTTAATTAAACGTTTGTATGCGGCTTTAAACTGTATGGTAGTAGTATTATTGTTATTGCTTCCCTTTGATATTATAGCTGAAAAAAATGTTTCAATATGATCTTGACTATAACGGTAGCATGCTGTTTGATCCAATTCAAATTTTTCTTCGACATATAGATTGTATATATCGGAGAAACTTTGTATGGCAGTCAGAAATCCAACAAATCCAGTCTTATTTGGTGATTGAACCCAAAACTTTTTCCCTTGTCTTTCCTGTTCGATGCTGATGTTATTGATATATCTAAGACCCTCGTGAAAGAGAGAACGACATCTATTGATATTGTCTTTGTTCAAAGGTTGTTTAAAACCTTTAGATGAGCAATGTTTACAGTTCAGCACGTCTAGGGTGACCATATCAGGCGAGTAAAAAACCAGGACAGACGAAAGGGGCCTGCAACTCCCCTTTCCCACTCTATCGGCTGTGCCTTCTTCACAGGTTTTCGGCAGCTAAAAAGTTCTGGGGTCTGACAGGCAGGGCTTCGGCAGTAAAAAGTTCTGGGTGTGCGAGGAAGCCAGAAAATTTTTCATGAGAATTCCATCAGCACTTTTTCGGATTTAAAAACATGCAGTTATTGCTACACCACCATCAGCGAAACTTTCATGCTGTTGTTGAAGAACTCGACAACCCTGAAATGAGCGCATGATATGATATATTTGGAGATCTTCTGCGCAGGTCCGCGAAGTTTTCAGCACTAAATACCGGCTATTGAAGGAAAGCAGAAACATCAACGGTCCCAAGTAGCTTATCTGCACTATATCTGGCAATCTCCAATGATAACCATTATCTCACGATCTGAGAGCTAGGATGGAAGCAGCTGCAAAACCTAGCGTTGATTCCAAATTTATTTATTTTATATAAAAACCGTTGGCAGGTTAGCCGCTGTTCAGCGACCAGACGTGAAGCCATGTTAATCGTGAATTTGGAACTATTTTTTTATTTCGTTTATTTGGCACGGCTCAATGCGTTAGCTTATCTGAGCTGTAGAGCTGTTGAAAATGTGTAAATAAAAAAAATCGGTTTTATTAAATATCCATCGGATCTAGTTTACGACGAATTTCGCGCCAACTCGAACAAATGTTGGCAGCACCCTCTCAGATTTTGATGAAACTTTCTGTACAGAAGAACTTTGTCACAAAAAGCCACTTTGCATACTTTGTTTTTCCAAAAATGATCTAGACTGTCTATTGAAAAGGACCAAACTTTTTACCATTTTTTCAAATGGCTATAGTTTAAAAATGACAAATCCTACAAAAAATGTTGAAGAAGTGATTTTCACAAAATTAGTCAAATCTTTTAATAAAAATATTGAAAAAATTCTTCATTGACTCCTACACTGAAAAAAATCGATTTTAAAAATTTAAAATCGATTTACAAAAAAAACCATTTTGTTGCAAGATAGGTAATGTTCCCTGCCTACCGTCAAAAATTCAAGTTGGGCACTTTCAAGGAGAAAAGGTCTTTAAAAAAAGTTTTCCTTGCCCAAACTGAATTTTTATCGAAAACTAAACCAATATTGGGAGTGGGCGTAGCGTATTGGTAAATCGATTGCCTTGTACGCATCGCACCTGGGTTCGAGTCCCGACCCCGCACATAGGGTTAGAAATTTTTCCTAAGAGATTTTTCTAACCCGAAGAGGCGAATGACCTTAAGGTTAAAACCTCTATAATTGAAATAAAAAAAAAATAAACCAATATTTTTATTCGAAAATCTGACAAATTTTGAGAAAATCACTCCTACAACATTTTTTGTAGGATTTGTCATTTTTAGACTATAGCCATTTGAAAAAAAAATGGTAAAAAAAGCTTGGCCCTTTTCAAAAGACAGTCTAGATCATTTTTGGAAAAACAAAATATGCAAACTGGCTTTTTGTGACAAAGTCTTCATGTACAGAAAGTTTCATTAGAATCTGAGAGGGTGCTGCCAACTCTGAATACGCTTTGGCGCGAAATTCGTCGTACGCGATTTGTTACTTCGCGTAAAGATCTTCTATTTTGTGGAAAATCCTTGGGGATCACTTAGTCCGCGTTCTTTCGGTTCATTGTTTTCGTCCATTCAGTCCTTGCTCTTGATGGTGTATAGGCTTTCACGATTAACTGGTTTGAGTTGTTTGTGGGACCTATGATCGTGTATCTATATTTTAGTCATTTACTTTATTGTCAGTGGTGCTGGCAGTTGGTTGGGAAGCGTATCACAATAATCCAACACGATACGCGTAGTTTCTGTTGTTTCTGCATTTGTTGGTGCCTGAGCTGCAACTCCGGTTGTTTGTAATTTAGTTGATATTGATGAGAGCTGTGTATTGGGGTTTGCTTGCAGTTGATGTAACTTTGCTGAAGGTTTCCAATTAGGGATAAATTTATTCTCTAATAATAGTTTTCTTTATCCACATTTTGGAATACGGTTTTTCTAAATGTTGTTCTAGCCGCATTGTCGGCGTTCATAACGCACGTAACGAAACACACTTTTCTCTTGAATCTTTTTCGTGTCGTTGTTCGTGGTACTCGTACAGATAAGGCATACTAGCGCCACCATCAAATCGGTGGTACATATATGAAACAAGCACTATCTGTCAAGTTGTCCCTGGGTTGCACTTCATCGACGTGGTAATCTTCGTTCTAACAGCTTTGATGCATGATGAACTATCCACACCAAATTCACAGGAGACAAGTGCGGAAGAAACAGCTATCAAAACTCCTCCGCAGCGACCGTGTTTGCTGTTGCTATCGCTATCGATCCGCACGATAAGCCGCCGTCAGCTGCAGCCAAGTACAGGTCCTCGATTTTCGCCCGTAACCCTCTGACGTTTTGGTAGTACAACCGCAAACCATCAACGCTAAACAGTTGTCCCGGCATGTTATTCGAACATAATGTACTTGATGGCAAGCTAGAAACCAAAAGGTTTTCAGGAAGCGGATCATCATATACAGCTAAATATACGCCTGTGAAGGGAGTTTGGAAGACCCCCTTACGACCTCCGAACGCAGGGCCGGGATGACTAAGCATGTCGCTGGCTGGCAGCATGACTGCGTTGGAGCGCTCGGGGGCTCCCGTAGTACTGTATAACGGGCGTCACTAAAGTGTTCACACAGGTTTTTCGGAAAAGTTTGTTCTAGTTTATATGTCGGTACTCTGTGATTTTGGCAATGTATCGCTGTTAGAACAAGTAATCGGCTGATGTGAAGAAGATATTTAAGCTTCAACTATGAAATTAATAGATTCGTCCAATGCCATCAATCTATAGATGAAAAACTACCGTCCCGGAAACACCGGAAATTTTACATTACAATGCCGCGATTGGCATGCTCGAATGATAAAGAGACTGACTGTCTGTATGCAAATTTATTCCGGCCATTTGTCTAGCTTTCCATTTCCACCACGATTTCTACATTCCTATCCTCTACATTAGTGTCGGTTTACTTATAGCAGAGAGCATATTCCAGGCTCCGTTCCGTAACGGCACCTACATACTGAACACAGAGAAAGACACGAGACATTGTTTCATATATGTGTACATGTCAACCCATCTCTACTTGCACCTCTCAGAAAGGACGAAAAAAAAAAACAAAACGAGCAAAACCGCATCACAGGATGAAGAAGATACGCTGATACTGTAGGGCAAGTTCAACGGGGTGGAATTTCAACTAGTCCCAGCGTTCGTCATGCGAACGTCGTCTGTCCGAAGTCTTGGTATCGGGTGCATGTCGTTCCTAATTCAGAATTAGGGTGGTGTGATTCGAGTTGATCTGGCAGCATTGGTTAGGTCTGAAGGGGAAATTTTATTTGCTGAAATCAATCGTGCATTCCTGAGATCAATAGCACTTTCAGAATTAACCGATATTCTTTGGATATTTGGGTTACTAAGGCGCTTGCATCCGTAAAGGTCTGCTGAGAAAAAATATTCAGGATAAAAGCCCAGTAAAATAAATAGCTAGTTTTTATTTGTATGCCAAAGTAAAAATCGGCACCGCAATAGTTCTAAATACTGGTCGCAGTGGTTCGTCTCCAACAAAAAAAAAAAAAAAAGAACGGCTAAATAGCCAACTTAATAAAAACCTGTTTTTGGTTTGTCCGGTTTTTACACTGCAGGTTATTTTTATGTGTCTCTGACATCGAGGAAACCCGAGTTCGAGTTTTTCCGTTGGACCAAGATAAATAATTTATTATAAATAAATATTGGTCAATTTTTGAAGTTCTCGAAATATTTTAATAAGATTGTCTAGTCGCCGTGCTGAACCGTTTAATTGATAAAATATTAGGAATTTTTAATTCCGTTCTAAAATTCCTACCCGCCATGCGCAATCGAGACGTGCCGCATGCTCCTATATAATATAGTAGAATTAAATATAATCCCAAGCCAAAAATGTGAACGTCATCACCTCGAATAAATCGTTCTAAAAATAAGGCTTCTCCATCAGCATCACCAAGAGCCATCAGCTTTCATTTTGATGAATTTGCCGACCTACATTCTGCCTAGCAAGGGAAGAAGGAAAAATCAAACGTGCAACGCGTTCACCTCGTTCCTTGTGCGCCCGCTGGCGGACCCCGTCAAAATTAATATTCACCGTAGGCACTCCTATGCGAGTGGGAAAGCATTTGCATCACATCACCAGCGACAACAAACCTTTCCTTGCTAGCCTAGAGCTAACCCAGCTTGTGGCATAAGATGAGGGTAAGGGGCAACCTAACCAGTTGTTAATCCCGGTTCAGCACCGCAATCAGACCGGGTAAATCACTTGATTGTGCTCGCACGTTCTGCGGTTTAGGGAAGCTATCTGATTTTTTGTAGATCAAGGGACTTTTTGTCTGTTTTGTCGGGCAAGATTTGCAAAGACTGATAGTGTTAAAAAAAAGTTCAAAACGAGTTCCATTGGTGCAATAAATCGGAAATCCTCGGAGTCATTCCTGCTCTGAACCATCTGCCTTTAACCTCAAGATATTTCACTCTGAATATTTCCAAAGAATTTGTAATGTCTTTCGGGAGAGGTATGAGCCTATCGTAGCATAGTATCGAAAGGTTTGTAGCAGGTTAGCTTTGTGGGCGGAGAAGGCTGTGATACCGTTGGTATAATTCGGTATCCATACTATGGTGGGTTACGAAAGTAATCACCAGTATGGACCGAATATTCAAGGTTCCGATTGCCAAAAGTTAACTGATCAACTGATCGTTTATTTGTCGCAGCGCAAGTGTTTTTATACTGTTTTCCTATTTACATTCTGTGTTTACATACTTATTCTAGCCCTACGCTTTGGGTCAGCGAGACCGCTGGAGCGCACATGTTCTAGCCAGTAGGTCAGTTGAGTTGTAGGTTGTGCAATATGAAACCTTTACCACTCGTCGCGAGTGGGTCATAGGGATAGAGTAAAATCGTGTTGTGTGGCAATTGTCAACATATGGTTGCAATTGCTTTCTTAGCATATTTTGGATATTTAACTTGGGTCGGTTGATCGGTTGGTGCTTAGCTAGGGATGCACATAACAGGTTATCTTCCCACATGTTACCAAATGGAGGGCTAGGGGAAATGAAATTCAGTACTTCGAATAAAAATGTAAATTAGGTAATTTTACCATAAGCTTTGTTGTTAAAACACATCAAAATATACAAGTGAATTAAAGCTCGCCTCAACACCTACAGTCCTTTCATTCCAAACATCCTTTTTCTAAATACCGATTTGGTGGAAAGAGGATTGAATGTATAAGCAGATTAAATTGAATCGAGAAACGGTTTTAGATCGCACGTCTGCCGACTGATATGTAAATACCACATAGGCCCGAGGAATTCCGATTGTTCGTGGTGTAGAAAAAAAAACGGCGACCCTGAATGCATGGCCTGAATTTCTAGCCACGAGGGAGTAATCTTTATTTACGCTGAAAAAAGCTGCCACGATGCGGCAAGGGGTAAATTCAATACTTGTGGAATGACCAGGCTTTTTTCCCGGTCTGTCGCTAGCAGGTGAATGATAGACAGGACACGAAAAAACTGTATTTTTCAGTCTGGTTAAGGTTCAACTGAGAACGCCTCAATCAACGGCCATCTTGGAAAGCGAAAAAAGTAGTTTTTTATCCCACCGTTGGGAAAATCTCCATGAAAATGAATCAATGTAGTCGGGGCATTGGTAGAGTATTACAGATTCAATTTCATGAAGATTTTTCCAATGGTGTGAGAGAAAACTGCCTTTTTCGTTTTTCAAGATGACCGCTTTTCCAAGCTTTCTCAATTGAACTTTAAAGGCAAGTGGACACTTTTTCGTGATTTGCATGCATTTGTTAGTTTCAGACGAATTCGTTAAACTCTCTATAACAAAACAAAGAAAACATTCAGAAGCTTATGCAACGTTTGTTACTTACGTGGTACAAGTTTCAAATTGCCAGTTTAGGAATTAGAAATGGATGAAAATAATTCTCTTGGAAATTAATTAATATATAAATAAATCCTCAATTTTCCCGTGTTCAACTGTACACTGCATAGTAAATACACTACTCCAAAACGGTGTAAGCTGCTAGCTATTATCTGTCACACGCCACACAACAAACACCCTTTGCTGCTACGATTGGAATACACTTTCAAGCACACACGCACATTCCGCTCTGCCATGCTTTTTGAATAGCGTCGAATTGGAATGTAGTCCTTTTTGTGTGCCTCTGAAAGAGAATCTAAGCTGGTCCCGCTGCAGCGGCAAACATGCACATGTATATATTTGTATAGGAAATTATGTAGTGGTAAACTGGAATGTTGTACACATTAGAATATTTGCCGACAAAGTGTGCCCAATGAATGCAGGACATATGGAAATGCATTTCTATAATCCGAAATAGAGCAATAGTAGGTCAAAACATTGGCAATGACTTTCATTCTGTGTTGGTGATTTCATGTCATTTCGCTTTCGTTGTAGGTAGTAGCAGTAGGCTATTGACCAGAAACATTTGGTCTTGAGTTTCCATAGAAATTGAGAATTACAATAATTACACGCGATATCGACTGATGCTCCATTGCAACATTGTAGTATGTAGTCTAAAGTAAGCACCATATAAACTATATAACAGCTTATAAGCACTATACAAGTCTGCAAATGTTTAGAAACCTTATACAAGTTTTGCAAATGTTTATAGGCATTACAAATATCAAAAATCAAAACAGATCGTATATTGCTATATGGGGCAGGCTGTTACGGTAGACCGGGTAGACCCTAAACATCCGGCGTTCATAGCTACAGGATTTATAGGCAGATAATAACAGACATAATACTATGGGGGAATTCCCTCAAAAATATCGATACGGCAATTTTCCCAGAACACTAGCTGTACCGGTCCCAAACACTCATTTGCAGTTAGGAACAAGTTTTCACTAGTGGTCTATCCCCCACATGCTCGTTCATATGTTAGTGACGCCATAATTGCAAATGGGGTCACAGTCGCAACTACAAATATATTGAGACACTCACCGAAACGTTCACGCCGCACCAACTGCTTACTAAACGTCGCTCTAAGGTTGCCAGCAAGACAATTTTTATAACAGAATTCAATTGATAAGTATAGCTCATTAAACCTATTTTATCAATTCCGTATTCTAAAAAGAATTTTTGAATTTTACTGAACGTGATGAATTTGGCACCATTTGCATCTGGTATACTCAACCTTCACAAAACGATGCATAACACAGGGCTGATTTTTGGAACAACTTGTTTATTCATTCAGCCCTTCGTTATGCAAATTTGTAATATTATGACAGATTGGATAAGCGCGACCATTCCTTTCGATCAGGAAAGGCCGCGTGAAATCTTGGGGAAATGCGCTAATATTTAAAATGACCGTTAAAGCGGGCGAAGCATTGTTTTCGAGTGTTACACGCAGAATTTTATTTATGCATCGATAGCATACTTTTCTATCTGCCTCTCATTTCTTCTGCTGTAAATTTTATGCATTGGACATATTCGGTCTATCCACTCATTGAATGCTTACTAGATGTATATGAATTAAAATGTATAAAAATCACAGCAGAAGAAAAGAGACGGGAATAGAAAGCATGCTAACCATGCATATTTTTATTTCTTAGTGTACGTCTGTTAGTCTGTGCAGATACGGTAGCCACCAAAGCGCTATTGCACGTTTTAGTCTGGTCTGGTTGCTTTGTGTGTGTAAATTATATTGACTTTCTGGCAGCGATTTACAGAATTATTTCCGTGGGTTTATGCACATTAAGTTTGTATTAAAAATATACAAACTTCACCGGTTTTTCATGCGGCTATATTGCCACTTGGTGGTGGGTTCACCGTTAAATCGTACATAAATGAAGACTTTTTCATTAGGTACAATCTGCAAATGAGAGCCCTCTTTTTTCGCTTTCTCTTTCGCTTATTACTGCGAAACAATAAAACTGTTTTTGTTGTTGTTTGTTTATTAGGACCCTTTAAACGCAAAGCGTTCATTCAAGTCCTAACCATAAAACTTTTTAAACATTTATCAGTATGTTTCGAAAGACCAAGATTTTTACTAGCTTACTATGCATAGAGTTGAAGGGAAATCAGAAAGGTGACCGAGTAATTCGCGGAAGAGAAAGTAAACATAGAGAGGCTCTCTTTTGCAGATTAGACCTATTGTAAAAAAGTCTAAATATAAGTAGGCTATATCCTAGTCAAAAAGGGCAAGTTGTTGGCTAACGGGGGGCAATTTACCAACTCGGATGCCGGCAATGAGGGGGCTATTTAAAATGCAACATTTGGGCGAATAGCCACCGCCACTTTTTAGCCGACCTACCCCCCCCCCCTTAAATCGCCCACGGAGCGCGCCATTTAATCGCCCTAATTGCCTAATATCAGAATTATAAATATTACTTATTTTCGCATTCGTTATCTACTCACATAAACTTATCAGTGTACTAGGTAATCAACACTAAACTATTGGAAGAATCAATGGTGAAATTGGTATTGCACACCAAAACTTTCCACAATCTGACGTTCAATAAGACTTTAGGTCAGAGATCTTGTTCTACTACACTTACATACGATTCCACAATTTCCCACATTCGTTGACTAAATGAAGTGCACTAGACAAACAAAGTACAAGCGAGAACACGCCAATTGTTTAAAATAACAATTTTAAGCTTAAGCCAAACATGAACCGCCATGTTAGAAAAACGCGAAAAAAAACCCAGTCCATTTCAGCCGCCAAAAAATTTGTTTAAGAACTGAAAAAGCAAACTGTCAAAATTCTCTTTGAAAGGAAATTCCGGACAAACCGCTATTGGCTAAACACAGTTCATAATAGTTAATGAAAGAGAAACTTTTTCACTTTCGTTTACTACCAACATCTGTGATTGGCGAGTAACGGTTTGTCCGGAATTTCCTTTCAAAGAGAATTTTGACAGTTGGCTTTTAAGCCGTAATTATATGTTTGTCGAGATTTGTTCCTAGGGGCAATTAGCACAGGCGAGTTGAGTCAAACGTCAAACTGTTTAAATCGCCTGATCATGTTTGTCCGCATTTTTTGACTGGGATATTCAGAAAACTATTGACAGCTTTACCAGTTTGTTTACGGCAGCGCCATGACGAAGAAAGTGAAGTAACTACGTTCGATGCAGAGTTTTTAATAGTAGAGTTGCGTAAAGAGGATTGGCAACATTGGACCAATCATTGGTCTTTTTCAAATTTTGGCAACCTTTTATTTTTAGTTAAATTTCAAATGACTTAACCCGAACGCTTCAGTTAGAAGTTAACTTTGTGCATTTAAAAATTTAAAATTAAGTGTTTAGTTTTATTTTGTAAAAATCAGTACGATAAATAACATCGTATAAAGAATTTAAGCTTTTTCCGGTTCTCAACTGATCCGCAACTAAGAACGAAATGCATTGATTTTTGCCGCTTGCCGTCTGATTGGGGTGTGACAAAAAACAGTCGAATTTGCAGCGTAAGATAAATTTGAAACAGGTACATTTGTATAAATTTGTCAAAATTTTAGCTGCACTTTAACTATGAGAAATACCTTCATATTTCCACTGTCGGTGGAAGAGCTGTTCCGGTGTTTAAATTAGTGCCAAATTTGAATATCAGTGAACATATATTTTTTAATACTTGTCATTAAGCAAAATATTAACATTATTTAAATGTTAATATTACATCATTGAATTTTTTCTCATAATTATAATCACATAATAACGATACTCCCCACGCATTCGAGCATTTGTATTCTTCGTGTCCGATAGGTAGACGTTTTCACAGTTTATAAAGAACAGAGTTTTTAATAGTATAGTTGCGTGAAGAGGATTGGCAACATTGAACCAATCATTGGTCTTTTTTAAATTTTGGCAACCTTTTATTTTTAGTTAAACTTCAAATGACTTAACCCGAACGCTTCAGTTAGAAGTTAACTTTGCGCATTTAAAAATTTAAAATTAAGTGTTTAAAAATCAGTACGATAAATAACATCGTAAAAAGAATTTAAGCTTTTTCCGGTTCTCAACTGATCCGCAACTAAGAACGAACTGCATTGATTTTTGCCGCTTGCCGTCTGGTTGGGGTGTGACAAAAAACAGTCGAATTTGCAGCGTAAGATAAATTTGAAACAGGTACATATGTATAAGTGGAATGCATACACAAATTTGTCAAAATTTTAGCTGCACTTTAACTATGAGAAATACCTTCATATTTCCACTGTCGGTGGAAGATTATTAACACTACCCAGAGCTGTTCCGGTGTTTGAAATAGTGCCAAATTTGAATATCAGTGAACATATATTTTTTAATAATTGTCATTAAGCGAAATATTAACATTATTTAAATGTTAATATTACATCATTGAATTTTTTCTCATAATTATAATCACATAATAACGATACTCCCCACGCATTCGAGCATTGTTATTCTTCGTGTCCGATAGGTAGACGTTTTGAGTGTTCAATAGGTAGATTTGCTTCAGTCTTTGCGCAACTGTTCTTTATAAACTGTGGTTCGATGGTTTGTATTAGGTTTTACACCAACGGACATAACCCCGCAAAACGAGCCGGGTGAACTTCGTTTGACAATTCTCGGTGGTTTGTTTACATTGGAATTATGTGAGTTTGAATGTAACAGATGAGCAACTGTTGCACTCGTACTCACGCAGCTGATGAAGTAAACAAACCACCGAGAATTGTCAAACATGAACTTCATTCATCTTGAGTTCATTCGTGTCGTCATCTTGTAGAACTCAATTTGATGTATTCATCTATACGCGCTCTCGAAAAAGTGCGCCCGTCAATCTTGTAAATATAGATATAACAATGTAACGTTAGATAACGCCATCGAATGGCGTAGGTTTAGGTTAACCGGTAACGAAATATACCAATCACTTTATGGTGAGCTGTTAACGAAGTGAGTCGGCTTTTCTCTTCTTGAGAACCGCCCTTTATTAACTGGCGACGAGGAATTAATTTTGAAGCAAGTTTAAAAAAACCTATTTTAATCCACCTAGCGGTGCAATTGTGCCTTTCTCAATCATGAATCACGAGAATGTGTGCGTTGTTTATATTCATTAAAAGCTTTTAAATGCATATATTACATTTTATTATTATACATCACATGACAACTATATACAGGAAAATAAATCATTATTCGAGTTCTAAAATTTTGAAAAAGAAAAAACAGCCACGGTAATATTGAACTAAAAAAGTCCCAAAAAGTCGATTTTTATAAAAAATTTTTTTCGAGATAACATAAAATCTCGACGTTTCATGCATTTTAAAGATGTTTGGCATCAAAAATACGAATTCGATTTCTGAAATTTCATGAGGTCCCCCCTTTGAAAAAAAAAATTGAGTTCCGGCTTATATGGGAATTTCATATGTGACCGGACGGTTTAGTCTATATTTCCGGAACCATATAAGCGATCCGTACGAAATTTTATAGACATCTATGGGGATATTATAGCTATCATTTGGAACTAAGTTTGTGAAAATCGGCCCAACCATTTCCGGGAAACTGATGTGAGTTCGTAAATTTTGAAAGATGGCCGCTTTTCCCGGGCACTTCCGGAACCGTTTATGGTGGTCAATGTAGTCAACGAAAGTTTGGTTGGCCGTCGGTGACCTAGAACAGCAAATTTAAGTTGTTTGAGAGACATTTTAGCGAAATTTTTACCTTTTTTGCTTTCATCGGAGTATCGGTTTGAATCACAATTTGCTATGTGATCGCATGCCACAACCTGTAACTCCGGAACCGGAAGTCGTATCGGGATGAAATTAAATAGCCATTTACGGGGACGCAATACCTTTCATTTGAGGCCAAGTTTAGTCGAATCGGTCTAGCCATCTCCGAGAAACCGATGTGACTGTTATTCTGAATTTAGATACTTCCGCCGGGGCTTCCGGAACCGAGGATGGTGGCCAATGTGGCCAAATAGACTTTGAATGGATGTTAGTGACCTAATACTACAAATCGAAGCAGTTGTGGTCGTATTTTGGAAAAATTTTCACCTTTATACATTCATTGCAGAATTTATTAAAATCGACATTTTCTGCGTGTTCGTACTTATCACCCTGTAAATCCGGAACCGGAAGTCGGATCCATTAGAAATTCAATAGCAGCCTATGGGAACGTTGCACCTTTCATTTGAGACTAGGTTTGTCAAAATCGGTTCAGCCATCTCTGAGAAAAATGAGTGACATTTTTGGTCACATACACACACATACACACACACATACATACATACACACATACATACACACACAGACATTTGCCGAACTCGACGGACTGAATCGAATGGTATATGTCACTCGGGCCTCCGTTAAAAAGTCGGTTTTCAGAGCAATTGCAATACCTTTCTATTGAGAAAGGCAAAAAAAGCTTACCGGAAAGTTGTTTCGCGGGTGAAGTGATTTTTTTAAAGAAAGTATTCTTGTTGAAACCCAGACGGGTCCAGCCGGCAACAACGCCGAAACAAAGTGTGCGCGGACGACCTGGGAGTGACGCAATTGCGATTACCAGACGAAGTTTAGCGTCGCTAAACTGAAGGCAGTTTGAACAGGCCAGGACAATTTCGAAGGACGGCCTGAGAGGATTCGAGAGACTGGTTGCTGAAGATTCGGCGGTAATTTTAGGGCAGATTCGAAGGAGGTCTTTGGCGGAGTTTTTTTTTTTATGGAAAAAAGGCTGGTCGGCCGAAAATTGTAAAGTCGTTGGTGGAGGCCAATACGATAGAACGAAGGTAGGAAAATAATCAACCGGAACATTTCGGAAGCTTTTCTTTAGATTCGTTTCGACGAAATAGCGCATAAAAATTAAAAGTAATGGTTTTAAATTGTGATAAAGGTGAGATTGTTCTTTGTATTGTGCTGGAGTTTTCTATTGGTTTAGGTTACAAAGGACTACGGATACTTTTGTTCAAGGAGAATTGTTTTTTTTTCAAAAGTTTTTATATAAAACAATTAAGAGCGTTTTTCTCTGTGTATTTTAGTTGAAAAGGATTACATTGTTGGAGATCGTGCTATTTTGGAAATAAATAAAAATAAGGATAATACTGGTGAATAAGGAAACAAAATTAAAGTACGATAATAGGCAAAGGCCGCAACCAGCTACGTATGAGTTCTTGAGCTATTATTTGGTGAGCGAACTGCAATTACAGTTGATTGTCTTTTCGTTTGCTGTTTTGGTGCTATTCTTAAAAGTATACCTTTTGAGCAATGGCTCAAAATAACGGCCACATGGCTTCCAGTATCGAGCCGTACAGGAAAGGCACGTGCTTTTCTGACTGGGCCGATCGTTTAGAATACACTTTCTTGGCAAATGAGGTTTCCGAAATTCAGCGGAAACATCGTTTCATGAATTTATGCGGGCCATATGTGTATTCACAATTGAAACTTGTGTTTCAAAAGGATACGTTAATCACAGTAGGATATACTGAAATTATAAGCAAATTAAAACAAACCGAACCGAACCAAATCTAGTACAGCAGTACAGGTTTAGTCATCGCGTCCAATAACCTGACGAATCCGTAGAAGATCTCGTTTTGGCAGTGAAACTGCAAGCGGAATTCTATGGATTCAGAGCGTTTAAGGACATAGCGATTCAAGATAGGGTACTTGCGGGTCTGAAAGATGAAGGTCTTAAACAAAGACCCCTTAATGAGGAAAATTTAACTCTTGAGTGCACCATTTACTTAGGATATATAATAAGGCACACAGCAAGAACACTAAGGAAATGTATTAAAAACAACACTTTGGAAAAACCGGTTAGAGAGAGGTTAGGGTTCCGACCTTATGATAAATATGCAACATACACACAAGTCCAAACTGTTTTGCCACAAAGGATATTTGTTTTATATGAATAGAAAACCGGTATGTATCCATATGCAGAACATCGACCAAAATGGAGTTTACTATATTAGATAACATCCTAACGACAGCAGTATATTTTGTAGTGGTTACGTAATATATTATTTGTTTTTTAGATTGAAGTTACCAATTACTGGGAGTGCAAAGGGAGAATCCATTGCGAGAAATATTCCGGAAAAAGTGCCCTGCTTGGATGGTAACAAATAAGGTTGGTGACAACAATACCGTTATCGACGTGAATCGGATCAACCATGAGGTTGATCCGATTCACGTCGCGAAAACGAAGCTGCGCAATTTTCTTAAACGGTATGCTACGGAAAATCAGAGTAAACCAGAGTAAACCAGCAAAAGTTTTGCGGTCTGCTTCGTTACAATTTCCTCACAGTGTACAACAGGATCACAACAAATGCCCAGCGGAAAATTGTAGAAAATTTGTGGGTTCGGAATTTTACAAATAACCCTGATTCGTTGGAAGTCATCGTTATTCCTGACCAATTGATGCGTATTGTGTGTGGAGACAGATATCTTTTAGCAGATGTCATCTTGGCCAGCGAAAAAGCGTTAATATGTGGGACACACGATGAATTGCGAAGATTGCCGACCTCCAAGTATTAGGTGATGGTCGGAACCTTTAATATCGTTCCTGGTCCCTTCCGTCAAATGTTTTCCATCCATGGTTCATCTGCTCCGTCTCACGAACATATTTTCCAATTTGTTTACAACTTGATGTCATCAAAAAGTGAGAATTTGTACCGAACTGTTTTGGCTAGGATCATTGAAGAAGATGAAATAATTAATATTGATTTGGCACCAACTGTGACATTGACTGATTTCGAGAAGGAGTTTCTGGACGCAAATCGCTCTGCTTGTTAATTTAAAGTTATGGGTGCGTTTCGACTTCGTCTTATCAGAAATCGACACTAATTTTTTGTCGGAATAGATTAGCGCCCACTAAATCCCTAGAACTAAAACACACTTTGTGTTTCAATCGAACGACTGGTCAAACGTGATGTCCCGTCCGAGCAGAAGTTCTGTTTATGCCGATAAAACACAGTGAAGTCGAAGCTTGTCTTGGCTTGGCAGGCCCATGCGAAAGCACTATGCTATATTCTACCCTAAGGAGAAAAATTGGGTAAACACCAAAATTTCTCGCAAGGGTGATTTTTTTTTGGGTAAAACTAGTTGTACATGAAAGGCACAAATCCTAACTTATTAAGCACCAAAATTTCTCACAAGGGTGAATTTTTTTCTGTTCTCCCAAAAAATTTTTTTTGCCAAAAAAACTCAGGTGAGCTGCATACAAGACAGTCAATTTACCTAAACTAAACTACGCTAAAATGTGTTTTCACCCTTTATGTTCTGCTAAACTCTTTTTTCGGTCTCGATATGTACCTACACAATTACCCAGGAGCATCAGAACTCAAGCACAGTTTATTCATATGCCTGCCTCGCCCTTAGTGAGGCACACGCCACAGTTATGTTCCTTTTTGTACCATACTTTTAGCACTCAACTTCGGTTGACTTAATTTTCCGGGAGGCATCCTTTCCCAGTAAGTTTAGCTGGAAAATAATCCGGAATGCTGGCTGGTTATTATTAGCATATCGCGCTGCAGTGACAAAACCGATTCTAATTAGAATCGGTTGTGTCACTGGATACGAAATACTTACCAGAACCCTCCAGAAGTCCAGCTAATTTTACGGCTGAACTTTACTCGGTTTGTGTGATTTTTCCAACAAACCAACCAACAAAGGTATGACTGTAAAGTATGCACCGGAGGGAGAGCAAAGAACTGCATATGTGTATGCGGGATATTCAATTCCATTAGACAATTTCCGACCTGGGAATCGCTGGAATATTTACCGAACGTATGTGGCAGTGGGGTCCGCCGTATCTGCACTAAGCGGAAATTAACACATCGTTCAGGTTCAAACATCCCGGCCAGGATGTTGTTCCTGCTGTTCTGTTTTGTTCTTTTTTTATTTCCAAAGGTTATTATATTTATTAGGTTGACACGTTGTGTGAAAAAATTACTGTATGACAGTTTCAGCGGAACTTGTCAGAAACGTAGACATGTTCGGTGGGCATTTGCGAAATAAATTTTAAATAGCGGAAAAAAAATCCAGGGTAAATGATGCTTTATTCATCTCATTATTCCTAGTATAGCGCAATTTTATTGAAAACTCGGCCAACAATCAATAATAGACAAACATACGAGTACGGCGTAAAAGTCAACTGTCAATGTTCTCTTTGAAAAGCAATTCCGGACAATTTCTAATTTTGATTATAGAAGTTTTAACCTTATTCGCCTCTTTTCGGGTTAGAAAAATATATTTAGAAAAATTTCTAACCCTATGTGAGGGATTGGGAATCGAATCCAGGTGAGCTGTCGAATGCAGTTAATGAAAGAGAAAACTTTTCTTTTCTGTTTATTCTGCGATTGGCGAGTAACAGTTGGTCTGGAATTTCCATTCAAAGTAAATTTTGACAGTTGTCTTATACACCCTTAATCAGCGTTTCTAAGAAGCAATGTAAATGTAACTGTGAAAATTATGCTAAATACTAAACACTTGGCTTTTGCGAAGCGAGAAGTTTAATTTAGTTTAATTCAATTTTATTATCCCAGCACACCAATGTTTTCAAATGGAAAGAATTAATAGAAAAAAGTGCAGTTACTCTACAATATTTTTAGGGTTATCTGAAGTAATATAAAATATATCACCAGATAATATAAAATATACACCAATTTTCTCCTTAATGAGAAATTATTGCTATGCGTTGGTTTGCTGTCTAAAAATAAGGTTCGATTTCCATATGCCTTATCAGCAAGTTGAAGTTTTTCTTTTTGGGGACATCGAAAATTGGAAGCAGCTTAAATGCGAGCGCAAGTAATGTTTTCAACTTTGTACTAGCCTCAGTCTGTTGCCATGAGCAAAAGCCAGATTTCGAGGAGATAATGTTGAAACACAAACCTGCTGGATTTCTATAGTTAGGTTTGGTAGGGCAAGGTTAATTCGATAAAAAAGACATTTTTTTTCGAAAATTGCAGGCGATACAGGGAGTAAACCAATCGTTTTGAAATTTTGCACAGTTTTTCTTCACATTATTCCCCAGGTAACTACAGAAGCTTTCTTTTTTTGCTCGGATTTTAAATTGTTCGTAGAATTTTGAAGCCAAAAAACCGATCTTTGCCAAAAAAAATCGATTAAATTATCATTGCAAAAATTAAAAAGAAATTGTAGTTATTGTACTGCAGAATTGTGCAAAATTTCGGAGCGATTGGTCCAGAAAATTTTGTGCCTCCTGAAAATTCACTATCACTCACATAATTTTCAATATTTTGCGATGAAAATTTAGAAAAATGTTGCTCAAATGTTGAGTAACTGTATGGAAATTGACTTTTTCAAACACTTTCTGTATCATCAAAATGTTTTTTGAGAATGATATATTTTTTTCCGAAACGTTACGTCGTTGAAAAGTACTACAAACAGTACTGGGCCTAAGTTGCTTCCCTGCGGGACGCCAGATGTGCTATTAAATAAGCTCAAACCCATAGCATTCCGTTAATCCAGTACGATGGCAACCATAACACCACCAATAGTTTGTGTGGAACCGTCGACAAACCGACATGCTCCTCTATTTTCAAATTAACAACTGGTAGTAACTGATTTGATACCATCTCGTGCCGTCGAACACAAATGTTAAACCATCAAATCTGTCATTCATATATAATTTTGTTCCAAGATAGGTAGTTATGTTCCCTAGCTACCGTCAAAAATTCAAGTTGGGCACGTTTAAAGAAAAAAAGATATTTGAAACAAACTTCTTACCCAAACTGATTTTTTTTCACCGTATTTTTATCGAAAACTGAACTAATGAAAGTCATGATCATCTCAGAATCCGATTTCCCAACTGATAGATGCCTGATACATGCAAAAAGTATCAGTAACGAATTTGGTATAGACGACTGGAACGAGGCCGAAGGGATTCGTTTAACGGAGATCTGGTACTAGAATACTTAGCGCACGACCAGACAACATGTTTAATATAGTGATAATCGCCACCACAAGTGCAGAGATCGCTCTCCACGATCTCAATACACCGGAGATGGGCTTTCTACGTTTAATGATTGTACATGACCCAAGATATCACCCGAATGAAGTCATGACCATCCATTCTCTTGGACCAAGGTTTTTTGATACCTTTGGGATTCCTAAACTTCCATCGCTCCACGAAATTTGCCAAATTTCGAGTGTCCTCTGAGAAGAAATATTTAAAAACTCGTTGAAGCTACGTGATCTTTCATAAATATTACCTTCTAATTCCTAAATGTCCACGTTCTCATTATCATTCTAATCCAAATGGCCACCTTCTCATTACCCGGATGATGGAGCACTGCGAAAGAATTCAAACTAAGGTAATCTGCTATGATTTTTCAGATAAAGTACTCGAAAACTTCCATGTTTTCCCCAAGAAATACAGAGTGCTTTTCATGCTCCATCAAATGGAGAGCCTCCTGTAACTGTAACGATGTGGGTATGGTCGTTGAGATGTAAATATAAAACCATCAATTTTGTGGGGAGAATGTTGGCAGTACAGCCTCAACACTACTGTCATAATAATTAGCATAAAAGCGATGAATAGCTGTCATCATATGACGAACGTTCCGTGTATTCCAATCACAGGATGAATCGAATACACAACGTAGGCCCTAGCCACCAGACGAAACAATGTTTCTTTTGATGATGTGTCCGTTAATCCGTTGACGGACCGGTGCCAATAATCGCGTTTTTCAGCTTTCATCAAGTTTCATAAAAAAACGGGCGATCCGACCTTAAAAAGTCTCTTTCGCGTATAATTCTAAGCAATCTCTGCCCACCACAAAGTAGCAGAATGTTCACGGTAGTTCGCGTCGAGTACTCATTTCGTCTGACCTTTAATCGTAGAGCAAATGCATTGTGTAAATCCTGGGGGGAAATGTAGGGACTGAAACATAGGGACACTTGGGGTTTTTGATGTACCATGTAGAAATTCCCGCGAGTTTCTAAGATCACCGATACCAGGAACCACTTACTTCGGTTTTATAACAGCACCCTTCAAAGGACACTCTCAGGCCTTTACGAGGAAGCTTAGCAGAGAAAACTGATTTTCCTCTTTTGGAAATTTATGGGATAGCGAACCAGAATTTTTACTGACCGAAGCAAAGTGTTCTTGAAGGAGCGAACCCCATACTTCGCAATTAAGGCCCCTACACCATCAATCTTTACTTCCCAGGCGGGTACATAGACAAGATACTTCTTCGTACACGGCCAAGTGGTATTTAGTTAAATCTCGCATATATCGATGGTGTTAAATGGATTATCTTTGCCCTCATTCAAGTTTGTTAGGAATATATACCAAATTCGTTACTGATACTTTTTGCATGTATCAGACAACTAGCAGTTCAGAAATTGGATTCTGAGATGATTATGAATTTCCTTGGTTTAGTTTTCGATAAAAATACACTGAAAAAATAAATTCAGTTTGGACAAGGAAATTTTTTTATTCATATAACTTTTTTCCTTAAAAGTGCCCAACTTGAATTTTTGACGGTAGGTAGGGAACATAATTACCTATCTTGGAACAGAATTTCATCGAAATCGGTTTTTTTTGTAAATCGACTTTAAATTTTTTAAATCGATTTTTTTCAGTGTAGAAGTCGATGAAATTTTTTTTCAACATTTTTATTAGAAAATTTAACTAATTTTGTGCAAATCACTCCTACAACACTTTTTGTAGGATTTGTCATTTTTAGACTATAGCCATTTAAATTAAATTGGTAAAAATAGTTTGACCCTTTTCAAAAGACAGTCTAGATTATTTTTGGAAAAACAATGTATGCAAAGTAGCTTCTTGTGACAAAGTTCTCATGTACAGAAAGTTTCATTGAAATCTGAGAGGGTGCTGCCAACTCTGAATACGATTTAGCGCGAAATTCGTCTAAAAATCGAACGATTTTTTTGTCTTCGACAAAGTTTCATAAAATTTGATTTTCTTCAATTTTATGAAAGACCGCGAAACTCTGTCTCGAACCTTTAAAAAGTTACTTATACGATTTTAATAAATTTAGAACTATCCTAACCACCAGTTAAGATATTGGCAAAGTCTTCTAGAGTGCAAAATTTTACCGTGAGAACGAAACTGAAACTTTTATGTTGTCCACGGTGAAAGTAATTACCAAGGAAATCATACTATCAAGGTTAAATTCACCAAAAAAATAATTTTTTTGGTTTATTTTCAGAGATTTGGAATACGAATGTTTTCTTTTTGAAAATATTATTATTTATTTATTAAGGTTTAACCTCGAGGGTCAATCGCCCATTAAAAGATATGAAAAATTACAATTCATGAAAGATAAAAAATATTAGTGCTGCCGTCCATCCTGAGCGTACTGCTTTCCGTTCCTTGTGTAAATTTTCTTTCTCGATGGTCAGGTTTGCCCTTTGCTGCTTGCTAACGGTACCGTCTGCTTTCACCATCGCTCGTCTTGGGTCCATGTCGTAGTCGCTAGAGCTTTGATTTTCGCTGTTAAATGTTTGGTGATTTTTGTGTTTTTGAGAGACTCTATTATAGCAGACTTTCTTTTTGTTTATTACTTTCCTAGGTATGTTAGTTATTAGTTTGGGAATCCCGTGTAATATTGCTTATTCAGCATTTATTTTTTGGCCAGTTGTTTGTGGTATATCAGCAGATATCGAAGGCTGTTTGTTAGTGTTGGTTGTAGCTTACTGTAGCGTGCCGTCTGGTTACAGAACTAGCGCGTGGGCATCTGCCCAGGGTATGCGCAATGCATTATTTGGATGTAGTTAACACCTTGAGATGATCTGCTCTCGAAAGTCAAGTAAGAAGATATAGGTTGGTTCAGCCGCATTCGCACTACCCGAACACCATTGAGAATAGTATTACTTGCCTCATATGATGTTGCTGTATGTGTGACACTTCTGTAAGCACATGCTCCATTTTCACCTTGATCAGTTGATCATATTTCACCTCGCGCCTTCTGGGTCTAAAATGAGTCTGCGAAAAGTCAATCGCGATTATGTTCTCCCGTAATGGAAGCAATTTATTAATTTCACTCAGAGTTGGGGGCAACAGGATTTTACAGTTTACAATTACACGCTATAGTGAATCGATGCGGGTAATATTTTTTGCCAAAAAGTATGAAGAACAAACAGTTGACATCCTTTTTGACTTTTGATCTGTATGAGATGAGAAAGCAAACAAATTTTTTGAAAAAAAAATTGAAACAGGGCCTCACCGTTTAAAATCGAAGTTTGTATGGAGAACTAGGAATATTCAATAGGGAAGGTACCAATGAAAATGATCATCTTTTATCATTCCATAAAACCATGAAGAAAATGCTTATTGTTTCGAAATCCAATTTTTGAAAAAATTGGAACGGAGCAGCACAGTTTGAAACCAAAATTCAAATGAAATTTAAAAAAAACTTCCAGGTGAATATGAGCATTTTTGTGGCCATTAATTTTTCTTAACGTACTGGACTGGGGAGGTATCACTTGTAACTTGGGAATGGGTTAATCAAACCAATATTCTGTCACACCACATCGACTATCAGTTTAAAGTACTATATTCTGTTTGAACAATGTCAAGATGATAAAAATACTTAAGTTGACCCGGCTGGCATTATGAGTATTTTCCCCCATGCCGCTCGCTCTTGCCACAGAGATATGGTGTATGGTGTCGCGCAGCGGTGTTCGTTGGTTGCCTCTCGCCGTAGAGACGTACTCAATGCGCTGTGAGCCCGACTGATCTGATATTGGTCGTATGCGCAGGGGGCTGATATTTTGGTGATATGCAAAGGCTTTATTCGTATGCCGTATTTATAGTGACTTTCTTTGCAATATCAATATTGTTGAATATTAAATATTGTCACTCATAATCCTGGTCATGTTTCCATTTATGTGTCCAATACAGAATATAACATTTAAATTAGAATTTCAAAATATATCACGAACAGCGGTGTTGTATTATTGATTCAAAAATAACACAAACGACTTGTTATACGTTTGTAAGGTGGTAAATTATCAATATAAGGGTGATTTGAATAAAAACTGTAGAAGGTATTTTAATATAAGCTACGAATATTTTCTGAAACGGACGAATAAAACCCCGAACAATCTGTAAACAAATTTTGACTAATTCGCAGCATTATAGAACAAAATAACTTTTTGCAACCAAAACAAATCAGTTCTGTTAAATAGATGCAGGATCATTTCAAAGCACTTCTCTACCCACGCTTCGATGTTTTTATAGCAAGGTGACACTATTACTTCCAGCTAAATCACTTCAAAAGCTCAACCCAAACAGCTACATTTTCCAACACCAGAAGTCATAAACTGGAAATCATTTCCATAACTTTGTCCTCAATCTTTTCACACACTTGCACACACGTGTTAGTTTAGCACCAGTAGTGTCCTGTTCGCCAGCTGAACAGCATAGATATCCATTATATCGTTACGCTCTTTGTCAGAGTTCGTTTATCACTCGCCATCCACCATTCCAGCGCACCGGGACTAACAACGCTTATACTTCCTGCCAGGCCAATTTGTTCAAGAATCGATGCCCGTGCCAAAAGCGTAATTTATGGATATCAAAAAGCCATATATCTCGGGCCCGCATCGCCAGCTGAGACTGCCATGTACGTACAGGGAGCGTAACTGTAGGGCGCACAACCAACTGCCAGTTGGGAAAGGGAGGCGACCTGCAGTGCCAGAATTTGTGTAGCCAGGGAGAGTTTATCTTGGGGTGAAACTTTGGGTCAGTCCTAACTCGTATCCAAATAACGCTTTATGAGTCAAGGTAAGATAGTTGATGCAACAGATTCGAAATCTAGGATACAGATAATGTCGGTTTCATTTTTGGAATGATTTTCTTCCTGCTAATATCTATTTTTTTAAATGATATTCGCGAGGAAGCAACACTGCGTCACATTTTTTCACGTTGTTCCTCAATAATGATTACTTTTTTGGGACGAAACAGTTCGAGTCCAAATTCTTTGTTTTATATGGAGTCTTATCTGTCTATAAACAGCTTCCCCTTACGTTTCTGGTGATCTGAAGTATCACGTAACAAATGAGGGTTACATATAATAAAGTATGTTTACATACTTCCGATTGGTCTAAGGTTGTAAACATTCTGTTTTACAACCTGAACTTGCCACGCTAGTGTGCCTTTGTTAATGTGTGTTTTAGTCTGTATGTTCGTACTACGGGAAGCTGGAGCTGGAGAAAATGTGCGATCCAACGAGTGTAGCGAAAATATATTATTCGATACTGCGGAAAAGTGAAATTTGATAGCCTATAGTTCGTGTGTCCGCATCATCACCATGTTGGATTTTCCGCTGCGATAGCCCGTCCCTTGGACGGGGGCAGACAAATTGCCTTTTAATGTAATTTTTCTCGTGCCTACAAGTTTTTCGATTGCTGTTCATTGTCTGCGTTAAAAGTGCTAATTTTTGGTTTGTGGTTCTTTTGACCGTTAGGGAGCTCACTTTCAAAGTTTCGTTTTGGTAAATAAAACATTCAATTTCGTGGTGCCGCAACGTATCTCAATTCGTTGGGATTAAACGCTCTCGAGTAACTTTCCAACTAAAGAACCGGATTAACTTTTCAGTCTTTGGACTTTTTCGGTTCCTCTAGCCTCCGTTAGCCTTTCCGTCCAACCTTCCCAATCGCTGAAAGCCGATGGTCCGAATGAACTACTAAGAAGAAACGTTATTCAGTTAGAAGAGCCAACTGGGCGATATTTCACACCGGATTGTGGATATTGCAGCAAAGGAAAGGACGTAAACTTTAGAACGTCGTTTGTTCCAGTAAATCAGAATGAAAATATGTACTTGGGATTCTAGTAGGTGCAATGTGCATACATTCAAATAACCGCACGAGTTGGCAGAATTGATTTAACGCCTGTGATAATCAGCCATGTGATTCTTTAAATAACTTTGTTGGACTTCCTTGAAAATAATTTAAAAAACTTTTGCTTCATTTTCACCTTAATTTCAAGAATAATATATCTATAGCTTGAAAGGAGTTTACCGAAGGAAAGCAACAGTTGGAAATTGGTATGTGTAGTTGCTTCCATTGTTGTAATATACTACCTTAATTTTTTTAAATGGTTTTGAAATTGGGCGTTTTAAAAACTGTAAATACCTACCTGTAAAACAATAAATCCTATGTCAATTTAGATAAAAAATCGAGCATAAATTTTAGTCTTTTAAAGTTGACTTGTAATCGTATATCAAAACAAATATGATTTAAATTCGACATTACATTTTTGATAAATTTACAAGTTAAATCGATCACATTCAATCGTATTGCACGTTGAACAGTATCGTATTTATAGCTTATTAAAATCGTTGGCGTGCAAATCAAATTCGAGTCTAAAAATAACGGAATTAATTTATTTTATGAAACCAGTAATTATCTGATCCATGATTGGTCGGTACAATTTGACCAGGCAGCGAGCGTTGCTCTAGAATTGTCCCTTTGTCATCCAATGAACCTCGACACGTATAGAAAGGGAGCATAAGAAAAAGACGTTAGTTTGTGTTCTAACGTTGTAAGTGTAGCGATTGCTGCGTTTCGTGTCAGCTCGCATTCTTAGGTGGTAGGTAATAATCACATGATTGCCACCACGCGCTAATTGCATTTCATTCTAATGATGCACTGGCGTAGTGGCGTGCCAGTTTCATGCTAACCTACACAGGAGATGCAACAGTGACACACCATAGAAAAAGCAGAGAGCTCTTTCTATCGGAGCTAAATAAATGAATTTGCGATGGGGTGGTTTGATGCGAGAGAATCGCGCTCTCTTGCTTTTTAAAATATATGTGGCGTCAGGTGCGTGTTCAGCTAAAATCACCACGGCACGCGTTCCAGAGTGAATTTGTCTTTGTGTTTCCTCTGGCAAGCGGTAGTGCGGGTGCGATTGACGATTTGATAAACACTACTTGTTTCGTTGTGTAAAGGAGACGGTGTTGGCTTATTGGATGCTATTATGATTTTTTGTTGATGATTTGATATGAGTTACTTCGTAAAGTTTATTTACGAGTTTATAGAGCATTTTTACATTACCCTGGAAATCTTAAAATACTCGGTCCTCGAGGCAAACTGGGAAAAAGTGAAATAAATATCCGTAAAACCAGATTAATTGTATAACAGGTTGATGCATGGCGGGATTTTTGCACCAATATTCCCGTCACGATAACGCGAACGAAACACCTTTTTCGATGGTGGAGTTCTCACTTGCTCTCTTGTCGTGTAACAATAAAGCTCCAGGGCCAGACAGAATCAAATTCAACTTGTTGAAGAATCTGCCAGACTCTGCCAAGAGACGCTTGTTGAACTTATTTAATAAGTTTCTTGAGGCTAACATTGTCCCACACGATTGGAAGCAAGTGAAGGTCATCGCCATCCAAAAACCAGGAAAACCAGCCTCCGACCACAATTCGTATCGACCGATCGCAATGCTATCTTGTATCCGAAAGTTGTTCGAGAAAATGATCCTATCCCGCCTCGACAATTGGGTCGAAGCAAATGGCTTACTGTCAGATACACAATTTGGCTTTCGCAAAGGCAAAGGGACGAATGATTGTCTTGCGTTGCTCTCAACCGAAATTCAAATGGCCTATGCTAGTAAAGAGCAGATGGCATCAGTGTTCCTAGATATAAAGGGGGCTTTTGATTCAGTTTCTATCAACATTCTTTCAGAGAAGCTGCACCAGCATGGTCTTTCAGCGACTTTAAACAACTTTTTACTAAACTTGTTGTCGGAAAAGCACATGCATTTTTCGCATGGTGACTTATCGACATCACGATTTAGCTACATGGGCCTTCCCCAGGGCTCATGTCTAAGCCCCCTGTTATACAATTTCTACGTCAACGACATTGATGAATGTCTTGACAATTCCTGCACGTTAAGACAACTTGCAGACGATGGCGTGGTGTCTGTTACGGGACCCAAAGCTGTCGATCTACAAGGACTATTACAGAATACCTTGGACAATTTGTCTGCATGGGCTATTAAGCTGGGTATCGAATTCTCCACGGAGAAAACTGAGCTAGTTGTATTTTCTAGGAAGCGTGAACCAGCACAACTACAGCTTCTATTAATGGGTCAAACTATAGCTCAGGTCTTCACAGTAAAATATCTAGGGGTCTGGTTCGACTCGAAAGGTACTTGGGGATGCCATATTCGGTATCTGAAACAGAAATGCCAGCAAAGGATCAACTTTCTTCGTACAATAACCGGAACGTGGTGGGGTGCCCACCCAGGAGACCTAATTAGGTTGTATCAAACAACGATACTGTCGGTACTGGAATACGGATGCTTCTGCTTTCGATCCGCCGCGAACATACATTTCATCAAACTCGAAAGAATTCAGTATCGTTGTTTGCGTATCGCCTTAGGGTGCATGCAGTCGACCCATACGATGAGTCTCGAAGTCCTGTCGGGCGTTCTCCCGCTGAAAAATCGATTTTGGGAACTCTCATATCGATTGCTCATTCGATGCGATATCTTGAACCCGTTGGTGATTGAAAATTTCGAAAGGCTTGTTGAGCTCAATTCTCAAACCCGTTTTATGTCCCTGTACTTTGACTACATGGCGCAAAATATTAATCCTTCTTCTTACAATCCCAACCGTGTGCATTTCATAAATACTTCTGAATCTACTGTTTTTTTCGACACATCCATGAAAGATGAGATTATTGGAATTCCGGACCACATACGCCCACAAGTGGTTCCAAATATTTTTTATAATAAATTCCGAGAAGTCGACTGTTCTAAGATGTTTTATACTGACGGATCAAACCTCGAAGGGTCCACTGGCTTCGGTATTTTCAATCAAAAGTTCACCGCCTCCTACAAACTCAGTGACCCTGCTTCAGTTTACGCCGCAGAACTAGCTGCTATTCAGTATACCCTTGGAGTCATTGACACATTACCCGCAGACCATTACTTCATCGTCTCGGATAGTCTGAGTTCTATTGACGCTATTCGCTCGATGAAACATGGAAAGCATTCCTCGTATTTTTTGGGGAAAATACGGGAGCTACTGAGTGCTTTATCTGACAAATCTTTCCAGATTACCTTGGTGTGGGTCCCTTCTCATTGCTCCATTCCGGGCAATGAGAAGGCGGACTCCTTAGCTAAGGTGGGTGCCATTGAAGGTGACGTTTTTGAAAGACCAATTTGCTTCCACGAATTTTTCAGTATTACTCATCAGAGAACCCTCGAAAGTTGGCAAACCTCGTGGAGCAATGGGGAGCTAGGAAGGTGGCTACATTCGATAGTCCCTAAGGTATCGACGAAACCTTGGTTCAAGGGGATGGATGTGGGTCGTGACTTCATTCGTGTGATGTCTCGACTCATGGCGAACCATTACACGCTGGATGCACATCTCCGACGTATTGGGCTCGTGGAGAGTGGTATCTGCGCTTGTGGCGACGGTTATCACGATATAGAGCACATAGTCTGGGCGTGCACCGAGTACAGTTTCGCCAGGTCTCGGCTTATGGACACCCTCCGGGCCCGAGGAAGACCACCCAACGTCCCGGTTCGAGATGTGTTGGCAAGCCGCGATGTCCTCTATATGTCCCTTATATACACCTTCATAAAAACCATCAATATCCAACTTTAACTGCCCCTTTTTCCTTATCATTCTCAGAAGCGCTCTCTTCCACCTGTACCATACACCCACGATGGTTTGATGCGACTCCAAGGCGACACAAAACATCCCTGTCGAATGAGCCAACAAACACGGGACCTAAAGCACGAACATCACACGCACAACTCGAAATGTAGCCGATCAACATCTGAGCCGCACTACGAAATCGTCTGGAGAAACCCCTGCCATCTCGAGAACGACCACCCGGCGTCCCAGTACATGATTCTTCCTGATGAAGACCACCCTGATTCTGTAATCCATCCGTTGATCTCCCGAAGTCTGAAACTGAAATAATGTTCTCCCCCTGCCATGTTTGTCCACCCTACTTCCCCTGACTCTTATACACAGAAGTAACACCCCTTCCCCCCCCCCCCAATTATCTTCATGAAGCATTTAGCTCTTCTTGCCTTTTCTAGTTTTAACTATTATATTATATGATCTCGTTGAAAATGCCCAACTCTACTACCACATAAAATAACTCAAATTAATGTCTCCGAATCTTTACAAAATTTAATCACGCCCTCTAATTATTTCTACTTTTAAGATAGTCGTAAAAATTTTCCCCCTTAGTTAAACATTATTTGCTCCAATAATCTCATTGCTAAAAATGTCAAACCGTATTGCCATAAAAACTAAATGACCCCTCTAATCTTACGAAAATTATACTACCCCCTTGTGTATATGCATAGCTATAAATTAGCCTTAGTTTAATTTCAAAAATCAATATGTAAGCCCCTAGTTTTAAGTAATTTAAAATGTAAAACAAAACAAAATTGGCACCTTTAAGCTAACGCAAACCTGCCTTATCAAATAAACGAATTGAAAAAAAAAAAATATTATATTTTAACCTACATTTTCCCCTGTAATCGCAATCATAACGCTTTACAAAAATATGCAATGTTTCAAAATCATTATAAATTACACTTTGAAAAATGGGCAGGGCAAAATGCACCTGTGCGGGAGTAAACTTCACCACAATAAGGGGTCATAATTCACTACAACAACGGGACAGAAAGCTCATTGGACAAGCACTTAATTTTGTTTTCTGTTGGGATTGCACAAAAGTGTAGCTGTAAATCGCCTTAGGTTATGCAATTATTGGGATTCCAAAACATTTTTTCTATTTTAGATGAAACGTTAGAAGTATTCTGCTTCATAATTAATTGAGATGAATTTTGTGAAATTTAAAAAAAATATTGTCATCGCCATTTTTGCTCAATTATACCTTGAATCATGGCCGTTTATGTACTTGAAAAAAAATATGTTTCGTTTGCCCCGATCGGTGACATTGGTATTCCAAAAAACTTCATTTTTGTAGGAAAAGTGCTCATAGCTTTCCCACGATAATAGTTAGAAATGTGGTGCCATGAAACAAATTATTCGCCTTAAAATAATCTCAAAGACTACTTCAGTTTTAAATCAATACCGCAAAAGTTATATGACAAAGTAATTCTTTCATGATCCTGTACTGCCTATTAGGATATAGAAGTCCTGTATGGATTTTTGTCGGTGGTGAGTTGTCTGTTGGTTTGTATTTTTATGCGTTTTTGTTTATATTACTACTAATTAACTGATTTCACCCATTTTCTCTATTGTTTCAGAGAGCGAGTAAGGGCGCTATAACCCTGGCTCATTAGCCAGGGCAGGGCTAAATACTTCTGTCCCATCCCAGGAACCAAGGACCAAAGGAGTGACATTAACCTTCTTAGCAAAGTCACTCCCAACGATTTATCAAACCCCCATCAAATTGAAACGGTTGTGTACGGTTGTCCACGTTTCTTCCTTATTCAAGGTTCAAAATAATCCGTTGATTAAATTATTCATTGAATGAATAATTTGATTGCCGTATAATTTTGTATCATCTTTATTTTGTACGCTGCACAGTTGGCCTGGCCGCTTTAATGCTTGTGTCATATTCAATATTTGCCACAAACATTAATAATGACAAGAAAAATTGTGGACGAACGTTTGCATTTTTCCAGGATCCCTACATGTATTGGCTGTGTATGTGTAGACTAGACTAGACTAGACTAGAATACCGCAAAAGTTATATGAATAAAACAAACAAACAAACGCCTTAAATCTTGATTTTAAAAAAATGTATTTTTGTAAATAGAAAGTATGACAGATAGAGCTTGCATGTCTTCAGCACAATTTACTAAAATTTGTCAAAAAGAAGTGCTCACAAACTACGAAAGTGGGGATGGGCATAGCGTAGTTGGTAAATCGGTTGCCTTGTACGCAGCTCACCTGGGTTCGATTCCCAACCCGACACATGGGGTTAGAATGAAACACTATTTTTTATTCAATTCGTTTATTTGATAAGCCACGTTTGCGTTAGCTTAAAGGTGCCAATGTTGTTTTGATTTACATTTTAAAACTTTAAACAAGGGGATTACATATTGATTTTTTAAATGAAACTAAGGAGATTTTATTAGAGCACTCTAGTTAGAGTGTGGCCAAGAGGCCATGACGTATCCAAACGAACATGAAATTTGACATATTTCTATTGTGTATACGTCAAATTCTATGTTCGTTTGGATACGTCATGGCCTCTTGGCCACACTCTAACTAGAGTGCTCTAGATTTTATAGCTATCTTATACATATAACCAAGGGGGTAATTTAATTTTCGTAAGATTAGGGGGGTCATTTAGCTTTTATGGCAATATGGTTTGACATTCTAAGTAGGGAAATTATTGGAGCAAATAATTTTTAACTAAGGGGACAATTTTACAACTATCTTAAAAGTAGTAATAACTAAGTGGCGCGATTGAATTTTGTAAAGATTCTGGGGAGATTAATTAGAGTTATTTTTATGTGGTAGTAGAGTTGGGTATTTTCAACGAGATTATGTAATATAATAGTTAAAACTAGAAGAAGCAGGAAGGCTAAATGCTTCGGGAAGATATTTGGGGGGTAGGGGTTATTTTTCTGGGTATAAGAGTCTAAAAATGAAACACTACTTGTGTTGTTAGAATTATTATCACAGAATATTCTGACAATGTTTCAGAGTATAGCTGATAACGCCTCATGCCGTAAGTTTCCTTTAATTTGATTGTTTTCCTTCTAAAAACTGTAAAGTCCATTTTTGAAAACCATGTTTTTCAAAATTCCGTGCATGATTACAAAAAAACTATAAATGAGGGATTCCATGAGAAACCGGCCGACCACAAAATATGATCATCGCCGATTCGAATGAAACTTTTAAGTTTTGTTCGGTTTATGAATCTCCATGATTTTCTTTGATAATTTCAATAATTTGATACAAAAGCAATTTTTTAAAAGGGCGTAAACATTTTTACGTGAATTAATTTCAATTTTTTTTGTTTGATTACTGTATTTTATAATTAAAAGCTTTCTGAGAACGAGTTTCAAGGAATGAATATTTATGTACGAAAAAATATTCACTGAAAAAAATGTGTAATTTTTCACAAAAACAAAAATTTGCATTACAAATTTAAATAGCAAAAAAACCATTTTTTTCGAATTTGTCATATTTTGTCAACTGAAACTTAAACAGAAAAGAAACATTTTAAATTGTATTGTATATTTGTATGATGAAGAACTTATCAGTAAAAAAGTTTTTCTAACAATAACTTTATACGTGTTTTAAAATTTCATACTAATTGGCATACCAAACTGTAATTTTATTATTGAATATAATTCTAAGTATCATTTTAAATCAAAATTCATTTAACAAAAATCTTCTAAACTGCGATAGTTTTCGAGATATCTGGAATTTTGTTCCAGCAAAACAGGTAATTAGAGCGATTATGCCCTCGTTAAAAATTATTCGCGTTACCCCATCATAAAATGTCAAAAATCTACTTTTCATCGTTTTAAATACGTAAAAGAAACTATTTCAGTGTATTTGGATCATGGAGAAGCTTTCTATAAAAAAGTTTTCTTAACAACAACTTTTGACATATTTTTACAATTCATACTAGTTACAGTCAAAATCACAATTTAATTTATGAATATGATTCTAAACGTCATTTTAAATCAAAATGCTCATAACAAAAAAAATCTGAAATGTAGTGGTTCTCGAGATATTTTAAATTTGGTTTCAAAGCACAATTATTTTGGTTTATTACGATCTTTTTAGAAGTTATTCGCGTTTCTCCATCAACAACAATAGGATTTTCAAAACGCCCATAACATTTCCTGTAACTTCTCTTTTGATATAAAGTCGATATTATAACCCATTTGAAAGCTACATGAAAACAACCACAATATGATCGAACTAATTAGTTTAATCATAAGACCCTATGGTTGAATAGTATTTTGATTGTTTTCTTATAGCTTTCAAATGGTTCACAATATCACCTTGACGTCAAAGAGAAAGTTACAGGAAATGTTATGAGCCCTTTGAAAAACTTAATATTGTTGATGGAGAAACGGATAACGAAAAGGTCGTAAAAAACCAAAAGAATAGAGTCGTTAAAACAAAATTTGAAGTATCTCGAGAACTACTACATTTCAGAAAATTTTTGTTATGAGCGTTGAGAATCATATTCAAAAAGAAAATTGTATTTTTGACTGCAAATAGTATGAATTATAAAAATATGTCAAAAGTTGTTGTTAGGAAATCTTTTTATTGAAAGCATGATTCAAATACACTGAAAAAGTTTCTTTTACGTCTTTAAAACGATAAACATTAGATTTTTGACATTTTATGATGGGGTAACGCGAAATTATTGCGCTTAGACATATGTACGCCTTTTTAAAAAATTAATCTTGAGTCAAAATAATCTCACTGATTGTGGAAAATGTTTAGTCATCCATACCGATCAAACGTTAAAAGTTTCGAAGGAATCTAAGATGGTTGGTCACGATTTTAAATATTTTCGGACGAATCTTCGTTGAATTCCTCAAATGCTATAATGAAGTTTTAAATTCCAATCACCACAATAGTCGATCCTGTACAGAAAAGCCTTCCAGATAATAAAATATTTTAATTTTTGATCTAGGTAAAAATTACGGGCTTATCTTACACGGAGTTTGTGTTGACCGCGGCGATCTGATACAAGAGATTGTTTATAAATCCGGCATTTTTTGACACATTTGTTGAGTGAATCATATAAAAATCATTCAAAAATACGCCAAAGATTTTTTCCCTCTCGCAGATTGATGGGATTGACTGTATTGTAAACATCATCAAGCCACAATAGATTCAATAGAGTTATTTAAATGTAAGGACCTTCGCTCTTTTTAGTTTCTATTTGCACCAAGTTCTACTACTAGATGTTAATTAGTTCTCATGCTAATAATCCACCAATCATTAGGACTACTCAGGATTTGATTTATATAAGAACCCCGCTTCAAGATGTTGATTACAATACGCATCGATAGTGGTGTACCGAGGAGGCCGGGATGGCTGATATGAGCCTTTTTCCTGATTTATACTTTTTCTCTATTTACCCGTTCATAACCAACAATCAATTAGTAACAAATAGATAATTGAGAAAGGATGTGCTATGTGTGGTCGTTGGCTATTCAAGTATTAGTAGAGTTTGAAGTACTAATGTATATCTTTCATGTGATGATCATAACTTCAGCTGTATCTTGTACCTGTCTAATCTATTACGTCTCTCATATATAGTCTTTGATTTCTTCTTTTCGAGTCCTATACTGCCATTCTACACCCGCCTTCAGCTAGGTCAGCAAAGATGGTGGTAGTGAACGTCTTAACACTCACACATTCTCAAACGCGGTCTCAAGTGGCAACCTACAAACTCCTGTGTTTCCACCATCATGAGTCGGGATCGTCCGAAAGTCTCTATCCTCGGTACTAACAGTCTAGGTCCACATTAATAAATAAAAAAAAAATGAAAAATTAAGAAAAATAACTCCCATATCCACTAGACAAAACGTTCCAAGGCGACATGACAGGGAACTCTAGTGATATGGGGTAACTCACTCTCTGTCAGAATGTGATCCGTACACCGAAAACTAAATGAATGACGGTCCGCGAATATACGAATATACGAACGCTTAAGCTCTTCGCGATCATCCACGCACACCTATGCCCACGATCGCGCATACTTGATAACACTGCGGTAATTATGTGGACGTTTTACTACATACGAAGTTACAAACGCGGTCTCAAACGCGAACCAGCATACGCGCGAGATCATGCATCGGCCACGTCCGGAAATCTTTTTTTTTCATTCTAGCAACTTAGGTCCATACATCTAGTTGGACCAATCAAATACTAAAGCTCATATCCACTAGACCACACGTTCTACTGCGACATGACTGGGAACTCTAGTGATATGGAAGAACCCACTTTCTTTTAGAATCGTACACGAAAAAATAAGTATTAGAATTCGTACACGAAAAAATATCAGAGTCACGCTCCGCGCGCGATCATTCTAGAACACATGCGAATATGCGAAAGGCACACGGTTATAAAATGGAATTTATACACGCGAAGTTACATACACGTTAGCACACGCGACATACAAACGCACACGCGATCGAACACGTTAACGTACAAATGCTCGAGCCCTTCGCGATGATACACGCCATCGCGAGTCCCTAAAGCAGTGTTTTAGTGGGCGCCATTTGTCTGTCCCGTCTGAAAATTGTAGTGTGTGATTCTGACGGGGGCCCTTCCGAGAACCTAGCTCTATAGCTCCAGTAGGGCAACTCTCGAAAAAAAAAACGCAAAAGATAATTTGTTTTTATGTTCCTGAAAAACTACATTTTTATGAGCCACTGATGAGAAGATCCCCTTAACTCAAAGTAGCAGGTTCTTATGATTGTTGTGACAATATGCCCAACACTCCTCTTTCAAATTAGTCTCAATTGTATTTAGACATGGATAACACACATTTGATCTGATTCATTCTGTCATACATGCATGTTGCAATTGCCAAAATGCAGATATTTGCCTTGAAGAACAACTCATGAAATAAAGAATGATTTTTTTTATTATTGTTCATTTAACTAATATAAAAATATACAAATTATTCCTAACGTATGTTATGCCTAACGTTGCCCGTCCTTTCGAATCAACGATATTACGCCACCGTGACTTTTCACTGTTAACACTCTTTTCTTACAAGCATATATAAAAATATATTATGCATAGCTGATTTGTCGGATAATATACATGAAAAATTTACGAAAACACCTTGAATTGCCAGAAAAAAACGAACATAGCATTGAGATGAAGCATACATACACATATCATTATTGACGCATTCATTAGTTTGCAGAATTCATGTGAAGTATGCATTCTACTAGAAGTGGGATGAACAGAGTTTCGAGTCCTGCACGAATAAAACGTCAAATAAACCGAAGAAATTAACAGAACATTGATAAAAATAAATGAGATTAAAATATTATTACGGCAAAAATGTGATAAAAAGTAATCAAATTCATAAAATAACTGGACTGAATAATTTAAATCACATATATAAAATAAATAAATCAAATAAAAATAAAAGAGAGTAAAATAAATGAAATAATGAATAGATGAATAGAAAGAATAAACTTATCAAAATAAATCGACTGAATAATAAGTAAAAACATAAAAGGAATCAAATGATTTAAATGATTAGAATAAAGAAAATTGGTTAAAATCATGAAATCTAAAATTTAATGATGTTAAAAAAGTTATAAAACTATTAGGGTGAAATGACTGGACTCAATTAATAAAATTCGCAGACTGAATGAAATGTAAAATACTAGAACTAGAAAATACCAATAAAATGAATAAAATGAAAGCTAAATTAGTTTAATGAATAATAGAATGAAATGCATGAACTGATTAAACTGAATAAAATGAATTTAAAGAATCAAATTAATGAAATATATCAAATTACTGAATAAAACGAATTAGACCAATTTGAGAACCATTGCTACAGAAAGTTTTGAAACGTTTATGAAAATCCCATTGTTTAAATAATGGTTCACAATAAGATGTGGCTTATTATGATACAATGCACTTTCTAGTGCCTCAATTATTTTCTGTTCTTCCCTTTTCGTTTTCGTTCTTCGTTTCTTGACAGTATCGTTTAGAATTATCTAGTGTTTCAAAACTAGAACGTTAAATTTTGTTATGGAATTTAAAGATGTCTTTTTAGTGCCAGATTTTCGAAAAAAAATATTTATTTTTGTTTGTAATGGCCAACGCACTATGGGAAGGTTCTATACAAACTGATGGCCAAAAATATTTTGTCTCTTTTTCTTGCGCAAATGGTTTGTTCGAATTGATAATTATGTAAGACACTTATAAAGGGATTTTCAAACACGACAGATGTTGTAAACATTTGTGTTTAGGAGTTTGGAATAGAATTTGAATTTTGAGGTTCAGCATTTTAAAGCGTAATTGAAAAAAAAAAACTGAAATAAGATCGAATGTGCGTTCAAGCCCCTTTAAAAGAAAGCCACAGAGAATGAAGGTATGCCGTGAAAAAGACAGACATATGTCAAGGTATTCATTTGTATAGAAGTAAAAAGAAGGGAGTGTGAAGTTTCTAGGCTGTCTTGATGATTATTTTATTGTCTATAGTTTAAAATAATTTTAACAGCAAAGCTGATGACTATGTCGTCACTTTCTAGTCATCATCATAGCTTGCGATTGAATTTTGTTTCGTTCGGAATTCTCGTTCCGGAGATATGAATGTACAAGTCTTTTATATGAAATGTAAAAAATTGGATTAAAGGGTCAACACTTCCCTTTTTCTCTGTAACTTTTTCAGTTATTCTCTTGCTTACTATCATTTAGTGTTTAATGAAGTCTTGTAAGATATTCAGGATATATCAATTGCTATATCAATCGAGTCGCTCGGGTGTAGGATAAACTACTATAGGAGGACGAGGAGGAATTCCACCAAGCCCTATCAAAATTGTTTGAAATAAACTACTAAGAAATTTGAATCGACATTTCACCTGTACTCGTAATAACCTTCTGATTTCTAGTGAATTACACACACGTTACTCCGTGTTAACTCATGTTTTAGATTGGCTTCCATTAAAATTTAATATTCCCACCTCTCCACGCATACGTTTGATCAAGGCTTCCCGGATGGCAAAGATTAGAAATGATGCCGATTTGCCGGTTGTTGTCAGGCTTCACAGCCAGAGGTGAAATCGAATATCGATTTGATGTGTGATTGCTTTTTGTGTGAAAATGATCCGTCACAGTTCCTCTCGGAATGGGATGAAAAGATGGGACGTGCAGGTGCACGAAATTCGAAACTGATTCCAATGAATGTTTTATTGCTTTCGCGGACCAATTCGCGTTGAAATTGAAGTCCGCGTCTGGGGGCGAGCTGGGCAGTGAATGGTGGGAAATTACCCGTGATTCGTCTGGTGTGCGGCGAAAGAGTGGTGGTTCGGGGTGAATCAAGCGCCATCCCGGAGGGAAACATTTAAATTGATGGTGCTTGTACCTGTGATTGCTATACATTGTACATTCGATAAATGGTTTGATTTGGCTGTAGTCGAGAGGCAGGAGTGAAGGAGCAGATTTTAGTCATTGATTTTGAGCTACACATAAAAAAACACTATTTTTTGGTGACGTGATTTTAAGCATAACGCAATTGAACAAAAATTATTATCGGTTATTATTATTCTGACAAATTATTAGCGAATTTTACAATGAAGTGTGAAACGACACGACATTGAACTAGCGAACGCTTGAAACAGACGTCAATATGTAGTGAAATTGAGTGGACCATGATATTAAACGATGTGTAAAATTAGAAACTGTCGTATACTTAAGTCAAGATCGGTTGAATAATATTTACCGTATATTTGCAAGGACGTTTCTCGCAGTACTGTGCCCATAACTAATTTTAACTCCGCATAAACGAACCTTGACTCTGAATTGATGAATCTTTAGCACCTTCAGTGTTGAATCTCTAAAGACCAAAACCATTCTGCAAAACCTGCCGCTTCACGCAAAAAATGAGTGAATGACTGAATTGATTGTCCCATTGTTTCCCAGGAAAAAGCACCATCTGGTTCACTTTTTTGTATTCCATCCGACGAGACTATGACATACGATTCGCCCGATGTTAGTCCCCGAACTGCTTCATTGGGACCGCACTCTGCATTTAGTTATCATCACCATAAGTTGCACATTTCGAGTTTCATGAATTTTTAACACAAGTGTATCGCATCCTGATGCTTACAAATCTCGACCGAGTGAGCGGAGCCCTGCAGAACGGTCTCCCTGAATGATGATTTAGTTTTCAGTTTGCATTTCATATCATTAACACCACCGTTCAGGATGGTGATTTTTTTTCGGGGTTATTTAATTTAATATATTTTCGTTAACTTTCATATAAAATTATTAAAAAAAACTGTACACCGTAACACTCTGATGCGATGTGAAATCGTGTACCATATGCGAAGCAATAAAACACATTGAGACTATTTCAACTTTATTATTATTAGATGCAACGAGAAGTTTTATTGGAAAATTAACAAAAATATTTGCGTTAGGGCAATCAGTCTATTTTAATTATTTTCTGATTCTTATCGCAGTAAAGATATTTATATCAATTTATAGGCATTCCATTCATTGAAGGCCGAGTAATTATCGAAATAGTTCGGCACCTACTTAACTAATCAATTCAAAACAGGCTCATCACCCCAAACCGACAAAAGTCGTACGAAGTATTTTGTTCACCAAAAGGACAGTTGAGGATAAAATCGAACAAGGAAAGTTTCGCCGTGGCTTATGGCAAACTTTAACGTGGCTTATGGCAAGACGGGGCAAGCAAAATTTCATTGCGAATTGATTGATTTTGAACTTCCAAAGAACATCCTCCGTTGAATTCGTTAATCAAGAATAAAAGCAATTTCCACAAATTACCAGATGCTACCTTAAGCTCAAATCGTATGAATAAAGCTAATTAAATCTGCTCATGTGAACCGGAATTATCAACGCCTGTGTTTAAAGCGCAATCAAAAGAATGAAATAAAACAGCTCTCCGAAAAAGCTGTGCGCTGTCCACAGGCGATGTATCCCGCATCCCATCAAGTGGAAGCGGATTATAATTTTCCAGCGTGCTGACTTTCGATTATATCGAGTGAAAAAATCGGTGTATCAATTAAAATTATATTAAAATTTTAACTTTGCATTAATTGGAGTGTGATCCAGTGACGCGTTTTATCTCCGATTGACGTGCGTGGGTGCGTGGGTGATGCGTAATTTTTGTGGCCATGGTCGTCCGCTTCGCGATTAATTTAATTACGCACCGAAAATCAGTCTGCGGAAATTGTGTTATTATTTAACGGTGGCATTTTTCTGCTTCTGATCGGAGGTGGGGGTTTGCGCGAATCCATCTATCAGACAGGTTGTGTTTTATTAGGCAACTTTATCCCTGGGTTTTGGATGTTCTGGGAGAAATGGTCACCTCAGCTTCTATATTCTTCCTATTCTTTGTAGTTTTTCGTCGAACAAGGAGCATCACAAATGCACTGAACTATTCTCTTAAATAGTATATATAAATTAGTTATGGAATTTGCATTTCGTCTCATCAGAATCAGATACTACACACGACACAGGACAAAGCTGGCGCCGGATTGACGCTAGCTCTAAAAAACGTAGACACAATTTATGTTCCTGAACAAACCCCTAGTCAAGCGTGATGTTCCGCAAGAAAAGAAGCTTATTTTAAGCACTTTAATGGAGAAGAATAGTATTATCCAAAACTATCCTCCACCAAGGTGGAATTATAGAATAGTAAAATATCTGCTTTTGAGTCTGATTAATGTTATGCTATTACCAAGCTATTGAGTTTTTCGCAGTAAATTTACAATTTAATTATATGTAAAACACGAATTTTAAGATTTTTTTGATTTAAAATTACAATGCTACTTCATTCCATTATCTTACGCAACTAGATTAAATATATCTAGAGTCGTATTTTCACATTTACTCTGATTAGGCTACACTATCCAGTATGGAAACCAACTTCTAACAACCACTAACATCTACTGGTAAATCACAGATAGCCGCCCAACCAATCATTGCTACGCCTATTTTCTCATAACTAACTACCAACACATCTAGCGAAGTAACAACGATTGCGTCTAGTGCCTCCAAACCAACAACCACATCTCGCCCAAGGCAGACATTAAAAATCGCACCGCATTAGAAAAAATCCAATCACCTACAATAAAAATCAACTCACAGCCAGCGACATCTTCTGCCACGCCGCAAACTCTTACACAGCCAATGGCCATAATTGTGCCCAGTAGCTCAAAACCAACAGCCGATACCACCAGCAACAAAGCTAATGCCTCAGCAGGCAGCAACATCCGACCGTAAGCTTCGAAACAACAACTACGGATGTGTACGACGGGTGTACCCCATTAGGCATAAATACGTTAGGCATACGGACGTTTGGCATACGTACGTTAGGCATAATGGACGTTAGGTATAACATAGGTTAGGGGTAATGGACGATTGATATAATGGACCTTAGGCATAAACTATCACTCCAAGAAAAATTTTTTTGGCGGTGATGGCCCAGAATGATAAGAGCGTTAATGTTTGAACATTTTGGATGTGGTGGAATTACTTTAGAAGCTGATCAAGCTCGATCAACGTTTTATTCTACTGTATATACTTGAATAAATCTGAACTCAAATAAAAGAAGCAGACTGAATGCGTGGTATGCGGAAACTCAGTTTGCGTTAATTCTTCCACGTGCAACCTATAAATTTCAAATGACTAAAATAGCAATTTTCTTTAGACTGATATGAACACTGAAAAAGACTACAAGTAATATTTGAAATACTAGTATCTGATTCATGGTGAAAAGCAATTGTTTTTCATTATTATTAATATAGATGTCTTCCGTTTAATTCCACATTCCTTTTCTATCTTTAATAGTACTCCCAACGAACTGTTTTTCGCTTTTTCAAATAAAATTTGCAGAAAGCCCTATAAAAAAATCACGAACTTAGCTCATTTTATCGCCACAACTTTGTATATAACCCCTTAAGGTATGAATAACGCACATCAACTTAGATCTTACATACATGTATGGTACATACATACATGTCCAAGAAGAAATTATGTGCTTTTGAAGAACAGCTCATGAAAGAAAGAATGATGCATTTTATTATTTATTCAACGAATATAAGAATATTGCTGCCTCAATATTGATTATCTCCTATATTATTAAGTTCAATGATTATATTCTTGAGGTCATCAAAATAGAATTACGGAAACTGTCTGATACGAGAGAGAGTTTATTTGTGTACTGTGACGAGGTACTGAAACGAAAAAGGTATCGTCATAAACGTAAAATTTTTAGCCTAAGGCTGATGCTGTACATAACAGTGCAAGTTTCCATAGGCTCCAAAACTTATTGTTTGTTCATTATTTGTCATTTTAAATATTTGGATGCAACTGTATTGGTTATACATCTAATAGACTTGAAATGTACTTGTACCAAACTGTTGACTTAAATCAAGAGATACTTTCTTCATCTTGTCCACGGAAAAAGAGGAAAAAAAACTATACAGTTACAAGGGATACATATGTCGCATGGTATTTTTCATTTTGGAGTCTCTCGTTAAACCCGAAAAAACAAGTGTAGGATTGATATCTCTATAATAACGAAAGCCTTGCGATTACTTTTATATTTTTGTGAATTATACCTATCGTCCATTATGTCTAACGTATTTATGCCAAACGTCGCGCACCCATGTACGACAACGGTAGAGAAGGAAGACCGTCACTACACTACGGCGAAAAACGATCTCCACTGGTAACAGAAATTAGTTTTCTTTTTCGAGAGTTGTCCTACAGGATCTGTAGAGCTAGAATCTTCCAAGGGCTCCCCGACAGAACCACTCACTACAATTGCAGACGAGATGGGAAATGTCACCCACTAAAACACTACCAATTGCCGAGATTCTGAAAGTAATATTCATTGTACGGTTCAGATATGTGCGGGCGTTGGGACTTCACGATCGCTTGTCTTATCGCGAAGGGCTCGAAGGCCTGTGTGTGAACGTGTTCGATTGCGTGGGCGTTTGTATGTCGCGTGTGCTAGTGTGTAACCTCACGTGTAGAAATAATATTTTATATTTCTCGAGATATTGTTGTCAACTGCCTTTGTTAGCAGATTTTCGAACATTCCGCCTTCCACAGCTGACGGTTGTACCAAGCAGTGTATCATGATCGTTTGGTTGTATTGTGCGATCGCTGTTTGGTGCGCTCTCACTGTGTGGTTATATGGTTATATGGTCATCCATTTCTGCAGTACGCATATCGCTTACCACCCCATAGCACCAACTGAGGGTAACCTTTTTGAAGAACTGATAACAATTATCGGTGGAATTTTTACTCTTATGCTTTTATGAAAAAGGAAAACTGAATGTCTGTTTTTCGTCCTAGGAGCGGCTCGAGAAAGCGTCTGTCGTGGAGCGGGCGGCAGAAGGTGAATTTGAAATTTCGACAGCTTTGGTAATCGCAAAATACATGTCGCGATACGGCGAAGTAGAATCAGTTACACGTGATACGTGGAGAAATTTCTTCCCGGGTACACCTAACGGTGCTCATGTGGTGAGGATGCGGATCGAAAAACCTATCCCCTCCCACTTGACTATAAAACTCAAAACCCACGAAGCTACTATTGATCAAACTCCGTTATGCACCCATGAGGGGCAAACTCCCACGTGCAAGTATTGTAATCAAATAGCACACCACGGACAACCTTGCGCGGAAGATACAGAGGAGAATGCATCTCTACCGATTGCCAACGAATCCACGGTAAACCAACCCAAAAAAGAGTTTTCAATACCAATACCTGAACCACAAACGGTTGCCAAATTTGTGGCAGCTGTTCAGTCCATATTAACAACTGCCAAAGCAGCACCAGCACCCCAGAAACCACTGTAAGCAACATCGGTGATGAAGATAATAGCAATGACGACGGATTTACATTCGTCACCCGTAAGTGCAAGAAGCAGGACAGAACATCTGGTCGCGAGCACCAAGGCACTTTTAACGATGATGACCTTGATGTGGAGGATAGGAGAGAATTAAATGATCCCCATGACGCAGTAGGCGAGCCGCGAAAGAAGGTCTCCGCTTGCAATAAAAAGTTGCGCGCACGAGATCCAACGGACAATCAATAATATTTGTTTTATTTTTATTTTTTACATATTGTAAACACATAAAAGATCCACGGCTCCGTTAAGCTACCGCTATGAGCCGTGTCAAATAAACGAAATAAAAAAATAGGGATACTTGACCACGTTTTCAGTTAAACCTACGTAAATGTCTAAAAACGTTTTCAATCCTTCAAAACTCATTTAAACATAATGCGCAGCAGTATTGTGCATATTCATGATTTTTTTTGCAGAGTTTTTGGTTTACTTTTTCCAAAGTTATAAAAGTTTTTCAGAGATGATTTTTTTTTGGTCAAGTCTCCCCACTGCGACTTGACCAAGGTGTAGGGAGACTTGACCAAGAGAATTTTGTAAAATTAAAACAATAAATTCAGACATAAAACATGCTGTCTTCGTATTTTTACATATTGTCGAGATCCTTAAGTACCAGTAAAAAATATAAAACCCATTTTGCATTTCATAAATTTTGATTTTTTTATGCATTTCCTTTCAAGGATTAACTGTATTGCTTACACTGCATGTTCACACGTCACGAAATCAGACATATTACTGCTAACTTTGTGTACTAGTACTTAAAGATATAGACTGATGATTGAGGTGAGATTTTTGTGTGACGTGTTTAACATTAACAGTAGGTACCACAGCATAGTAAATATCAGAAGTTTTGAATCTTTCTCCAGCTTGTTTCCACTTGGTCAAGTTTCCCCATAAAATCTTGGTCAAGTTTCCCCAACATTAGTTATTGCGTAAAATGTCGTGTAAATGTTAGTAATTGTGAGATATAGATGGCGCCAACGCCCGAAGAAGGAAAGCTTTGAGAAGGAATCTGTCGAGTATTGGTAACCCGGAACGAAACAGACCCATGATGCCAAAGTATGTTCATATTCTCCCCATTTGTGAACCGACTAGGCAAGTTGCGTGCATCAGGTTTGGGGCGATTCCTTTCGAGAAGAAATATAAAGCGTCACATTGGCGAATATGCCAGACCTTCGCTGAATTGCGGAGAAGGAAACTGTCTACTGATGGAAAATTTGCAGTGATTTGTTTGCTGGAAGGCAAAGTTCTGCCTCGCAATTCTCACTGATAGAAAATTTTTGCCGTGAGTTGTTTGCTGGAAGGCAGAGTTCTACCTCGCAATGCAAGAAAAACAACTTGCCATTGAACCCAGATAAATACGAGTTTGACAAAAGTTGTGTGACATTCCTCGGACATGAACTGGACGAGCAAGGATTTCATATCGACGAAGCAAAAGCAAAATTAATTCGCGAATTCAGACGACCAGCAACAGTATCGGAACTACGCAGTTTCCTAGGTCTGGCCTCGTTTCTGATTCCTCACATCAAAAGCTTCGCTGACTTGACAAGACCCTTGTGGGCAGTTGCAGTTAAGCATTTTTCCAATTTTCGTTTGGTAAGGCACTTTATAATGCGGGGCGATTCGAAGGGTATATATCATTCATTCATGCGAAGACTGGAAGAGAGTACTCACAAGGGCAGATGTGGGGGTATTGCGACTTCGCCCTAACAGTTATGAGGTCGAGTATATTAAGGGCAACGATAACCTAGCTGATTCTCCCTCTCGACTCTATACTGAAAGTAATGAACCATTCGAAAGACACCAGTCCGTGGTAAATAGCTAGACTGGAAGTAAATGTAACTGGGTTTCTTACGGAAAAAGAAATCCAAGACGAGAGTGCTCGCGACGAAACACTTACGAATGTCGCGTTTTGAATTCAGGAGAATGGCCGAAACCGTTGAGGAAATTTCAGCTGGTCGCATCAGATCCTTATGTCTCAAGTGGTTCGATAGTGAAAAATGGTAGTATCGTTATCCAAAGCTCATTGTGCAAGAAGACACTGGAAGTAGCACACAGTGGGCATCTTCTTTCGCGCTAAATTAATAAGTATCCTTAGAGAACGTGTGTGGTGGCCTGGTATGTCTGGAGATGCTGAGAACTGGGTCAAAGCTTGTCGTGTCTGTACAGTTAATAGGAAACCAGAGAAGCTCACACCAATGCTGCGAACCTTTGCACCTAATGCGGTCTGGGAAGCCATTGCGGTAGATTTCAATGGGCCATGCTTACGATTCGGGGGCATCTATATTTTTTTACTCCTAGATTATAGATCGAGGTACGTGATAGCTCGGTCAAATCAACAAGTTTCGAGCACACGAAGGCTGTTCTGGCAGAGGTGTTCGATAAAGAGGGGTTTCCAAAAACTATAAAGAGCGATAATGAACCACCTTTTAATGGCGAAGATTACAGATTATACTATTCTGAACGTGACATCGTAAATCGGTTTTCTACACTATTGTTTCCGCAGCAGAACGGTCTGGCCGAAACCTATATGAAAATGGTAAACAAAGCTATGACAGCTGCTGTGAGTTCGGGAAACAACTACAACGAGGAGTTGCAGGCAGCAGTGAGGGCTCATAATGCGGCCACCCACGCTGTTACTCAGGTATCACCAAAAGAGGTGATGTTCGGAAGGAAAATTAAAAGGGGTCTCCCACTCTTAAACCGAGCTAGAACCTATCACAACGAGAACCTGCTGAAAGAACGAGATCGCAAAGCTAAACTTCGAGGTAAATCGCTAGAGGACAATCGACGTTCCGCTCGAGAATGTCGAGTTAAGCTCGGCGATGTTGTCATTGTCGAACGTCAGAGCCGGACAAAGGGTGATTCTAGGTTCAACCTAAAGCGGTAAACGCTACTCGAGGAGAAAAACGGGAGTTTGATGTTGGTAGACGATGTTGAAACGTTACGTAACACAAACAAAAAAGGGGTAACAAGTCGGCGGAAAATTCGAAGACATCATCTAACGAAAGTGCCAAGGCACGAGCGACCTGGACGAGAGAAAAAGAGTCCTTCACAGCTGCGAGATTTTGTGCATGTGGTCGATAGCGACGTTTTGGATAAATGAATCCAATTTTTGTTCTTATCTTTCATCTAAAATTTGTTTTTCTTTCAGATTAATGTTATACCAATTCAATGTTACTTACCTGAAATCTCGTTGTTACCACAGTTTAAGGTGCCATTTGAGTGCTCTCTCTGTATCTTGATGGGCGGCGAATCAATCGCGGGATTGTGCATCGAAGAGAGCCTGTCCACGGGGGATGACTTTTGTCTGTTAGCACTGTATTTCGGCAAATTATTGCAAATCTAACCTACACTTAGGCTATTCTGTGAAACTAACCTTAGGGACCCGAAGTGCTCCTATCTTGTGCATCTGCTTCGCAAAAAAAAATGAAACGATAAATAAATCGTTCCGAAAACTTTTCCAGCTGTCAATTAATAACGCGCCGCCTAGCGGACGGTAAGAAAGCCACTTCCTTCCTACCACAGATATCATACTAAGAAGATGGTCAGCTTTCAGATTTTACAGGCATTAACGTATATCAATTTGGCGAATTGTAAATTTGTGTACGAGATCATGGGAAAAAGTCTATTATAAATATTGTTTATAATCATTTGTTTTATAAGGAATTTTGTTTCCCTGTAAGAAGAGGGGAGATGTGAGATATAGATGGCACCAACGTCCCAAGAAGGGAAGCCTTGAGAGGGAAGCCGTCGAGTGTTGGCAACCCGGAATGAATTGAGAATACAGACACACGATACGAAAGTATGTTCATATACTCCCCATTTGCGAACCGACATTAGACTTGGTAAGTTGTGTGCATCACGTTTGGGGTGTTTCCTTTCGAGAAGAAATTTAAAGCGTCACATTTGCCACTGTGTTCCTCGGATGGTTTTAAACATAAAAACATTTTATACATGAAGATAACTTAAGCTAAGTTTTCGCTATATCTCAGTAGGGGTGACCGGGGCTGGTTGGCCGAAGGGGCAGGTTGGCCGAGTGCCTTTTATGAAAAGGCTATTATGCGCAGTAGCGACATCTATAGTGATTTTTGTGGGGTATTAGGTCACCGATGTAATTTCAGTTGTTTTGGTGGTGTCATTTGTACAGGAGCACGTTTGTTTTTTTCGGCACTGGTGAGTAAATTTCTGTTTCTGAAAAATAATATGTGTAACACGAATCAATTTACATCCGATTTCCAATAACTTTGTATTGCTGGAAAGGGTATTCAAAACCCAACAAAATAGTATAACGGTTACCAGTGTAACCTTATATTTGTTTGTGTAAATCGTGATTGTTCTCGAAAATATACATTGGGGTAGGTTGACCGAGTTGTAAATTTAATGTAGAGTAATGTGCACTTTGATATTTGTGAAATGCCAACCTTTTTCAAAGCAAAATTTGATATTATGCTAATGTTGATGATTATAAGGAAAAATATACACGAGAAATAAGTAATAAAAATGATTTAAAATTATTACCAAATAGAAATAAGAGATTAGAATCATTAAAAGTCGGAAATTGTTTATTAAAAAGTTGATTCCGATATTTTATGAATTAAATGCCAAGCAGGTTTTAGAGTCTCTGGTGTGTGCCGCTTCAATCCTGAAATTTTTCCTCCTGAAGAGTTTCTGGCAGGATTAGTCACAGATCGACCCAACCCCGAACAAAACTCGTCCATTAGCATAGAAGCTGCTGCAGATGTAAGCCCCTCTGAAGACGTCAGACTTCTTCCCAAGGCGAGTGCACGATCTGATTCGAAGAAGTGGTAAGTTCGTAAAAGCCGATCGTCTCAAATTTTGACCGATTACCCAATAAAAGCAGTATTGGATGAGCAGAAAAATGAAATCAAACGTAAGCGTACGCTGGCGGAGGAAAAAAAATCAGCAAGTGTTGGTAAAAAGTTGACTAAAGCTGCCAAAGGTAAGTTCAAAAAGGTCAAAAAGACTAAAAAGGTAAGAGTGGATTTAATTTTCCTTACCCATGTATGAAAAAACGATATTTTTTTTTGGAATTAAAAGTTTTCCACTGATACATTTGACGTGTTTAACTTATTTTATCAAACTTGGTCAACCTACCCCAGCCCTGGGGTTGGTTGGCCGATTTTAATATAATATTTTAATAACTTGTTCCCTGATTTTTTCATGAATGAAAAAAATTACATATGTGCTCAAGGGTTGTATCTTCATGATAGTGCAAACCGGTTTTCAAAAAGTCTAACCGGAATGAGTACAGAATTTCCGAAAGCAAAACTCGGCCAACCAGCCCCTAACCAAGTAGAAGGTCAAAATTCTGAAAACACCACTTTATAGAGATTTTTCAGACAGGTAATGTGGCATATCTAACTCAGTTTACCCCAAAATGGCGTTTGTCATGAGATTGCACAACAGCGGAGATATGAGTAATTAAAAAGTAATTAGTCGAGTAGATATGTCCATACAAAGTTTGATAATCAATTACATCATTTAACACAAATTTATTAATTACGGAATATTTTCTATAAGGCAAGTATTTTTCATTCGAAACTTTTAAAATTACCTTAAGGGGTCGAAACAAGTATAAACATATTTTTGAAAAAAATTTAAGAACCTAATAGAACACTATGTTACGGTTCTCGTAGTATTTCAGGACATAAATACGTATATTTTTTGTTACACACAAGTTTTTCATATACTTACCACTTAAATTGTTAACCGCAAAAATTGGTTCAAAAACTAGAATGGGCAAAAGTGTATTTCATTTCAATCCATTTTGTTAAATGTTGATGATACTAAATCCACAACCCATTTTGATTCGCTACTGAATTTGTGTTCGAAACTATCAACCAACATCTACACTTCCGTAGGAATTATATCTATGTGTACCGTCGTACGGAATTCAATACTTGTTAAGTACCCCCCCGATAAGAAACACTATGTGGGTAACGGAATCTGCAAAAAAAATATCATCCGCTCAACTGCAGAACGCATCATGTACTCTGAAAAGCCGAACAAAATAAGTGTAGCAAAGATTAAAACAGACCATAAAAGCTTTACCCTTGTAAATAAAAAAAAACCGTGCCCGGCAATCACGGTCACGAGGTTGGTGGGGTTGATGGTTGCGACTGTGTGGGCCCGAACAACTAACGGAATGAGCCGATGTAAACTGGAAGCAATCCTTTCCAATCACATGCAGGCGGAAATTGCACATACATGCGCAAACCGAAATCGCCTTTTCCATTTCCTGTGTGTTATCTTTGTTCGGTGTGTACTGAGGGGCCGGCTGGAGTGTCGGTGCTATTCCCTGTCAGAGGCAGACCAGCTGTGGGGCTTCGTTTCAAAGGTGGCAATGAAAAACCATTGTACGTGACTTACGCTCGTATTTGACCGTGATCGGTGGTATTGCTGCGAACGAAAGATAAGATAAATTGAAATAGAGTTCAATAAATGTAAATGAAACTTTTGTAGTTTAAACATTTAACTTTGCGTTCGCTTCCGGGAACAAACGATGGGGTCGCATGGTGCTTCATTTGTTCAATACTTCCAAGTTCATTCACGACGCTTTGATCTTTCCCCAGAATTTGCATTTATTTGTTCGATTGCTTCTGAGTCAATCAAAAGCCACGTCATTTCAATTCAACAAACACTTTTTGCTGTAGGATACAGAGAACGCTCTATCGAATGCAAATCAGTATCCCCCCGAAGCGATTACTACATAGAGTGGGACGGAAGCCACTTGCCGCACTCGGTAGGTTGAAGAGGACAGATCGAATAAGGTTGACATCTTACTTATTTCGTGTTCAGTACATTCAATTTCATTCGTGCCAAAACCCGACCGGCCCGAACGACCGGCGAACACGATTGAAACACTTTATTGCGATATAAATTTCAATTTCACCAGAGGAGTACCCTGCGGAAAGTACAATCGTACCGCTCGCTACCGCAGCCGAACGCGACGACAAACGGAAATTTATAGTGCAGTTGATGTCGTGGGGGTAAATATCCGGCAAGATGTTTACACTTCTGTGGGACTAAGTTTGAATGTTGTTTTATTTGAGTGAAGAGGGTTTTCGTAACGGGTTCTTTCAGCAGACGGTAGGTACAACCATCGGCGCAGATCAAGCAGAAGCGATGCAGAGTTGGTGTGCTGTTTGTGTGCCTTTGGCTTTTCAGTTGCTTCATTTCAGTGTACCTACCAGTCTGTACCGCCAAGTGGTTGATTGTGTCGTTTGACATAGGCAACTGTACACTATTTGTAAAGAAAATTGTGCTTTTTTGGGAAAATTTGAATGCAGGAGAAACACAAAATAGCATTGCTATCAATGATCACCGCTGGTTTCAAGAGGAAACTCTGAATTGATGGGATGGGGGGCACGTGTACTCCTCCTATTCAAGGTATTTATTTTGGCACTTCAATGTTTTGGTATTTTTTTTGTATTTAAGAAGAAACTATTATAATTCGAACGCTAGAAATATGATTTTTTTTGCTTTTAGAGGTATGAACTAGGTAGTGTTCCCGAAGTTAGACATGTGCCGGTATATAGTTGCAAACTGAGCAGCTAAAAGGCTGCAATTAATTGAATTCCATTGGTGTTAGTAATTGGTGGAAGAATTTAGTATTCTACAAAGGTCTCTTCCACAACTTTCTCCAATACGCTGGGTTTGTCCACAGCAAGATAATAGTGATATCAACCTCCTTGTGGTCACCAGTCCCCTCTACGATTATGATTATCGGATATCCAATAAATGATAAATTATTATTCAAGAATTTATTGAGTTGAGCTTGAGCTTGTGCGACCACCCCTGGCTGCTACTCCGTTATCGATCGGGACTAGCTGAAGTTGCACAGGGAATCAGTAGATAATTATGCTTGGGAGTAGCGAAACATCTTTCAATGTGCAACTTCTGGTAATCCTAAGGTGTTTTTGATCAATACCGGTGCCGGCGAGGCCCGAACGTAGATCGCGGAAGGAAAGGGAAGGAATGGTTAGTCCGATACTTGCGTTTGCTGGAGGCCGTATATACTACCGCGCACTCCACAAGTATCACAGGAGGAGGATATTTTTGTTAGTAAGAGTATAGAAGTTGGATCACTTTTTCTTTACCGGCGCCAGAGAGGTCCACTATCTGGACTAGATATCGATCCATCAACTCATGGACCGAGGACCAACGGCTTTACTTCCCTTCCGAAGGAAGACGTGATCACATATTTTTTCACCTCAGAAAAATCTCAACGACCTCGGCTGGAATTGAACCCAGGACAACTGGAATGAGTGGCAGTCACGCTTACCACTCAACCACCGGCGCCGCTATTATCCAAGAATTTATTGTGTTATAGGGAAATTGCAACAAAATAGAATTGTTTGATGAAAACCCGATGCAAACCACATGCCATTCGAGAAGAGCAATCCATGCTGGGAATGGAAAGAACAAAGAGGGATTTGACTTGCTTCTTCATTTGTTATTGCACTGTCGGTGCGTTCGCTGTGCCAGGTTACTTTGCTTCATTTTCTATGCAAGCAGAATGCTTCATAGATGAAGAAAGCTTTTTTGTTAATCTGGAGCGAAAAGTTCGAAATGTGATTTTTCCCATGCCTACGAGAAACTCAATTGTTCTTTCCATTCTCGAGCGAGCATGAAGAAACTACTGGATTATTCTAAATGAACTGTGAATCAAGTGATCAAAAAGTAGGAGTAAACGCTCATAGCTGCGCGCAAAGCGAAACTTAAGCGTCGGAGTGAAATAGTTTTACGTCAACTGCACTTTCCAAACAACCCAAGGTCATTCGAAAAATCTAAGCTTATCCCAACATCTCCTATAATGATTTTGTGAAAAAAAATTGAATACTAACCGATATACTATACATATACATCTCCGAAAATACTATAAATATTACCGAGGCAATAAACAACCCATCCGAAGCCCCAAACAACAAACAGTGGTCAAAATCCGAGCACGTATGCTGTACGACTTCACCACACGCGATAATTCTGCAGTCAATAAAATACGTCGACAGTTCGGTATATTTCTTTCGCATCGTCACCTTCTGATAATTTCAAAAGAATTGTATCTTACCGTGTCGGAAATGGGTTTCTTCTCATAATCGGATTACATAAGCAATCTGTATATACTCGATCGAGGAAATTGCCATCGTTTCTGGAAGGGAAAAGGTGTTAGATATAACTCTCTGCTCTGTCAGTATTGAGTTGGCAAACTGGCTCGTCCGAACGAGTTCGAACCGTTATTCGTCATTTTTTCATAAAGATTTCATCTCTGATCATTTAAACGTCTGCCCAGATCTTGTAGCATATCGTAATCCCAAATCTACGAACTGGGACCTTTTCGACAAGAGTTTGGCGACTAGGTTTTAGGGGTGTTTCCAACGATTGAAGCTCAAAGTGACTTGAATGTGGTCGTGGATATAACAAACTTACTGATAGTAGCAGTACAAGAAGTTTGCTCGCTTCGAGTAATGCGTGCTTCGAGGAACCCCGTAATGAAGTTCCAAAATTGCTAGACTCAAACTGTTATGTAGATATTCGTCTGACGAAGATGAAGTACTTGATTATCAAAGTTTATGTTTATGTTTATTACCTTCACCAACAAGCCCCTTGGCCCCAATGGTGGTTGCTTAAACTAATTACATTTTAAAATTGACAACATTTTCGCTTTTATAGCATTCCGCGTCCGGTCGAAGTCGAAGGCCGTCGCCACACTGTTAAAAATTCGTTGGAGTCCGGTTACAGCGCTCTGGCAACCATAGTTGGTTCTCCTGAACGGAACTCGCAGAAGGGAGTTATTACGTAGAGCTCGAACGCGGGCTTGAAGATCCAGACGTCCGAGGATTGTAGGGCAATCCACTCTGGCAGAGAGTAAGTCCGAGACGAACAGGGCTCGAGAGCAGTCCCTCCGAATGCTGAGTGTATCGAGGTGTATAAGCTGGCAACGGTTTTCATAGCTCGGCAGCTGAAATCTGTTTCGCCATGGGAGATGACGAAGGGCGAAACGTATGAACCTGCGTTGGACAGCCTCGATTCTGTCAATCCCGTTCTGGTAGTACGGGTTCCAAACAGCTGAACAATATTCTAACGTTGAGCGGACCAACGCGCAGTAAAGCGATTTAAGACAATATACGTCCCTGAAGTTTTTCGCTATTCGGAAGATGAACCCAAGCTGTCGTGATGCCTTATCCACGATGTATGACGTATGTGGTTTGAATGTTAATGCCGAATCCATGATGACTCCGAGATCTTTGATGTGAGAGTGTCTTGGAATGCTCGAGCCGAAGAAATGGTAGTTAAACTGAGTCGGTTGGCGTTTCCGCGTGAACGTAACGATTGAGCATTTGCTCGGGTTTAAAACCATTCTGTTTTGATCACACCACGTGCTAAAGCTGTCCAGATCCCTCTGAAGAAGCTCGGCGTCGGTTTTATCCCGTATTTGTTGAAAAAATTTCATGTCGTCGGCGAAAGAAAGGCGGGGTCCTTGTAATGTGAAATTGACGTCATTAAAGTAGAGGAGGAATATTACTGGACCGAGATGGCTTCCTTGTGGTATGCCGGATGTAGCGAAGAATGGTGCAGATAGACAGTCCTTAATGCTGATTTGGAGTTGCCTTCCATCGAGGTAGGAACGAAACCAGCGCAGAAGTTGTCCATGAATGCCGAGTTTGTCCAGCTTCGCTATTGCGATATCATGGTTGATTTTGTCGAAGGCCGCAGATAGATCCATATAAATAGCATCGGTTTGCAATCCGTCAGCGAATCCATCCATTACATATGTTGTGAACGAGAGCAGGTTTGTCGTTGTCGATCGTTTAGGCATGAAACCGTGTTGGTCATCTGCAATGTAGTGTTTGCAGTGAAAGAAAATAGGATCTAACACAACCAGCTCGAACAGTTTTGATACAGCACTTAAACACGAGATTCCCCGATAATTGTCAATGTTCGATTTGTTTCCTTTTTTATGAACTGGAAACATGTGCGCTGCTTTCCAGCAGGAAGGGAATGTACCAGTAGTGAGTGATAGCTCGAAGACTCGCCGAAGTGGTTCAAGAAGCCCGCTGATGCACTTTTTGACAAAAATCGAGGGAACACCATCTGGACCTGGGGAACAAGATGCTTTCAGTTTGGCATTTGCTGCAAGAATGGCAGCATTATCGACACAAATTCGGTTGATGGTTCGTCCTAGAGAAGGAGTTAAATTAGCGGCGGCAGCGACTTGTTGTGGTGGCAAGCGCTCGTTGGAAAAAACGCTTGAAAATTTGTCGGAGAACAGTTGGCAAATTTCCTTAGTGTCGGTGCCTAAAACTCCATTAAACGACATACAAGATGGCAAACCGGATTCCTTTCGCTGCTCGTTAACATACTTCCAGAACGACTTGGGCTTGGATTTCAGTTGACGCTCGACGTTTCGCTGGTGTCTAAAAAAGGCGCGTCTGCTTTGTTGTTTGTATTCGTGGTTGAGTTCAAAGTAGTGATTTCGTAATGCAAGTGTCTTATGCTTCGAGAATTTTTTAAATGCAGCTCGTTTGGCAGATTTTAAACGTCTTAGGACGGTTGATTGCCAGGGAGGGTGTTCATCGGTACTAATTGTTCGTTTTGGTACATGGCGGTCGATAAGGTAGTTAAGAATACTAGAAAACGTCATCGCTGCTTCGTTCGCGTCGTCATTGTTAATATTTTCGTCCCAGTTTATATCCAACAGCGTGCTAACGATGCTGTCGTAGTCAGCGTTTTTAAAATCGTAGACGATGGAGCTTGAGACGTTTTCAAAATTCACTCCTAAGTTACCAGCGAATACAAGATGTAGTGGGGGATGATGACGCACCTGCTTGACTAAAGGAGTCGGTGCAGTGCAGCAGTACGGAGCGCAGTCCCGGGCACTTACAAAGCAGAGGTCCAATGTACGTCCATTCTCGTTGGTGACATTATTAATTTGCCGAAGAGTTGCGCTGCTGTAGTTGTCCAAAATACAACTGGCATTGTTAATAAGCGCAGATTTTTCGATATCCAATCTTAGAAAACCATTACTTGCTTGGCACCACGTCAAGCCAGGTAAGTTGAAGTCGCCCAGTATAACGATATCATCAGACGGGGCGGCGATCGAGGCGATAAAAGAAACGGAGGAAAGATGTACATCGATCAGGCTGGAATCACGAATTCTGTCAGGTGGAAAATACACAACACACAGGAACAGATTGCGATCGGCAAGTTTCACTGATATCCACACTTGCTCGGAGCTCGCCCACCGGTCATCGTTGATCACTCGGGCTTTTATACCACGCCGAACGGCGATAAGCACACCACCGCCTGATGTCTTGTGGCTGTTGAGGGCATTACGGTCACAGCGGTAGACATCGAATGTTGAACCAAAGACCTGGCGAGACAGAGTACGGTTGTCGAGCCACGTCTCGGTCAAGGCGATAACGTCGTAACAGCAACCCGTGGTCGCGAGCAAATAGCTGTCCGTTGATGAATTTAGGCCACCAACATTCTGGTAGTAAACCTCGATGTTGTTGGAGGACGGATCAGGTACAGCAGAGAGCGAAGCCATGTTGCCGTGTAGGAAGATCCTTTCGTCAATCTCACGAACAGTATCGGAACGGTTCACGGTCGCCTGGTTGACTGTGGTGAGGGATTCGAGGCATCCCGAATCAACTGCGTCGCGCCCCAAAATACGACTATCGTCGTCGATTATCTTTTTATTATACACTTATCCACACTTTTGTACGGAGCCATCACCCACGACTGTCCCTGATTTCTTTTCAGGTAGTTATAATTCTTGGATATTTGCTGGTGGAGTTGTGATGGGCGCTTGAAAGTTTTGCTGTGTATAGGTCTACGTAAACTATGGATAAAGCACAATGTTAGCTCTTGGGCTGCATTCGAACATGCCAACAATTGGCGTAGTTTGCAAACTTTCTTTCAAACAAAAACTTTTCTATCGGATGTGAGTCCAAAAATAGCAAAGAATTTGGTGCACTTTTTTGCAGTATTCTAGTCTAAGCACAGACTGGACATTGCAATCATAATTATCATATGGCTACTATTCAGTGTGCTGAGCATCATTCGTGTGATCTTTGTGAAATCGATTACGAAGCTTCATATCCTTTGATATGTAACTGCCGTAATGCCGTTGCGTATCCGGATTTTTGGTTCTGCATACATGGATGAACCTGTGTACTGGCAGCTAAAATTTAAGAATACTTTTGCTAACCCAGTGTGGTAATGAGCTATAGGCTTTGTCAGAAAGGTTCATTATTTCCTCGGGAGTGAAGATTTCGGAATGTTTACTGTTTTGTATTGTGATTGTATTGTGTTATCATTTTCCATTTCCCTGCCCTTCAGGAAAGTGATAAGAAGACATGGCCAGACACAACGTGTCAATCGAGTCAATATACAGGGTGTTAAGAACCTCTCGGTTAAGGTTAAGAACCTCTCGGGGGGTGATCATGGTTAAGAACCTATTGGGGGGTGATAGACTGTTATATTTGGAGAAAACATACCATCAAATCTCAACCGATACAGAGTTATTGAACTTTTTGTGTAAAAAACTTATTTATCTTAAAATATCTCTAACTTTAAAAGTATACTTTGTATTTTAATCCTTTTAGTTCCATTCGAAAGGTGAGAAAATTTCCTATTCAATGGTGTTCTCATATCTTTTAGTTGATTAGTTTTAATTACCTTTTAGCTGTAAAGTAGTTAAAAGTTAGTGTTTTTGAGGAGGTTTTTGGTAATTTTCTCGAAAAAATGAAGTATTATTATAACAATATCCATTATTCAAAAGTTGGGTTTTAGGACGATTCATAATTTGTTCTTGGACGACATATTCCTATTTCTTCTCATTTCTTTGCTATTTCATTACTATAATTTTCCTGTAACCGACTTGCAAGTGCTTAAAAGGCTCTAATTTGAAAAATATGCTTTATATAGTTATTTACAAGATTTTATTGGAAAGCTGAGAAAATGTCCTATCAGTGTATGTACAAATATCTTTTAGTTAAGTGTACTAAATGATTTTTTACTAACGAAATAACTCAAAATTTGTGTTCTTTGGAGAGTTTTTTTATTATTCTAATTATTAATCAACAAAATTTATCGTTACTATTGTTCATTTGATGCCCCTTAATTTTCTCTATAACTTTTTATTTGACACTTTGTCTATATCTCTTTTCATTTTGCTGCTATTTCATAGTTAACACAGCATGACCTAGCCACAAATGTAGTGGGTTCGAAATCGTTATTTTTGCATATGAAACGATGTTATAAAAACGATTTTGCGTCGAAATCAAAAGAACTGTAGAACTTGCTGAGATGCATTATTTCCATGATAATAATGGCGATGTTTATTTTTTACTATTTTAAGAAAATTAACGAAAATGCTTATAATATCACTAACTTTAAATTAATTTACTTCTAAAAGAATACTGAATTTACTTAACTGAAAGGTATTAATACATTTTTCTCTGTAAAATTTTCCTGGCATTCGAATAAAAAGAAAAGTAGTAGAAGTACAATAAGTGCCATACTTTTTCAATTAGAGCTGGTATTAGTGAAAATAAGATAAAAATATGCAAGTTGAATAACCCAAACTCATGAAAATATGAAAAGGTAAGTGTATCATGTCAAAAAACGAATTATACAACTCTTCCAGTTTAACAATCTGGATTATTAAAATGATTAGGTTAAATATTAGGATTTTCATGAAGTGAACGAAAATTCGATTAAAATTGTTTAATTTTCACTAAATTACTTTGAAAAGGCTACTTAAACTCATTAGCTGAAACATGTGAGGGCATCACTCAATGCGAAATTTTCTCACCTTCCCAGTGGACCTAAAATATTTGAAATACAAAGTATACTTTTTGAGTTAGAGTTATTTTAAGACAAATAAGTTTTTTACACATTAAGTTCAATAACTCTGTAACGGTTGAGATTTGATGGTATGTGTAGAACAATTTTTTTCTCCAAATATGACAGTCTATCACCCCCCGAGAGGTTCTTAACCATGAACCAAACACCCTGTATTCTGATTCCTGATTCCATGGGAGTCATGTCATCAGCAGCTCTCTGTATTTTGCAGTGCTGGCAACTTCTGCCAGCTTTGTGTACATGGAACAAAATTGTTCCCAAAAACGTGAATAAAGTGCCATGAATTCTGAAACAACCACTTTTTTACGATACGAAAACAGGACCATGAACAAAAATCATGGTCAGTAACGCCCGCATAACGCTTTTATTAATGGAAATATTTGTTTTCGTTTTGTGAACTTAAGTCTTGTTTTCTGCCATGTCATCACCAAATCGATTTTCTGTTCGTGAACTAGTACACAATTTTAAGAACATTAGTTCACTAAATCAAAACAGTCTGGATACTTTCTCGTGAACTATTTCACAAACACTTTAACAAAAGCACTGTTTTGAGCGACTTAGTGGAATGTTATACGGTTAAAGTGTTTAATATTTCACAAAACTCGTAATTATATTCATAAATCCATACAATCCTCGTGAACTAATTCATGATTCTTAATATATTAGTCAAGATCCAATATCTGTGCTCGAGAAATAGTTCACGAAATTATGAAATATTATTAATGTATTCGTGAACTGGTTCATGATCCCTAGTTTAATGGTCACGAAAATATTTTACGAAATCATTCAATAATGTTCATGTATTCGTGAACTCGTTCATGCTTCTGAGTATAATAGTTAAAAATTTTATTTTTTATTTTGATTATAGAGGTTTTAACCTTAAGGTCATTCGACTCTTCGGGCTAGAAAAATCTCTTATGAAAAAATTCTAACCCTATGTGCGGGGTCGGGAATCGAACCCAGGTGCGCTGCGTACAAGGCAATCGATTTACCAACTACGCTACGCCCACCCCAGTTACAAATTACCAGTCGTGGTAGTGAAATAGCTCACGAAATCATAGAATATTATTCATGTATTCATGAACTGAAAGCCACGATCTACCATTCGTGCTCGTGAAATAGTTCGCAAAATCATTAAATTTTTTCCAGGTATTCGTGATCTAGTTCGTGATTCCTAGTATAATAGCAGTAGATATAAGAAAACTATTAGAACCTAGAACATCGTTATTCATTTGATTTGATGTCTCGACAGAGAAAGTACACTGCGCTTAGCACCAAAAATAAATTATAGAGGTGCAAAATTCCCAAGTGGGAAAAATTTTGGACAAGACCAATTTCTTTGTGCATGAGGGCACATGCCTTACATGAAGTATGGTTTTTTTTTGTTTTAGTGTTTCGGATTCCCCTCGTCAGTAACTAGCACCATCTGGGTGTCCAGTTAGACTATGTATCTGAACTAGTACCCAAATTAGCACTAGTTAGACACTAAATTCCAAAAAGTCACACGTCTTGCGTGAACACTAAACCACTGGCTTATACCGAGTGATGTCTCGATAGTAAGCACAGAGGTTCTGTTTGCCGACGAGGAATATGAACCGAAACTGTCTTTTGGTATGAGTACCAAACGCCTGGAATTATGCAAAATTCCCAAGTGGGAAAAATTTTGGACAAGACCAATTTCTTTGTGCATGAGGGCACATGCCTTACATGAAGTATGGTTTTTTTTTTGTTTTAGTGTTTCGGATTCTCCTCGTCAGTAACTAGCACCATCTGGGTGTCCAGTTAGACTATGTATCTGAACAAGTACCCAAATTAGCACTAGTTAGACACTAAATTCCAAAAAGTCACACGTCTTGCGTGAACACCAGGTACCGAGGTACCAATCGTGTTCGTGATATAGTTCATGGAACAAGATCCCATTTATTGGTTTCACATTTATGTTCTTGTTTATATTATCGCGATACTTCGAGCACGAAACCCGATAATAACCAAAAATAACAGATTGCGATAAGGCGAAGAGAAAATACGAATATCATAATAAAACTGCTGATTTCATGAACATCAGTCACATCACTTCACGTGTAAATTCGAAAGTAAGCTCTAGAATTCAATATCATGATTACGTGCAAATAAATTACGAAAATCGTGATTAAGATCCTAAAATCAAGAACATATATCATACTACTCGTGACAAAAACATCAAAAATCGTAACTAAGATCCTGAAATCATTAACATAAATCACTCTACACGTGACTAAAATATCAAGATAACGTGAATAAAAATTACGACAATAGTGACTAAGATCCTGAAATCATGAATATAAAACATTACTCGTGATTAAAATAACGAAAATCGTGACTAAGATCCTGAACTTAAATCACTCTACTCGTGACTAAAATATCACGATAACGTGAATAGAAATTATGGAAATTGTGACGAAGATACTGAAATCATGAAAATAAATCACATTACTCACACAAAAATCGTGACTAGTATCCTAAAATCATGAGCATAAATCACGCTGCTCATAACTAAAATACTACGAAATGAAAATTATGAAAATCGTCACTAAAATCCTGCGAACATGAACATAAACCATGCTACTCTGACAGAAAAATCTGATAGCAAACTCATGAATAAAATATCACGGTAACTTGATGAGAAATCACACAAATCGCCAATAAGCTCCTGAAATCATGAACGTCGCTTAACTGTTGTCTGTGTATTCCCATAAATTGTGAACAAGGATAACAACAAAACCTAAACATGTCCAGGGAACAACAGCAGTATCCCTACCAAACATTCGAATGTAACGCTATGTATAAATTCGACGCGAACTAGTTTTTTGGAACACACAAATAGTTTAATGCAGTGATTCTCAACCTGGGGTCCGCGGACCCCTAGGGGGCTGTGAAGTCGTTGCTGGGGGTCCGCGAAGAACAATATATTTTCCAAGTGCATATGGAAATTTCAAGTCTTATTTCCTAACAAACTGAAAATAACATATTGATAGCATACAAAATCGATGATTATCTGTGGGGGTCCGCAGCAACCCAGGGTGATTTCTAAGGGGTCCAAGGCACGAAAAAGATTGAGAACCGCTGGTTTAATGAATACGAGGTTTATCATTCATAATTTCAGAGTTCCGTAAATCCTTCAGTTCACAAAATCGTCAGGGGTTTTGTTTTCATGGTTTTATGAACGGATTTTTTTTCCTTGTATGAGCATCCGAAATTTCGGAATGTACAATCTCTGTCGTAGGGTTACTGCGCCCTAATTCATCTTATGCCAGATGATGTCAACTTCCTCCCATGAAAATCGACACATCAATGCCTGTAAATAATCCAACGTCAAGTTGATGTGTAGAGACCGATTGGAAACCGAAAGTCTTCCACTTTTGATGTAACCGATTACGGAATCATTAAGAGTTGGTAGAAGTTTCCCAGGGAAATTTTTTTTCAGATTTCGAAAAAATCGCAAAATGCATAAGCATAAAATCCACTGAGTGAAAATGCAGGATCAGCCAATTGGAAATTTGTTCCCTCCTATAATTGAAAAGTTAGTGTCCAAAAGCAGGTAGTCCCCATTTTTTATTTTTTTTTACAGGAAACGGGAAAAATTTACGCATATTTTTTATTTTAAAAACACATTTCCATGCGTTAGAATGCTCTGCACAGATAAAGCAGGTGATTTGAAGAACAAGCTACACAGCGTCCCCAAACACATGCGAAGCTCTAACTGTCATTCACTGATAGGAGGTTTTGCTTCACTGATATTTGCTACTGAGTACCCCTAGTCAGCAGATCTCGGTGGCAAGCAATCCAAAACTTCGAGATTGATCTGCAAGAAGTTGAACAAATTTGGAAGAGTATCAATTTCCTCCATAGCTGAGAACTCTGCCCTGCCCCTTCAAGTGATCGGGTTCAGTCATGCATAGAGGATATTCTCCAGTAAAAGAACCTTGTAATCGGGCGATTGAATGATCTGATCGAGAGTCTGCTCCATTCTCTCAAAACCTTTAACAATAACGTACTAACCAAAAAATTACAGCTCAAACTTTTCGCCACACCATTTTCTTTCAGAAATGCAACGGAGAGATCGGCGTAGTTGATAAAAGTGAAAATGAATCCTGTGCTTACGGAAGTGTAACACATACAACTACATCATACAAGTAATGTTGTACTAACAACGTTCAATAGTTTAGCCAAGGCAGAAGCTTGGTGGCGAAGAAGAACGTCTAACATGACAAGTCGTCAAATACGACATTGTTAAATCCAAGATCCTTCTGTATATGGACAACGATATAACTGGCACAGTGTAATAGCACAGATTACATTTAAAGACCCACAAGTGACATTTGGATTTTTTTTTCGCTGGCTGAACGCTGTTTTGGTGGCGAGAATACAGATCTATTCCAATCTATTCCTTCTTAGTTGGCTTTCGAGGGCAGATTATCTCACGGTATTAACTACATTCAAAGAACGTTATGCAGGTATCCTGGGCAGACGTGCCATTTCTATAACCACTACAGTAAACCATGAGCCAAAACAATTAACAAAAAATCATCTACCCCGATCAACACAAATAATCAACCTTCAACATCCGGTGATACACCACAGAGAGCAGGCCGAAAAATAATTGTTGGACAACAGTTTTCTAGAGTCACTCAGAAACTTACAAAAAACATCAAACATCGAATAGTGAAATCCTAATCTTCTCTAGCGACAACGACATAGACGTACATACGAGCTAGGGAGAAGGCAGGCAGAATCAACAATAAGCCGGAATGGACAAAGCAGTCCATGTTTACCCACCGAGAAATAAAATCCACAAACGTAGCAGAAGAAGAAAAAACATTGTTTAATAATGAAATTTATCTAAAAAATAAGAATATTCCATTAAGAGAAGTTAAGGTGCTAATCAATTTAGATGCGTGATGATGTTCCACGAAATTTTGCTGATGATACTAAGTACGATAACGTCACTGAAAGCCAGCAAACACTTTCGACCGTTTTTGTTGAGTTTGGGACCACTATGCAGAAAGGAAACCTTTTAGTGTTTCTACTACAAAAATCATCCTTATGATTCTCTCCCCATTTTCCACATCGTGTCCAATTGCTACAATTGGTGACTGTGTGGTCAGTTGATTCGCGACGCAGAACGGTAAATTGGTAGATGAATTCAGTCCAAAAGAACAAACCCGACGAAGGCCACTCAAAGCGAGGCTCTTGTAGAATAAGATATTTTATTATGCTCCATCATTTTTCTTAAACACAATTGCTTGTAATCCAATGTTACCGACTGTAGCATCGGGTTCTTGAATAACATTTTGTTTCAGTTCGTCAGCTGCTCTTCGCTATCAAGCCCGTGCCTGTAACTAACACCGTTGATCTCAACTTCCCGAACGGGTACGTAGATACGATGCTTCCGCTAGAAAAGGTCGCAGCGAACAAACTTGTTGACCTGCTTGTGATCATCCACAGATACCTTAAGTTTATCATGTAAAATTTTGATTATTTTAAAACCGGGTAGAGTTTTATCACATAGAGCGACATTCCGTGGACATTTTGTTGGTTCCGGGAAGTAGATAATCCAAGGAGATGTATAAATATATGTCTTATATCGGGGGAAAGAAAAGACTTCGGGGTTAGTTTTGCCATTGAGCTGATTATTTGAAGAAATATTTGACTCGACATCCATTCAATCTGAGGAGTTGTCGATCGAGATCGATTATGCAAGTTGTTTCTATTTACTTTTTAATTCTGCACGGTTAGGAAAAATAGACGATGCGAAAATAGCTACTATATGAGTATTGGGTATGAACAGAAGACTCAATTCCGAAAACGTAGTCATCTTTTCCATACAAAGTCTTGAAAGAACGTGATGGCTCAAGTACATTTAATTTCAAATGTCGTTCCATCGACTTTCATGACCCAAAAATCGATCGTTCCATTAATTATCATGTCCTAGAAGTTGATGACCAATCCCACGATATAAAACTCGGGAAAACTTGAGGACTCCAACCATGCATTATTCAATCATATAATAACATCCGACCCACTAAATCTCCAACGCACCGAAAATGATTTGATGCCATTCCTTTTCAAGTTTGCTTTCCAGTATTAACTCTAGATTGTACATCACACGAAATGAATCAATAAATGTTCCGCGGTCGCCAGTGATCGATTCCAAGCATTGGTATGTAATTCCATCAAATCCTATTAGGTTGCTACTGTTTGCCCTCTGCTGTCTGTGACACGCAGCTTCATCAGGCAAATGCCCGCGCATCGTGTTGTATATACCAATGATGGCGGAAGTAATTTGAGGTGACGGGTAATTTATGTACTTCCACCGGAACCACGTCGCTAAGCTTATATGTATGTACGTGTACTGTTTGCCCCGCTATTATAAAACGACCATCGCCGGTGGGCGTGTTGCTCGAACATTGTGCATTTGTGGACGCGTAGCGATTTCCCTTTCGATTCCAACGCGGGCTCATTTAAATTGGATTTGAATTTCGATCGTTAACTAGCGCGAGTTGATTGAATGCTTGCGGATTCCGGTGCGGGTATTAAAATGGTGGTTTTTAATAGGATTGCATTACGTGGTCCAGGATATATTTTGATGATTAATTTGTGTGTGGTGACTAATGCTGGTATGAAGCGCGGAATGCCAAAGATCGTCATTCATAGTATAGGGCGCTATTATAATTATAATTATCAATTGACGGCTTTTCGCATTATTCTATGCTATAAGCCTACAGTTTTAATGGAAATATTCACATTGTAGAAGAACAACCAGAAACACGACGAACATGGGTATTAAAGGATGTCCCGTATATTCAGACCCCGAACATACATCGTGAATTTATATAGAAATAGCTTCTTTATTCAGCCGTCTTATTACTGTTTTCTAGCGAACATCACCGTAATCTGCTGCTCATCGAGCGTAATCTATATCACAAATGACAAATGGAGGGACACATCCGATGAATGTTAATGAAGGCTGCCGTTGGGTCTATACATATGTAGGATACGGCATGTGTGACACTGCCAGCCACATTCGATATCGTCGCGTGGCACCGAAATCGAGTAACGGGTCCTTTAGATGGGCCCCGGCTTTTGACTAACGAGCGACCATGGTGAACCAGTTTCTAGACGTATAATTCATCTGATTATGGCGGATATTACGGCAGCCTTTTGAAAATCTAGCACAAAGGGATGCCAAAACGAAATGGAATGGTCCGAAAGGGTTACAACCTTTCCGATAACTAACGTTTATCATCTCATATGAATGAACCTCGTCAGAAAGGTATATGGTAGCTTGAATAATTATCTGTGAATATGAATTTAGTGTCAGGAGTTTGTGTTGCTGCTAACTAACTTATACGGCTTGTTGAGGATGGCTCGAGCTACCATTTTAATTACCGCTAGAGTGTCTTAATATGTGGGTTATTGGAAACAAAGAAGCTTCTGCGGCAAAAAACTTGTGTGTTGATAAGTTTATTATTTTTATTAATCTTACGCATACCTATTCACTACAAAGAATACGCCAGCATCTTTGACTTTCGTTCATTAATTTCGATATAGGGAATTTATGCAGTTCCGGATAAAACAATAGGACCACTGTAGTATTAGATTCACGGTTGGGATGGAGTTGATACCATACCATACCATACCATACCATCGACTGGAAATAATTCCAGAATATTATTCTCCTATAAAGACGATTAAGCTGGGTCGTCAGACGATGGGATAACATAGTTCTCACAATCACAAGCATGTTATCTCATGCCTCTACGCGAGTCTAAGGGTGCTTACAGAGTGGCGGCGAGAAGCTGAGCTGGGGCTGGTACTGACATTAGAGTGCGAGATGCGAGAAACCTGCTTGCAGCATATTAAATGGAGCCTGTCAGAGTGAAAGCGGACAGTAGGCGCCGATCCGCTCGGCTTTCACTCTGACATCACCCATTTGGTTTGCAACAAGCAGGTTTCTCGCATTCTAATGTCAGTTCCAGCGCCAGCTCAGCTTCTCGCCGCCACTCTGTAAGCACCCTAAGTCTATTGATGACATTTGGTCCTTAAACCGGCGACTGGGTGCTATGAGCCTTCTGTCGATAGTAGCAGAATGAAAGGGTGCGAACAGATCCAGTCGAGAGAACACTACTGTAAAAATGAATCGAAAATCAGACTCGTGATCATCGATGCTAGTCAGATTAAAGTCTTGTTGTTTAATCTGACTAGTATCGATGATCACGGGTCAATACGTACTGAATATTCGCCGCGTCTGTTTTTATGAATCTAATTAGTTCCGTTATTGCTAAACCCTAATTGCTAAAACCCGTGTATCAGGTTAACAATCCCTTCAATTGTCGTTATTGTAGCTCGTATACGTGTATTTTACAAACAATTCGAAAATAGGAAATACTTTCCTTGATTTATAACATCTCGCGCTATCACAACTTTCAATCCAGTAAATATATCGTTGAGGAAAAATAGTGAAATATGTCTAAATACTGTTGTAATAAATAGTGGTCCGGATCGAATTGCCTTTGTTTAGGAAACCTAGGATACTCTCGGTAGCATGCTACCCAGAGTTTAAAAAGAAGCCGAAAACTAAACAAAATCTTTTCACTTCTGGGGGATCGTGTACTCGAAGACTAACTAAATAATTACATAATAAACTATGCTTTATAGGTCACATCGATTACGTGGAGCGAATCCTAGACCTTATACCCTTCTAAACCTCCAACTTAGCGACAATGAATCGCCTACCTTCCGTTAAATAGGTAGAGCGTCAACACTTCCCGTCTACCTTATTTTTGTGTTCAATTCGTTTATTTGATAAGGCACGTTTGCGTTAGCTTAAAGGTGTCAATTTTGTTTTGTTTTACATTTTAAATTACTTAAAACTAGGGGATTACATATTGATTTTTTTAATGAAACTAAGAGATTTTATAGCTATCTTATACTATTCACAAAAGGGTAATTTAATTTTCGTAAGATTAGCGGGGTCATTTAGTTTTTATGGCAATATGGTTTGACATTTTAAGCAGGGAGATTATTGGAGCAAATAATTTTTAACGAAGGGGGTCAATTATTTAGAGTTAATTTGTTTAATGTGGTAGTAGACTAGGGTATTTTCAACGAGAATGCGAAGATATTTGGGGGGGGGGGTGGGGTAGGGGTTTTACTTCTGGGTATAAGAGTCATGGGAGGGAGGGTGGACAAAGATGATAGGGGGGAGAAAATTATAAACTTTCAGTTTCAGGTATCGGGAGATCAACGGCATAGATTACAGATTCGGGTGGTCTTCATCAGGAGAATCATGTACTGGGACGCTGGGTGGTCCTCCTTAAGATGGCAGAGGTTTCGATTTCGTTGTATGGGTTGGCAACACTTCGAGTTGCGCATGTGATGTTCGTAATGTAGGTCCCGTGTTTGTTGGCTTATTCGACATAGATGTTTTGTGTCGTATTGGAGTCGCATCAAACCTTTGTGGGTGTATGGTACAGGTGGAAGAGAGCGTTTCTGAAAATGAGAGGAAATAAGAAGGGGCAGTCAAATTTGTATATTGACTGTTTTTAAGAAGGTCCAAATTAGGAACATACAGAGAAGATCGCGGCTTGCCAGCACATCTCGAAGCGGGTCGTTGGTTGGTCTTCCTCGCGCCCGCAAGGTATCCATTAGCCGAGACCTGGCGGAACTGTACTCGGTGCACGCCTAGACAATGTGCTCGATGTCGTGATAGCCGTCGCCACAAGCGCAGATACCACTATCCACGAGTCCAACCCGCCGGAAATGTGCATCCAGCGTGTAATGGTTTGCCATGAGTCGGGACATCACACGAATGAAGTTACGACCCACATCCATCCCCTTGAACCAAGGTTTCGTCGCTACCTGTTATGAGTAATACTGAAAAATTCGCTAAAGCAAATTGGTCTTTCATAAACGTCACCTTCTTGGTCACCCACCTTAGCTAAGGTGCCCGGAATGGAACAATGAGAAGGGACCCACATCAAGGTAATCTGGAAAGATTTGTCAGATAAAGCACTCAGTAGCTCCCGTATATTCCCCAAAAAATACGAGGAGTACTTTCCATTTTTCATCGAGCGAATAGCGTCAATGGAACCGAGGCTATCCGAAACGATGAAGTAATGGTCTGCGGGTAGTGTGCCAATGACCCCAAGGGTATACTGAATAGCAGCTAGTTCTGCGGCGTAAACTGAAGCAGGGTCGCTGAGTTTGTAGGAGGCGGTGAACTTTTGATTGAAAATACCGAAGCCAGTGGACCCTTCGAGGTTTGATCCGTCAGTATAAAACATCTTTGAGCCGTCGACTTCTCGGAATTTATTATAAAAAATGTTTGGAACCACTTGTGGGCGTATGTGGTCCGGAATTCCACAGATCTCGTCTTTCATGGATGTGTAGAAGAAAATAGTAGATTCAGAAGTATTTATGAAATGCACACGGTTTGGATTGTAAGAAGAAGGATTAATATTATGCGCCATGTAGTCAAAGTACAGGGACATGAAACGGGTCTGAGAATTGAGCTCAACAAGTCTTTCGAAATTTTCAATCACCACCGGGTTCAAGATATCGCATCGAATGAGCAATCGATATGAGAGTTCCCAAAATCGATTTTTCAGCGGGAGAACGCCCGATAGGACTTCGAGACTCATCGTATGGGTCGACTGCATGCACCCTAAGGCGATACGCAAACAACGATACTGAATTCTTTCGAGTTTGATGAAATGTATGTTCGCGGCGGAGCGAAAGCAGAAGCATCCGTATTCCTTTACCGACAGTATCGTTGTTTGATACAACCTAATTAGGTCTCCTGGCTGGACACCCCACCACGTTCCGGTTATTGTACGAAGAAAGTTGATCCTTTGTTGGCATTTCTGTTTCAGATACCTAATGTGACATCCCCAGGTACCTTTAGAGTCGAACCAGACCCCTAGATATTTTACTGTGAAGACCTGAGCGATTGTTTGACCCATTAATAGAAGCTGTAGTTGTGCTGGTTCACGCTTCTCCGTGGAGAATTCGATACCCAGCTTAATAGCCCAAGCAGACAAATTGTCCAATGTATTCTGTAATGGTCCTTGTAGATCGACAGCTTTGGAACCCGTAAGGGGCCATGCATAAATGACGTAGCATTTTGGGGGGTAGGAAGGGTATACCAAATTTGTGACGAAGCGTGACAAGCGGGAGGGTAGGGTCAGCAGTTGTGCGACGTAGCATTAAGTTTAAGACCCATTGTTTAGAGAAAACAATTTAATGATCCTCCATTCCCAAGAGAAATGAATTTAAATTCAAACAAGTTATTTTTGATGCGGTTTTTCATGAGGTAAATTTTACGATTTACGGAATTACAAGATCGCAAAAGATTTGGTATGCGGATTTAACTTGCTACATTAGTTAGCTAATGTTGCTAACTAGTAGACTGAGTTTGGAAGCTTAATTAAATTTTCACTTCGGATTCAACCAAACAAAATTTAGTAATTTAGATGAACGTATGGTTCTTAGAATCATTGGCAGCTACACGATCGTGAACTGAGAGAACTTGTCTTCATGCTCCCCTTGACATATAAAATTCAAAACAAAACTATCAACACTATATTTGTTATGAAATGGACTTATTTTGCACGCAATTTGCTGTTATAATGAAAATGTTGATAAAAGTTGTCAAACATATTAAAATAATTAAAAAACATATGGAATTTTTTTTTCATCACCCGGCGCTTTACATAGGACGAGGGGGAGGGGGTAGGTAAATGCTACGTTATTTACGAGGGGGAGGTTAGAATTTTGTGACCTAATGCTACGAGGGGGGAGGGAGGGGTCAAATACCACCGAAAAAAAGCTACGTCATTTGTGTACGGCCCCTAACAGACACCACGCCATCGTCTGCAAGTTGCCTTAACGTGCAGGAATTGGCAAGACATTCATCAATGTCGTTGACATAGAAATTGTATAACAGAGGGCTTAGACATGAGCCCTGGGGAAGGCCCATGTACCTAAATCGTGATGTCGATAAGACACCATGCGAAAAATATATGTGCTTTTCCGACAACAAGAGTAAAAAGTTGTTTAAAGTCGCTGAAAGATCATGCTAGTGCAGCTTCTCTGAAAGAATGTTGGTAGAAACTGAATCAAAAGCCCCCTTTATATCACACTGATGCCATCTGCTCTTTGTTAGCATAGGTCATTTGAATTTTGGTTGAAAGCAACCCAAGACAATCGTTCGTCCCTTAGCCTTTGCAAAATCCAAATTGGGTACCTGATAGTAAGCCATTTGCTTTGACCCAATTGTCGAAGCGGGATAGGATCATTTTCTCGAACAACTTCCGGATACAGGACAGCATTGCGATCGGTCGATACGAATTGTGGTCGGAGGCTGGTTTTCCTGGTTTTTGGATGGCGATGACCTTCACTTGCCTCCAATCGTGTGGGATAATGTTAGCCTCAAGAAACTTATTAAATAAGTTCAACAAGCACCTCTTGGCAGAGTCTGGCAGATTCTTCAACAAGTTGAATTTGATTCTGTCTGGCCCTGGAGCTTTATTGTTACACGACAAGAGAGCAAGTGAAAACTCCACCATCGAAAAAGGTGTTTCGTTCGCGTTATCGTGAGGGGGCGCGGCGCGGTAGATCTTCTGTGCCGGGGCGGAATCCGGACAAACCTTCTTGGCGAAATCGAATATCCAACGGTTTGAATATTCCACGCTCTCATTAGTACTGTTTCGGTTTCGCATACGTCGGGCCGTTCCCCAAAGAGTGCTCATCGATGTTTCTCTCGTTAATCCGTCGACGAACCGGCGCCAATAACCGCGTTTCATGGCTTTCATCAAACTCTTCATTCGCTTGTCTAACGTCGCGTACTGTCGAAAACTAACGGATAACCCGTCGTTTCGGAAGGTCTTAAACGCGGCGGCCTCTCTGCGTACACGTCTGAGCACTCTTTATCCCACCAGGGATTGGGAGAACGTTTTTGTATGTTCGCGCCGAGTACTGGCTTAGTCTGAGCTTGATTCGCGCTGTCGAGAATCAAGCCAGCCAAAAAGCTGTACTCTTCCTCCGGAGGAAGTTCTTGAGTAGATTCGATGTTGTCGGATATCGAGGCAGCATAGCTCTTCCAACCGATATTTCGTGTGAAGTCATACGAAATATTGATTGTTTTCAATGGCCTTGAGCCGTTATTGATTGAGACTACGATCGGCAGATGGTCGCTACCGTGGGGATCAGGACCTTCCACGCGCAATCCAACTGTAGCGAGGTCGAGCAAAGGGCTAAATCTAATGCACTTGGGCGCGCTGGTGGGGGAGGGATCCGTGTCATTTCAGCCGTGTTTAGAATGGTCATATTGAAGTTGTCACAAATATTGTGAATTAAAGAAGAACGGTTATCATCATAAAGGCAACCCCATTCCGTACCGTGAGAGTTAAAGTCTCCTAAAGCTAGTCGCGGTGCAGACAGGAATTCTATGATGTCATGTAGCCGGCGGTGCCAATCGCGGTGTTGGGGGGAATATATATGGAAGCTATGCAAAGATCTTTGCCTTTGATTGTTACATGACTAGCAACAATTTCAATGCCTGGTATCGAGGGAAGGTTAATTCTGTAGAAGGAATAGCACTTTTTGATCCCTAAAAGTACTCCTCCGTAGGGGGTATCTCGATCCAAGCCAGGGGCGGATCCAGAAAAAAATTTCGGGAGGGGTCCGAATTTTCGATTTCAAAATGAAAATTGTGCAATTTGTAAAACGTAATAAACTTATTAATTGAATATCAGTTTTTCTGGTCAGTTTTTTTCGGAATGATTTTGAGTATGAAACTAATATAAAATATAAATTCATTTAAAATTTCTTAACAAATAAAATAATTTCGGAGGGGGTCCGGACCCCCAGGACCCTCCCCCTGGATCCGCCACTGATCCAAGCGAATAGTATTAAAATCGTGGAAGTTTGGGTTTATATCGGAAGTTAACCAAGTTTCACATAAAGCCAATGCATCGCATCTCAAGCTATTTATTAAAAATTTGAAAGAATCTATTTTTGGGATGATACTTCTGCAATTCCACTGTAGAACAGTGATCAAATCCGTGACCTCGTTCGATGAGTTAGCCATCGAAGGATACAATCGCTGAAAGGAGGGGCTATTTCGCAGTCAGCTGCTTTAAAATTGTTCTTACTGTCCGAGAGTTTGATAATTCCAGTGCCGCGATTATTCTCGAACTGAAACGGAGGAACACTTGGGATTTTTGATGTTCCGGGAAGTGCTGGGAGCTCCTTCTCTGAGTTTAATCCTCTGAGACCAGGTTAGTACCCGCGCAGACGGGAATAAGCCGTAAATGTGTCAAATGAGGTGCACCAGTCCAGCTTATATAGCTGGCTATTGTTCAATCCTCACTATGCGAACAAAAGGCTGAGGAATGCGGCCTAACGGTTAACACACGCACAAAAGAAGAAAAAAGTCCAAACCCTCCAGAGGTAGAGAATGTGCAAGATAACCTTGAAAGCGGATTAGTACGATTCTTTATCTAACACTGACGGACTGGAAAAAACACTTGCTTCTCAATAGACCGCTCGTAAACGAATGATTTGAGCGGATGTTCTTTTTGGTTTAAAAATTATGTCACGTCAGCGTTACTGGACTCAAAATCATTTTCCATTAGTGTCAAGAGATGGTTGATAAATTGAAAAAATCGATTAGTTTAAAGTAAAAACATTAAGCAGGGCTTTGTAACGTGATGTAGTGTGTTTTACTATATAGTCTCCAGTCGATAGTTTTGATAGATTCAGATTTGTGCGCAAATTCTGTTGCACGCTTTTGAAACGGAGTCTATCTGTGATGTTGCCGTGGTTCTGTCCTGTACCCAAACCTTTAAATTTTTACAAATTGTCAATTCAAATTTCAATGATTTCACAACGAGATTACGAATCGACTATCTTTAATATCGCAGAATTTCAAACAAAATAAGAAAGTGTGCATGAACCGTACAGAGCTGGCTTTTAATTGTGAGAAATAATTTCAATTTCATCACATAAGTTACAATTAAAGTAGGGTATTTTCCACCAAACTTCTAATATTAGCGAAAAAATTAAAAAGAAAAAATAGGTAACTTGCGCTTTGTGTCCATTATTTTTTGTAGAAAATAATAATACTAGTAGGAACAATCCTTGAAAATATCGTCCAAGAGAAAATTTTATAAAGTACTCGTGTATTGCGGAACACTAAACGCGATGATATTTTTTTCGAATTTGAAAAAAAGTTCTTCCCAAACGACTTTGGAGATTCCGATGATAATTTGCGGCACTAGGTAGAAGGGAAAAAGTGTATTCTACTTCATTGTGCTTATGTCTCTAACATTACCCACCCATCTTTTTTTTTGTTTTTACATGGAAGGCTGTGAAAATAGGACTGGCTGTAAACTTTCTCACAAAATGTTATGACTGGTAGAAAACGTGTTGGTTTCAAACTAGATATGAATGAGATGTGGTACGAGGTTGTCGACGAGTTCTGCTAATGGTGTAGCGAATAGGTCTTTATATGGTTTAATTAGTTGGCTTTAGTCACGTAGTCTACAGTCGCGTACAGAACTTTTTCTATTCACCGCATAACGATGATGCTGGGATGCATGAGATCCATGGGATTCACAGGTGATTAATGTCCAATCCAAAATGAATGGAAACCAGACAAAACTTCACGTTGTTACGGTGTTTCAACATATAAATGAAACATGAACATTTGTTTCATAACCAATTCCAGTCAGGTGGTCTCGCAACGTTTATCTATTCTTTTGTAAGTTGTTGGTCATACAAGGAAAAAGCTTGTTTGTTTTTGTTTGATTTTCCTGCATTTTGCTTATAAATATACAGGAATGCACCGTTGAAACTTTCTACGATGTAGCAGAACATATATCCATTCACTGGGTACAGCACAGTGATTTACCTCATGACATATATTGAATTACAAACGAACCGGGCATAAAAAGGAATATTCAAAGCATTCCAATACGACACAAGTTCAATATTTGCCTAGTCAGTTCATACGGATTACACGCTCTGAACGTTGTATCTAGCATCCATCTACATGCCTGTTTCGAAATGATAGCAAGTATCGAATACTTATTTGCTTTTCATTTTGGCTCCTCATTGCGTTTGCTTTCCATAGCTCCAATCATCGATTTGAATTATCAAAAGCGAACCGCTCCCGACTACGAACTTCTGTCGGTCGGGATTGACGTCACTGAATCAATTTGCTCATCATCATTTGATTCGAAAAGTCCACATCCGAAACAGGCATGACCTTTTGTTTGGCTAACGGTTGGTGACCGTCGACGGGAGCCGTTGGGTGGCAGGTACTCCGACGCAATACCAATTACCAAAAAGTTGAAATATATCATTGGTGATCTATAAATTAAAACAATTGTCCTCTACATTATTGTACGGAAGAATGTACACTGTCGAAGCCAAACATGGATCAACTTCATTATCGAACAAATCGAAAAAAAAACGTTGTCAATCCTCAACTGAAGCATGTCGGCAAACAATAGCAACGGACCAAAAATAAATAATCTACCCTGAACGATACATGTGTTAACCTGCACCTGCCATGCCAGTACGAATTGAACATTTCGGATGAATTCACGCGCATTTCGAATTCGCTATTGGAGCGATAATCGCTGTCAGAACCGAACAGTGACAATAGGATATTCAAGCGTACAACGGAGCGATTATTTCCACCATAGCCGTCACAATTGATTGATTATTACCGGTCGGTGCAGTGGCAGAGTAGGCGCGGTACACATTTGAGCACCCGCGTTTGAGGCATTTATCGAATTACCCTCCCCGCGGCAAGCGGAGCGGAGTTTTTTTTGCTGAACTGAGAAAGTTTTTTTTTGTGACAAAAATCGATATCCTGCGATTTTGTTGCTTATCACGATCATGTGGAAAATTGCAATATTTGTGAAAACCGCAACAATGCACCTAATTGTGCGATGATAACGCTGGACAATTGTGAATGGCGGATCAATTTCGTTGACACTGTGGAGGGAAGTATGTTATATAAAAATTAAATAAGTGTCGACATAAGGTGTTAATAAAAATAATATGAAAGTAAGAAAGTATTCAAATTTATTTAAAAATCAGATACACATTGTTTGCTAATAATTTGCGATATTACAGTGCACTTTACAGTGCACTTGGAATAACCATTTTGGACATTAAACTTCGAAATAATTGAAATTATTGAATAATGTAACTTGTGGAAAAGTGTTATTGAGTGTTTTTCTTGAATCTATTTATTTTAAGAATAGTTCATCCCTGTGATTTGTTTTTATTCTGAAAGAACATGTCTGAGTTCTCTAAGCAAGGTCGTGAGTGTTGAAAAGATTTGTAAGTGAAGCATTTGCGGTGTTACACCGCATATTGGGTTTCAATCAGCCTGCCTTTTTTCGAATTGAAATATTTGACGTTTCAAATACGCACAAATACCCTTCCATTAAGCCCAGGAGCAGTTTGTTTGCTCCTAACGCGCCGAGTAAACGATTCGTTTGACTCCCAAATTAAAGGTCAAAACGGCACGAGTCAGCCATCTTCATCGACGATTTGCTTCTTTATTGGTGTTGCTGGTTGCTGATTTGGAGGCACTGGGCGCAGTCGTTGTTATTGCTCAGTTGGAACCGGCACTAGGTTTCAAGATACAAAATGCATCAGTTATTTGATGGATTTTGTATTATGATGGCTTTTTTTCCATGTTGATCGTAGGGTTGACTTTTCTTCTCGGCTTCGGTGCATGGCTTACCGTAATGTACCGTCTGTTTACTGAATTGATACGTAAGAATCTGACCAAAGTAGGTGCAGAGTGTTATTTGTTTAGAGTTGATGTATTTTCCTCGTTTGGCTACAAAAGTTATCGTAAAGGGTTCCACTTCTTCGTATTCCGCAGTAATGTGGTCTGATTTAGTGTATGGTGCTAGGTCGTGTGAACGTGCTTCGATTTCATCGTCATCAATGTAAAGAGGGATCTTGGTTTTGTTTTTAGCGTAGCTTTTTATTTGTCAGTTCTACTTGGTTGTCTACAATAAATGTTGAGTGATGCAGCACCTAGCGTTAGCTATGTACATGTATGGGTTTTCCTACGACAATGCTCATAATATATTATATGATACAGTGGAGGTAAGTGCTAGATGGGTATAGGGTGACCAGGAAGTTCAACTCTTTATTACAGGTTTTAACGTTGCCATGTTCGACTTAGTGTTACATGTTGTTCTTCACTCGCAATGAAGACGGCGCCGGTGGTTGAGTGGTAAGCGTGACCGCCACTCATTCAAGTTGGCCTGGTCACGTCTTCCTTCGGAAGGGAAGTTAACCGCCACTCACTCCCGTTGGCCTTCCTTCGAAAGGGGAGTAAACCCGTTTGTCCCCAATCCAAAAATTGATGGATCGATACCTAGTCCAGATGGTGGAGTCAATTCTCTGGCGTCGGTAAAAAAGAAGTAGAATCCAACTTCTATACTTACCAACAAATTCCTGGAGTGGAGTGCGCAGTAGTATATACGGCCTCTAGCAAAAGCAAGTATCGAACTAACATCCCTTCCCTTTCCTTTTGCGATCTACGTTCGGGCCTGGCCGGTGCCGGTATTGATCAATAAACACTTTAGGATTACCCAGAGTTGCACATTGAAAGCTGCTTCGCCACTCCCAAGCATAATTATCTACTGATAACTTGTGCAACTTCACCTAGTCCAGATTGATAACGGAGTAGCACCAAGGGGTGGTCGCACAAGCTCAAGCTCATGTTGTTATTCGCAATGAAGTTTTATGCCTTTGCTGGTGTAGTTGTTGTATCCTTAAAATTATGCTCCATTTTTACTTTCAGTAGAGTAGAATGGGGTCAAATAGGTATAGGGTACAATAGGTATAGGGCATTATCCTTGCTATGTTATTGCAGAGGTTGTTCATGTTGCGTGAATTAGATACACGGTAGAGAACATCGTTGACGACGATCATTTCGGTTGTTACTGTGGATCAGCTGTATTAGTTTTGGCCTCGTTTATGTTTCCGTGTATTGTTCTACGAAAACGCATTATCTTTTGTTCTCAGTACAGAACATTCAATGAATGTAAAAAATGTCATGTGAGTTTTGACATTGAAAATGTCTTACTGCACTATCTGAGGCAGGGTTTCATTCTAAAATCGATGTCCCGTCTATTTTGAACGTTAATAACTTTGTTATTTATGAACGGATTTCCGTCTGATTATCACCAAACAATTCGGAATTAACTGAAATTATGTTCTATTACTATATTGTTTGTGTATTTCAATAGCACACTATTGAAAAACAAGCAAAAATGAATAGATCTCGGAAAACGTGAAAACTCCCATACATCAGTCAATCTATCCCGCGCAGAGCCGTTAATAGGGAGCACCTAAGCAACTCAATCAGATAGGGAGGCTATTTATAGAGGAACCGTGTGTTCGTTTGCGTCAGTCGTTGCTCGATTTTCGCGCGAGTAGGACCTGGACAATAATGTTCGGACGATGTGATAAGAGACATGGCAGTGATGGTATCTCAAACTTTGCATAGACGAATTCATTCGTGTATGCTATGTTTTAAATCGCACAGCACGGTAAAGAGCACCCGATACACTTTGCGCAAATGTACACAGTAAAGGAACGGGTGCGATAAGTTCGAGTCGTGTATGCACGATGATTTGTCAAGTGGGTGGGTAGGGTGACCTTTGGTTTGAACACTGCAGGGTGCGACGCGTTTGTATGCTTTTCCAATGAATACTTGTTTGTCAAAATCAGTGTCAAAATTGCATCCCACGAATTCGCCAAAAAAACTGACCTGCTTGACGCCACTCTACTCTAATTGTTCCACCTCGTGGAATGCAGAACTAATATAAGAAAATCGAAATTGTATTTTCCCGTACACAGCCAGAGATTAGTATACTATATTGTTTGTGCAGTGGAGAAGCAACAAAGTGGTAGATAGTATTGTTTACTTTACTGATTGATTTTGCTGTTATATCGTGCAGGAATGGAAGGCTGACTGATTTTCACAGTTATTTACTGGTTTTGGACATCATTCCCGGAGGCAGGGTTACGGTTTTAGTAACAGTAGACAGCAAGTGATTGCAAATGCCTTGAGGTTTGCATAAATATCGAGGGAGCATACAAGGGTCGTATCGTGTTTTCTGATTCCATTTCAATTTTTTTTTCTCGAAGTTCGAAGGTAAAATATATTGAAATTTCATATTCTAAAACACATTTCAGTCTTCGAAAACACTTGTTAGTGGCGTACCAAAACCCCTTTTACTCTACCCTCTGGCTGCTAGAAGTAGTCACTGCAAAAATGCAATTAAGGGAGGGGGGGCGTCTGCAGACCGGACGTCTGGTATAAGGGGCAAAGAAAATCGACTTCTTTTTTATTCGCTTAATTGTTAGTATTGAACCTCAAGAATAGTTCCAAAATCTCGGTGGCTACGCTGAATTTTTTTTTGTTTTAAAAAGCCTTGCATTCCTCGCGCGTATTTGCCTCGTACGCCGATTTTACTCTATCGGCAACATTAATAGCGTTTTTCTCGAAACCGCGTTTTTCAAATTGGCGAATACGATAACTCAAAAATTAATTAACGAATTGACTTGATTTTTTATGAGAATGCACAATATACGTAGCCTGTCGATGACCCACAGAAAACTGAGTAAAAAAATTCTCCTTATTATTTTGAAGAAAAGTGAGTGAATTTTACAGTAAAATATGAGATTTGTCGGTTTTCATGAAGCCATTTTCCGAAACTCGAACTTTGTAGTTCATCGATTAATTACAAGTCTAAGCTTTACAAAACTTATTGAATTTCCCCGTATCAGATAATTTTTTTTGAAAGTTATCGTGCTTGCCGCGGCGCTCTTCGACGTGGAAATGGTTGGACGTCAACTCTTGGGACGCTCGTATTTGTGGCTCTGCGTGACTGAAGATATTTTTTGTCGTACACAACGAATGTATAAATAAATCTTACCATTACACAAAACATCCATTGTTGCCTTGCCTCCAAAATTGTAAATCAAAATAACTTTCGATTTGAGCACCAGACACCCCCCTTAACCCTCGAGCACTCCCGCTGTTGTACTTTTAACAACACTTTGGGATTTTTCGTTATCATTTTGTTGCAAAGACATTTATAAATGCCAAACCTTTATGTATTCCCCAGATAACATGTTTTGGACAAGATACAAGCATTTTCATGCACTGATATACCTCAAGTGCAACCATACAATCTGAAATTGTTTGTTAAAACCAGACCAATAGAACGCGCGATATGGAAAATTTGGACCAAACAATATTCTGTTCAATATATCTCGTGATCTCGATCATGTATAAGGTCACTTTCTTCGGTAAATTTGTTCAGAAGATCAATATCTAGACTATGCAAGGAAAACTAGTTTGAAATAAAATTCTGCCGCTAGGTGGTGTCAGTGAGCATGTTATTTTTTCAGCTTATTGTATCTCAATATCTAGATTTTTTAGAAAGTCCTTCGACGTAGACGAGTGTCTTCGACGAAGTTGCTAAGCAAATCAAAACCTATGAGGTGGTATAGCAGCTGCTCCAGAGAACTACCGTTGGGCTAGTGAGCATCTAAGTCGTTCAACTTAATGTATCTCAAGCTCCTGATTTTTTAGCGAGTCAGTGCTTTCGGCAAAGTCCGACAATGACTGGGCAGTGCGTAAGCCTCTCGTACCTGAAGGCATAAAATAGACCCCACTTGTGGTCCTTAGCTTCCTGCCCAGTAACTCCTAGCCCTGGCCTCCTCGTGGCGTCGACTGGGATACGAGTAACCTTAGTGAAGATCGGGTAACCAACCCCGGTGGGAACTTTGGTCGTATGCTAGCAGGGAAGCGGGGGTTACCCTTCTTCGGAAGGTGTAAACCTGTCCTGGTGCCCAGGTGGGACCTTAAGCAGTACTGGCACGATGGCCCACCGGCGAGACAGGTGGTTGGCGTAGGCCCTATAAGCCACCCCTTAAAAAACCCACATAACGAACAATACAGAAGAGAATACGACCCAGAACAATCGGCAACGACCCAGGCGACGAATAAAGGATCACGATTGGAAACTCGGAACATGGAACTGCAGATCGCTCGGCTTCGCAGGATGTGACAGGATAATCTACGACGAGCTACACCCCCGCAACTTCGATATCGTGGCGCTGCAGGAACTTTGCTGGACGGGACAGAAGGTGTGGAAAAGCGGGCATCGAGCGGCTACCTTCTACCAGAGCTGTGGTACAACCAACGAGCTGGGAACCGGCTTCATAGTACTGGGCAAGATGCGCCAACGTGTGATCGGGTGGCAGCCGATCAACGCAAGGATGTGCAAGTTGAGGATCAAAGGCCGTTTCTTCAACTACAGCATCATCAACGTGCACTACCCACACGAAGGGAGACCCGACGACGAGAAAGAAGCGTTCTACATGCAGCTGGACCAGACATACGACGGTTGCCCTCTGCGAGACGTGAAAATTGTCATCGGCGACATGAACGCACAGGTAGGAAGGGAGGAAATGTACAGACCGGTGATCGGGCCTAACAGTCTGCATTCCGTATCAAATGACAACGGCCAACGATGTGTGAACTTCGCAGCCTCTCGTGGAATGGTAATCCGAAGCACCTTCTTCCCTCGCAAAGATATCCACAAAGTCACCTGGAGATCACCGGACCAAGTAACAAAAAATCAAATCGACCACGTTCTAATCGACGGTAGATTCTTCTCGGACATCACAAACGTCCGCACTTATCGCAGTGCGAATATAGATTCGGACCACCACCTGGTTGCAGTATGCTTACGCTCAAAACTTTCGACAGTGCATAGCTCTCGTCGAAGCCGAACGCCGCGGCTAAACATCGAGCGGCTACAAGATGGCAGAGTGGCTCAAGAATACGCGCAGCAGCTGGAAGTGGCACTACCAACGGAAGAGCAGCTAGGTGCAGTTGTCCTTGAAGATGGCTGGAGAGATATCCGATCCGCCATAGGTAGCACCGCAGCCACTGCACTAGGTACGGTGGGCCCGGACCGAAGAAGCGACTGGTACGACGGCGAATGCGAGCAGTTAGTCGAAGAGAAGAATGCAGCATGGGTGAGAATGCTGCAACACCGCACGAGGACGAACGAGGCGCGATATAAACAGGCACGGAACAGGCAGAACTCGGTTTTCCGGACCAAAAAGCGCCAGCAGGAAGACCGAGATCGCGAAGCGATGGAGCAGCTGTACCGCGCTAAAGACACACGGAAATTCTACGAGAAGTTGAACCGCTCGCGCAGGGGCCACGTACCACAGGCCGACATGTGCAGAGATACAAACGGGAATCTTCTCACGGACCAGTGTGAGGTGATCCAGAGGTGGCGGCAGCATTACGAAGAACAGCTGAACGACGATGCAGCAGACGACGAGGATGGCACGGTAACGCACCTGGGAGCACGCGCGGAAGACATTACACTACCGGCTCCGGATCTCCAAGAAATCCAGGAGGAGATTAGCCGGCTCAAAAATAATAAAGCCGCTGGGGTTGACCAAATACCAAGCGAGCTACTAAAACACGGTGGCGAGCCACTGGCTAAAGCGCTGCACTGGGTGATTACCAAGATTTGGGAGGAGGAGATTTTACCGGAGGAGTGGATGGAAGGTGTCGTGTGTCCTATCTACAAAAAGGGCGACAAGCTGGATTGCTGTAATTACCGAGCAATCACCCTGCTGAACGCCGCCTACAAGGTACTCTCCCAAATACTATGCCGTCGACTATCACCAATTGCAAGAGAGTTCGTGGGGCAGTACCAGGCGGGTTTCATGAGCGAACGATCTACCACGGACCAGGTGTTCGCTCTTCGTCAAGTACTTCAGAAATGCCGCGAGTACAATGTGCCCACACATCATTTGTTCATCGACTTCAAAGCCGCATACGACACTATCGATCGAGATCAGCTATGGCAGACTATGCACGAGTACGGATTCCCGGACAAACTGACGCGATTAGTGAAGGCGACGATGGATCGGGTGATGTGCGTAGTACGTGTCTCAGGGACGCTCTCGAGTCCCTTCGAATCACGCAGAGGGTTACGGCAAGGTGATGGTCTCTCGTGTCTGTTATTCAACATCGCGCTGGAAGGTGTAATAAGAAGAGCAGGGATCGACACGAGTGGTACGATTTTCACAAAGTCCGTTCAGCTACTTGGCTTCGCCGATGACGTTGATATTATTGCACGAAACTTTGAGAAGATGGAGGAAGCCTACATCAGACTGAAAAGAGAAGCCAAGCGCGTCGGACTTGCCATCAACACGTCGAAGACAAAGTATATGATAGGAAGAGGTTCACGAGAAGAGAATGAGAACCGCCCGCTTCGAGTTTGCATCGGTGGCGACGAAATCGAGGTGGTTGAAGAGTTCGTGTACTTGGGCTGACTGGTGACCGCCGACAATGATACCAGCAGAGAGATTCGTAGACGCATCGTGGCAGGAAATCGTGCTTACTTTGGCCTCCGCAAGACACTTCGGTCGAACAGAGTTCGCCGTCGTACGAAGTTGACCATCTACAAGACGCTGATTAGACCGGTAGTTCTCTACGGGCACGAGACCTGGACCATGCTCGTGGAGGACCAACACGCACTTGGTGTCTTCGAACGGAAAGTGCTGCGTACCATCTACGGTGGAGTGCAGATGGAAGACGGCACATGGAGACGGCGAATGAACCATGAGTTGCATCAGCTGTTGGGGGAGCCGCCCATCTGTCATACCGCGAAAATCGGACGACTACGGTGGGCCGGGCACGTAGCCAGAATGTCGGACAATAGCCCGGTGAAAACGGTTCTCAATTGCAATCCGACCGGTACAAGAAGACGTGGCGCGCAGCGAGCACGATGGATCGACCAGGTGGAAGACGATTTGCGGACCCTTCGCAGATTGCGTGGCTGGCGACGCGCGGCCATGGACCGAGTGGAATGGAGGAATCTTTTGTATACGGCACAGGCCACTTCGGCCTTAAACTGTTAATAAATAAAAAAAAAAGCTTTCGGCAAAGTTGCTCACGAGATCAAAACCTTCGAGGTGGTATATCGAATAGTATGGGATTTTCCCATTCGGAAGCGCTAGTGAACTTGAACATGTAATTTTTTGACCCACTGTATTTCAATTTCCTGATTCTTTGGAAGACTGTTGTTTTATTTTTTCTTCGAACTAAAACCGAAAATGGTGAAACACACCAAGGGAAAGAATAAATTGATGATATTCTGAAAATAAGCTCTCTAAATTGTCAGATGACTTATCTTACTCAACAAAACTAATTTTTTGACACTGATACAATGTTCATGAAATTATATTTATTTATGATTTTAGAATATACACTCAAAAAATTTAGATTTGGAAGTCGAAAACTTCTGTAAACCAGTTGTGTTCTAGGGCATAGCAAAAAAATTTTTTTTTTTAATTCTCGAAGGCCCCCCTCTCATATTTGTGACAAATGTCAAAGTAAGCTCAGATGCCAAATTTCACATCATTTGGACAATTCTAGACCCCCGCCCACTTCGCTTGAAATTTTTAAAATTGATGCTATGGGAAAAAATGGAGGAAAAATATATTAAATGCTAAAACTTTTGAAATAGCACTCAGAAAATTACAATACATATCTTTTTTTAAAGGGAATAACCTTATTATTTGAATGGAGATATTTTTGTTTCTCGAAAAATACGGGAAAGTGGGGTCCTCGGCCATTTTATCCCCAAATTTCACTATTTTCAATAATTTTTCTGTTCCGTGATGCAACTCATACATATTTTGCAGTTTTTCTAATGTGAGAAAATCTCAGAAATCGAACGGTACCTTTTTGGCCTTTGTCAGAATACGGGAAGTTGGGGTTATAGGGCCTTTTGTCATTCATATTAAATTTTATCATTTTCTATTGCATACATCTCTATTATTCTTCACTCAATTTTAATGAACTGTACCTTGTTGAACGTGGAAACATCTTAGGAACAAAATAAAAATAGATTCATTACCGGCTATCAGAATAGCTCACAGTTTTAGCCATACAGCCACGGCTGGCTGTTTGGAGCTCAGATTGCTGTAATTTAGGGAAAAAGTAAATCTCTCTCGATAATCGGTATTCAGAGTTTTAACAGAATAAATAAAATAGTATTCATTTCGTGGCTGCATTGCCTGGTTGTGGCGAATCCTAGACCTATACCTGTCCTTCAATCCTACTCCGTAGGACCTATGGAAGCCTCGCTGAGTCGGTGGCCTTCCTTAAGTAGGTATTACATCAACATTTCTTTCTCTATCCTGATTATCGGTGAAGATGGTCGTGGCCGGCAATGACGATTCTCATGCTATTGGTTTACAGAATTCAAACGAGATAAAGTTCATTCCCGATCATTTATCTCACAAGTAGAACGAGTTCAACTACCTATAGGTAACATGATAGTCGTTAGTATGCGATCTACGAATAACACCGTACTTCGCAACGCAACGCAATATTTTCTCCTCTATGTTTGAATGGATTCTGAGTAACATTCAAAATTCCCAGAATTTCGAATCAATCCCATCGAATTTCTCCCTACTTACTCTGAATCACTTCTAATTTAAAGTGGCACTGGAACTAATTTATTCTTTCTCTCTAGGCTGACACTACTGGCTTAAATTTGTACGAAGGAAAATGTTATCGATTTCTTACTGTGCTGGTTTAAATGCTCAAGTAAACATTTTTTCGAACAATAAAATATACATCATAAACCTATGGTGCCTCACAAACGGTGAATAAGGAAAGCTTCACTTCCAGTTGATTGATGATCCACACAAACAGATCCAATGTCATCAACAAAGGATCATTTGAAGACACGCCCCGAAAGGTGATAATAAATTACCTAGCTAAATAAAAACAACCGAAACTTCCAAACTGCTCACGTACGCTTATATTGTTTACACCTTTGCAAAACTTCGTAGGTGTAAGCACAGTGAAATATTTTGCGTTACGTTTTCCAGATTCATCACTCTAGAATGGACTATAAGATCTAGGTGCAAATAGCGACAATAAATCACCTCCATCCAATTTCACCTGTAGTCATGAAAAATGTCAGAAATAGAAGCGAAGAAAAATCAAGCCCGCTCGGTGAAACCACACACACAAAACGTGGCTAGCGCTGCGGAAACCAAAATCACGACCGTTCTTCCACACCGTTAACTCTTTCGAATGGTGGCAGTTTGTCATCTTCCGCGTGAGTGTAACTCTCGCCGGATTACTCGTTCGGGGTTCATTTCCGTGATTCATACCCAAGGCTGGCTGCGGCGGTGGACGAACATTGCTAGCAATGATCCGATTTATCCTGGCTCTTATATAAATCAATCTCCAGCACCTGCAGCTGTCTTGCTCGTGTTTCCACGCTGCAAAACTTAAGAAGGCAACATATGAGCTCCGAAAAGGTACACCTAGGTAGGTACACGTATCTTGAGACTGTACGCCGTGCACAGGCAAGTGTTAATGGCTTCCGCTGCTACTAGGCTGTGAGAAAACTTACGTGGCAACTTTCATCCCTTAGGCGACTATGCATGCATGAATCGAACGAGAGATGTAGGGTGTGGTAACCGATGGTGGTCCAATTGAAATGTTGGATCATTTGAAATATTTCGAAATTTGTAATAACAGCATTTTAATATGTATGAAGACTGCGAATTTTGAAAGACTTAATCGAACAACTTCTGAGATGATTTCTACTTTTACCAGTAGTATTTCTAGTAATATATTGTAACCGAGCGAGTTTGTATGGGTTTTTTCATTCTTCGACCACTGTACACTGGTATACCCTGTTTCTCGCGGTCTACAATTCCAACCCGCAGTAAAAGCTTCCGCGTCGCGAAGAGTCACTTTCAATTGGGAGCCGCGTTCGTACCGCCATGATGAAGTGTTGAAGCCTAGAAGCTTTCATCTTGTTGAAATCTTACATATGCGCTCGTTCTTGGAAGATTTTCAATCAGAAAGGGTGATGTGTGCCGCCGTGTAGTGCAAGCTAACGAAGCACTCGCCAGACAGTTTATGATTCGGAGCTAATCGTGATCAGCACCATAGGACAGCCCTTTCGGCTGATTTTCTTAACCAGAGGCGAACGTATCAAGCCTACTCGATGTTCAATAAACACACGTCAATCGAAGCTACCCACGTCATATATTGCAGTCTTCTTCTGGAAAGACACGATAAGAAGATAAAAGCACGGTAAACAAGCATCGTCAGAGGAAAGGGCTGCCTGGAATTTTAGTCACTTCAGTTGATCCTTTCAAACTGCTTGCTCGATTGTAATATCGATTAAGCGGTAAAATGTTACACAGATTTATTCTTTTTTCAACAGTCGGAGCATGAAACGGAACCCTCAACTCTAGTTGTATTTACGGTGTTCAAAAAAAAAAAAAAAAATAACAATCCTTCATAATTTCAGAGCTCATTTGACCCAACTCTCCTCCATCGTCACTCGCGTAAGGTACGGCTTGGCGTTGGTTGGCAAGATTGGTATGTATGTAGCTCGTAGACATCGTCAATGAATTCCGCGCGGAAGATATTCAAATCACATCAATCGAGCACGGCACTGGTTATATTGCTTTCCATCACCTTCGGATGTATTGTAAACCAATGTAGATTGTAGTGACACAGGAGGGTGCTTTACTAAAGGCATGTTTAACAACTATGTCATCTCGCTTGGGCTGAGAAAGGCTTAGACAAGAACGTCAGATTATGGTATTCGTTTGGCTTCTCGGTACTTGCTTGATGTTCTCTGGAGAAAGGGTTGGTTTTGTGTGGATCATAGTATACAGTGTGATTGATAATTAGTTTTCGACCCGACAGGGAGTTACTTAAGACCGAATTTTGCAACAATATGCATGAAAAGATATAACCAAAAATTAATTGTTCCCCGTTATTCCATGTTACTTGGAAGTTATTCTAAAACTGAGAGCAAAAATATTTTCAAGGATTTGTGACTCAGAAAGTAAAGCAAGAATTACTACAACAATGGGCAGTCTGATGTATCCTCTTTTCATTCACGAGTCGGTATGGTCCATATCTTGACGGACAATGTGATCAGAATGATCGAGAGCTGAAATAAGTCATTGCTGAATTATTATCATTTTTCTGAAAACTTCCACGATGTTTCGGTAAATGGTATTGGATGAACATGAGTCGCGCGCCTTAGCACACACTAAACACATGGTAGACACCCAAATTCATTTCAGCCCTTCTATTCATTTCATTTCCTGATGACTCAATTTCCACCGTGGGGGTCCGGACCCCTCCCGAAAATTTTCAAGTTGTTGATAAATTTTAAATTAATTTGAATTTTATATTAGTTTCAAACGCAAAATCTTTTCAAACCAAACCAATACTGGTTTTCATTAAATAAGGTTTTTACGTATTACGTATTGTACAATGTTCTTTTTGCAATCGAAATTTCGAACCCCTCTCAAAATTTTTTTTCTGGATCCGCCCCTGGCAACAACACCTCTTCACAGAATCAACCATCTATGTAGTGGAGTACATTCTTTGGAATTTCATTACTGTTTTTATGCATTCATCCCAACCGTCGACTTAGTGATGTTACCTTGTACACGCAAAGCAAATCCTCTGGAGCGTAAATGCATATGTTTTTCCACTCTCTAATAGTTTGTTGAGGATAACATTGTCCCTCATGACTGGAGACACGTGAGTGTCATTGCTCTCCAAAAACCAGGAAAACCAGCCTCCGACCACAACTCGTTCGAGAAAATTATCTTGTTTCGCCTCGAAAATTGGGTGGAAGCAAATGGCCTACTGTCAGATGCACAGTTTGGCTTCCGCAAAGGCAAATACTATGCAGAAATCCAGTTTGCGTATGCTAACAAAGAGCAGATGGCGTCAGTCTTCTTGGATATCAAGGGGGCTTTTGACTCAGTTTCTATCAATATTATGTCAGAGAAGCTGCAGCATGGTCTTTCATCGATTTTAAATAACTTTTTGCTAAACCTGTTGTCTGAAAAGCACATGCACTTTTCGCATGGCGATTTAACAACATTGCGATTTAGCTACATGGGTCTTCCCCAGGGCTCATGCCTAAGTCCCCTACTCTACAAATTTTACGTGAATGACATTGACAATTGTCTTGCCAATTCATACACGCAAAGGCAACTAGCAGACGACGGGGTTGTCTCTGTTACAGGGTCCAATGCTGCCGATTTGAAAGGACCATTGCAAGATACTTTGGACAATTTGTCTATTTGGGCT